>NC_140667.1:5702500-6080000 GCF_054131305.1 Coturnix japonica | reverse complement strand
GTGTGACCTGTCTTTTAACCTACACCGGCCACTTCTTATCCTGAGCTCAAACTTCCCCTAATGGGTCAGTCTGCCAAAGGGTAGTTAATGTGACCACTGGATCACCGGTGCAGTTCTCATGGGTTTTCTATAAACAGTATCTATCACTGAATGAAAATATGCCACAGGATGTTTTCATATCAAAGCAGGTTGATCCAACACTACAGATATTAAATTACACTTCAGTGTGCTTTTGAAGTCTAAGGTTATTTGGTAGAAACATTATTAAAAGGTTTTGTTAAGTCGGCTTTTAAACTGAAGCCCTGGTAACTCGTGACAAATTAGTATTGAAAATAGGAAATACCAAAATATGATTGCTGTAGTTTCTTCCATCTCACCTGGGAGTTACAGGAATTGAGCACCCTTCTGGTATCACTGCCCATTTTTAGTGTGAGCAGACAATGATAGCAGATTTGCTTTCCTTTCTATTGGCCTGGCTTTCACTTTGCTGTGGAGCATCTGACAGCTGAATTTACTGTCGCACAGCTGAAGTTTTCAGCTTGTGAAAAGCTGCAAACATAAACAAACTGGGCAGCCCGGGCTCCTAAATGCACAGCATTTCATGAAACAGCAATACATTTATCTGCGTAAGTAACATGTACTTGTAAAGCAGGGATTAGCAATAAGTTTTCACTTACATCACGCCTTTTTCTTTTTTTTTTTTTTAATCTCTAGCACTGTTTTAAAGAGATTTAAATAATCTCTGTTTTTCTTCACGTGCTATTCCTTCCAGGCTGACTGAGAAAATACCTGTAGCAAAGAACTTGTCTATGCACGAAAAGCAAAATAAAATAAAAAGATTAAAAGCTCTAGAAAATTAGTCTACTTCAAAAAGCAATTAAATTGTTCCTATCCCTGAAGCTTTACAAATGTGCTAATTGCTGTATTCTGGTCATGTAATATGTTTGTGTATGGAGTTAGGGTGATACCCTGTTCCCAAAGCACTGCCCGCTCAGGGAGGACATGGGCTCTGGCTGGCCGCCTGTGATGAATCTTCCTCTGGGCAGCGCGTGCCTCACTTCGGAGAGCCTAGAAATGCTTTGCAGATGTGCTGCGCTGCCTAGCAATGGAAATTTTCTAATTCCAGCTGACCTAAAAAAGTAGATTGACTGCTGAGTGCTGGGCTACTCACAGTGTAAAATAGCAATGACCCCCAGCTAGCATTCTCGTTTACCACCCCCTGCACACTTCTTCCTAAGCAGAAACTTGCCAAACCTGTGGCACTACTCTCTTTGAAACAGAGCCTTTCATAGCTTGTGTGTTTTACATTGTGTAGTGTAATGTAAAACTCTATGCTCACACTGTCTGAGCATGAGCAGTACTGCCTATGTTGGAGAGATTTTGTAGGCAGACACCTTGGCCACTGTGCCATTACCAGTAAGAAATAGACAGTCAGAAGCAAAGCGTGCATGTGCAGGTATGGTTGCATGTTCTGTTTGTGTTCCACACAGAGCTTCAGAAACTGATGTATTTTCAGGGTAGAACATGAGCATTGTTAATGTGCTCTAAATGTGCTCCAGAGCCTCCAAGCAGCTCCTCCCTACTGCTTTCCTTAGAAAAGCACTTCTTAAATGCTGGATTTCATAGGATCTGTAGAGACTAAATACTCAAAATCAGATGGAAGCTTCTAGACGATGTGTATTGTCCAGAAATTTCAGTTCAGAGTCCATTTGCAGTTCTGTTATCATTCCTTTCTGAGCTGGTAACTTGGGCATTGAGATTCATTTGTAATGTAGACTTGCTGGGGCAAGTTACATGTCTCAGAGCACAAACCCTCTGCAGAGCGTTGAAATCTGGGCAATTTCACCAAGAGACAAAGCACTTGTTATCAGTTAATTCATATTGTTCCACACCCTCAGATGAAAGGATAATCTTTAAATTGATGTATTAATGAGTTTTCTAAAACACACCAAAATTTTTGAACAGACAGAAGCTTCATAGATAGCAGCATCTTTTAGCAGAGAGCTTTGGGTGAGGACTCAAATATTTGGTTACTTTACCAACAAGGCTGAAATTTTAGAGGTTGACAATGACACGGCAATATGTTGAGCTTCCACAGAACAGATGCTTCCATTTCTGAATGCTATTTCTCCCCTCTCTTCAGTCACACAGCTTTTGTTTGCATACACAGAGTCTTGGTTGGGAAGCTTGAACACTTCTCAAGCATTTCAGCAGAGAGACCCAAGTTCTCGTAGAGCAGCGTGGGCTTTGCCAGCAGCTCTGGATCGTTTCCAGTGAGCCATCTGTGGTGTGATAGGAAATCCGTACTTCATGGCACGCTGCAATGTCATTCAAAGAAAGAGTAGTAGAGTCACAGTCTCAGTGAGAAGTTTCATGTAGTCACAGGATTGAATTCCTCTCCTTAGCTACTTACTCTTCAAGCTAAGAATTCGGTTTAGTCATCCAACTTTCCTGCACAAGCAACAGAGATGGGCAAGCACTTGCAGGAATGATTCATCTCATAGTAAGTATATAATATAGGTTAGACTGGACAGCTGACTTGTAGACAGCTGCAATGAGATTGAATGAATCCATCAGGGAAGAGAATGTGACATGAACATTAGCATCTATCCAGACTATTCTAAGAGCCCAAGAAATATTCAGACTTGCATTACAGTCCCACTTACATAAGCTCAGGAGGAGAGGTTGAGCAAAAAGAACATATCTAAGGATGTATGTTAGTCTGCATGCTTTACATATGTGTTATCAGATTACTATTTGAATTTAGAATGGTGTTTCTCTTCAGCTTTTAAACAATATATTCCAATCACAACTATAACAGGTCTAAATAATGCTTGCTTATCTTTCCCTTTATTAATTTCGTCAGCCTGTTGTCAGTTCATTTCTTCCCCTCTGCCTGTTCTTCTACACTTGGCTTTCTATGCAGGATATTTTTTCTGATATAATATATGTGGTCTTTCTTTCCCACTTAGATGATGAAAAAAGCTTTGGCATTAATACAATATTTAAATATCATGATGTTTTTCATTCTGCCTGTATATTTTAGCTTTTACTTCTTCCTTTCTATCTACTTTGTATATAGAGACAGTAAATTCTTCAGGACAAAGGCAGTCTTTCAGCATGCACTTGAAAAGAGCAAGGTAAATAAGTATTATGATAGTGTGCTAAGTATGTAATTCTGATGTTATTTCTCTGAGTCTGGAATCAGACAATTAGCCAAACATCTATAGTACCTGGACTGCCTATAGCCATCAGTAACTATTCCAGGCCCCCTTATGGTATGGGGAACTTCTTCACCATGCAAAGAGTGCAATTGTAATATAAAATGTGGTTGTCCCTTGTAAGCATAATTTAAAGTGCACCATTGCTAAACTGAGGCTTGGCAGTCTCAAGCATCAGAGAACGGAAATCTTGTAATATTTTTATCTTTTCCTTCGATTCTTTGATGTGTGGCAAATCATCTTCAGCACATCTTAGAGTCTTTCTTTGGAATGACAGATTCTGTTCAAACAGCTGATGGTTGCTGGTGTTGTTGGTAAAGTATTGACAAATGCTGCATGTGTAGAAAAACCCAGCAGTGCCTGCTCATGCATTAACAGAAGTTCCTCAGCATCTGGAATCCCCTAGGGATTCACTTTACACAAACACATACAGAACAGTATTTTCTTGTTACAAATGATCTCCAGGACATTTTCACTTTAAAGAAATCAAGTTTCAACTCCAGACATAGGACACATAGATTTCTAGTTGGAGAACAGAAGCAGTGCCATGCAGCACATCCCATCAAGTCAGCACAGCTTGTATGTCTGTACAGAGCATATGCTAGAAGGCTGCACTGAAGAGGCACATACTGAATGAGATTCAGCATTCTGAAGTGTAAAATGGCTTTTACAAAATCCATCACAAGGGGAAGTGGTTTCATTGTTCTTAGTTTTAACAGGATACTTTTAAGTCTATTTAAATACTTTTTGAAGTATCAGAAACCTACAGCACACCAAGCCAGAACATCACTGCCTTAAAAATAAGCTGTAACTCAGAATTACTCTTGTTTTATTTTATGTTCTGTAAGTGATGGGCTTTCATAATTGTGCTGGGATATATTAAGAGCTATTACCTAAATATAAAAATTATTTTCATATTAACAATGTGTCCTTTAGCAAGCAGATGGGGATATGTAAGTACAAGTATATTTATCAGCTATTCTTACTAGAAGCTTTCATCACCTGATGTTAACAATAATTAATTTTGACAGTCCCAATTATGCTTCAACTTAAAAAAAGGAAATAGGAAATACATATTATAGGTGTGCTTATTTTAACATGCATAGGTATTGTCATGATCAGTTATAAGTCAATCACAGTTACTTGCAAAGCATACAAGTTTAGAACACTCTTTTAAAGAGTAATTTATCTTTAAAAAAGTCAATTTAGAAAATACTTACATAATGGCAATATTTAAATGGCAATGTAACATATGTCGATATCTGTAAACAAGATGGGTTCTTGTCCACTAAACAGAAACACAGCTATCTGCTAGTTTGCCTCTTCATTTCATTAAAATACTGAGAAAAAAAATGTAGTGCAAGATTCTTGATAAACTGGTGTACAGTTGGAAAACTACAAAAATAGTACAGTTGAAATAGTACAAGGATAGTTATAAATAAATAGCCAGAAATTATCAATAGGAAAAACTCACCAACTCCAAGGCCTTCAGTCCAGATGCAAAATGTTGAAGCTTGTCACCAGAACTCCACAAAAGAGCAGCCTCCAGAAAGAAAAACTGCCTTGGTGGTGGTCAGCCCTTAAATGGGATCTAGTAGAGGTGGAGTCAAGCTTCACCCCTTACAGGAGCACAGCTGAACTACCTTCACCTGTGCTCCCACAGCTGACCTGAAACTTGCCTCAGATGGTTCAGGCTGTGATTTACAGTTTCCCATACAGCTGGTTTTAACACAGTTTGCCTAATGCCTAACTGCAGTTATTGGACGATATTTTATTTCCATCTTTGCCACATGATAGAAGTGCACATGGATTGTGAGACGCGAGCAGTAGCCTCAGTCCAGGACTACGCTGTGATTTCTGTTTGACCCAGGCCTAGACTGGGCTGACTTGCAATGAGAGTTTGTATCTTCCCCAGCACTGAAGGGCTTTCTGCTTTGCCACTGGGAAATGAACTTACATCAACTCAGAAGTGAAATTTGTGGCCTTAGTAAGAGTTTTGTGTCTTTTCATAGTGATATTGTAATGTTGTTATTGAACGTATGTCACCCCATTGGACTGCATATAATATTAAAATACAAATCATTTCACCACGATACACATCTCCAGTGGCTCTGGATTTGAAACTTGGCAAGGGAGGAAGCCAAAACATAAAGCAACCTCCCTGTCAAGCATATGAACAAACTCTTCTTTCTAGAAGAGGTTTAATTTCATACCTGCACATCTTCTGTATTTAACCTCAAGACAGCAATTTGTTTTTGCCAACAAGAACAGCTGGTTCCCATGCTGGGCAGTGACCCGTGAGGAAAGCAGGAAACACAAAGTCTTGTGAGGCTAGTGCAGGTAACATGCTCAGTATTGGTAGCGGAGCAGCACAGGGCTGTGCATCCTCCACAGGCTCCCTCGTTCCTTAAAGTATGAATTCTTGGTTTGAATTTCCAGGTGGAATGTCCTTCTCCCCAGCCTGCCCATTGTGTCTTATTCTTTCTCTAGACAGGTGACTGTGATGATCACTCGACAATTTAATTATTCTCAAGTAAGAAACATGGTTCTTCCAAGGAGGAGGTTTTATAAAGCTGCATTGCTAACCTCCTGCAGCTCACTCCTTAAACCCCATCTTTTTCATGTCACCTACAAAAATGCCAAGTCTTTTCCTAGGTATCATGGTGGTTGAAGTAAATACTGACCGATATGAGTGAGTCAGTAAAAAAATACATGAAAAGAAAGCATAACGTGTGGGGGCACACTATGGGCATCATAGGGATAAAAGGAAGCAATAACAGATGAACTGCTGTACCTCTGAGCATGCTTGTTTCCTCTTGCGGGGGCTTTACAGAATGGCCAGATTTCTGCTTCAAGAAAAGTGGGTAGGATATAAAGCTCCTTGACTTGAAGCCTGCATCTTTCGTTTTCCCAGCATTCCTAAAATTCTTCTCCCCACCCTCCTCTTCCCCCTGCACCAAATCCCTTAGGCTTTGGTGACTTCAGTCTTCACAGAGTTGCAGCAAATGGAACTGGAAGGGATCTAGAGAGGTCATTAACCCATCTCCCTGCCCCAAGGCAGGACTGTAGCCATAGTAGACTAATAAGCAATTTTTTGGTCAGATATCCAAATAGAATTATGAAGATTTATTTGTTTAAAGTTGCGATTTCAGAAGTTTGGACTCAGTTGTTAAAATCTTCATGTCAGTGTTAGCAGAATCACAGGGTTAGTTGCTTTAGTTTGTCTTAAGATCTCCCACCTCTTTTTCTGATCAGATTCAATGAGATGGCATCACTCATTTTATCATTATTGCATTATCATTTTATTTGTCTGCTATAGAATTACACTTGTAATACAGTAATGGTTTTGGAAAGATATGAAGAAGAATTACTCAGTGTTTAATCTTTGTCAATATTTGGTTACTATATTATTACTAAATATTTTTATACTTTTAACCACTTGAAGAATTTCCAAGAATATTTGACTTTAGTTGTCCTCAATGAACTGTTGCTGGTTCTTTAATGTCTTGCACTTCAATTACTTCTGAGTATTTTAGTATATTTAGTATAAAAGTAATCTGTATCTCTCACAGATATTTCCACAAATAAAAGCAAGGTAATTTGGTGAAACAATTATTGTTTCTACTACAGAGGTGCAATAGGACATTTCACTAGGACTAAAGGATTGCCCAGTGTCCCCTCTGGCCTGACACTTTACATCTTATCTTCCTCTTCAACTTTTCTTTTTTTTCCACATCGAGAACAAATGAAGTCATTAGAAGTTTTCTTCAGGCCGAGAGGGAGGAGCAGAGGCAAAGTAAGGCAAAGTATGCAATAAGTTTTGTCTGAGCTGTTTTCCTTTCGTAAGGCATGCCCTGAAGCTGTGTGCTTAGCTGTGTTCTGTGTAATTGTGCTTATTACCTCAAAGCCCTCCTGACCTGCCCTGGGAGCAGCGGGAAGCAGCAGTGTATCATGCCCCTGTGCCGGTCACCGCTACATCTCAAACACGGAGCTCATGGTGTCATGCTGCACTCTCAGGACTGCAGACACAGTCCCAGAGGAGGACAGGGTGGAGGGGCTGAGGCAAGGGCAGGTGGTCTGGGACCATGGCTTCAGGAATGTGAACAGGGAGTAGAATATGGGCAGGGAGTGAGAGAAAGGCAGGACTGGTAGAAATGGGTGGGTTGACAGTGGTCATTTTCAACCTTAAAGATTCTGTGATTCTCTGAAATGCGAATGGAGGGGCTGGGAGCAGAAAGCTGAAAGCGGCTGGGGTGCAGGTAGCTGGGGGAGGGATGCTTTCTCATGAAAACCAGCTACAGGGTGGGAGGCCTGGACACTGACAGCTGGGTCTGCCTCAGTGAGCAAAGCCATTCATAGCAATGAGAGAGACTGGAAGGGAGCCTCCAAAATAACAGAGAAGTCTGTCCACCAGGAAACACTTTGTCCAAAACTGGGACTTTAAATGCGACTGTCTCTCTGTGGTCAGCAAATATCTGTGACAGTGTCTGCCCACACTGTAATGCTGGTGCTCAGAAAGGATCACAGCCTATTCAAGCTCTCACTTACTGTGTGAGCACAGGTCCTGCAGTGCTGCCAAAACTACAGGGCTGCTGCTCATCCCTCAGATGCCTCTGTAATGCCATGTGATGCATTTCCAGATTATCTGCATTCAGAGGCTTGTAGTTTTCTTTCTTACAGTGTTAAAACATTTATTCAGATTAATATATTTTGAAGCTGTGCACGGAAAACATAAGGAATTGCATCCTGAGATGCCTACTGGGGCTTTGTTCAGATGAACATTTGTGTGCTGGGTTTCAGATCTTAGTGGCAGGACAGTAGTTAGTTGCTTTCAGAGGAACCTGATGCTGTATATTGGTCAGAACACACCTGATCTGAGGGCAAACATGGCATATGCAGGGAGGCACACAGCTGGAGGTCTGTCCCTTTGGTTCAGTACCTGACAGCTGGGCCTGTAGAGAGTGCAAGACCTGTGGAAAGAATTTTGCCATAATGAATACAGTGTATCTGTGTTCCTACTTCTTGTCTGCCAAAACAAAATTCTGAATAGCTGGTCCCTAAGTGAGCAGTGTGCACCTTCCTCGCTGAATTAGATGGGAGGAAAAAAGTATATGTTGATATAACGAAATGCTGTATCATAGCACATTCAGCTGTAAAATCTTAATTCATCCAATCTGAGCAGTCTTCATTTTGACTTTTCCCATCGGAGTCTTTGAAAATTTAGAAATGTTCTTCTCTCTTTGTCTTCTGTTCGTAATATGCTTTAATGTACTAACAGAGCATGGAGTAAGAGGCTGTAAATATGGCAGAGGTGTTTTTTTTTTTTCCTCATGACCAGCTTTTCAGCTCCAGAACAGCATAACAGGACTTAACAGTGATGGAGAAATGGGAAATGGTGGAGCACAGTCACTGTCTATGGCTGTGCCTAAGATTAGGAACAAGTAGGATTTGCAGGTACAGGGTACCCTGCCAGCCTGAGTTAACAGGGTGGTGGGTAAGAGCCCTGATATTGAGGCTTACCTGTAGATACGTTGAGATTCTTTTTTCCTATGAGAAAAGTAGCAAAAGTATCAAATGAAGGGCAGCTGTGTATGTTTCTGTGTTCTGACAAAAGCAAAAATACAACAGAAGTTCAGCATAAGAATGCTCTGCACCGCCTAGTAGAGCACTGCAGCCATTACTGTTGCCCTGCTCCCTTCAGAAAGCTGTACAGCTCAGGCTCTGCCTGTTAAATCTTTCAAGGAATACACTGCTTCCATGATACCGGTGCCATAAATTATTGCGCGGTGTGGAAGTTGCTCAGCAGCCTCAGCTGCTGGCATTCAGCGCCACACTGTCCAAGAGCCAGACAGTAATTCACAAACCAAAGCTTCCATATTCTGTTAATTTTCACCTTATGTTACCACAGCTAAATCGTACTGTTATTTATCTCCAGCATAAAGGAATCCTCAGGGAGAGAGTGGGAGTATTTTTGTCACAGCTGATCCATAAAGGCTGTTATGCAGGAGCTCTATGCTTGTGGACAATCATAACCTGTGCCTCGGTTTCCTCACCAGCAAAATGGATGCCATGTTCCTGCGTCTCGGAAGGGACAGCAGAGCTTGTTTAGCATGTATGATTGCCTTATGGAAATGCAGCTACCGTCACTGGTAGTTTTCACCAAATGCTGTCAGCACAACATGAGGATGAAGCACTTAGCAGAGCGGTGTTGCAGTCAGGGTGATCCCTCTGTATCTTCTGTCCACTGCATCATTTATTTTCAAACTCTGCCACAAAGCATGCCCAAGTGTGTGAAGTAAAGCTACGTCTATATTTGTCACGACATGGAAGTGAAAGCATATGCTGCAGTGTTTGTTTTCCAGGGAAAATTGTGGAGATGTGGTTAGATACCTCGAGCAAATGTGGATTGTATTTAGAAAATATTCCTCGGAAAAAAATAACATGTATTCTGATTCACGGAACTCACTGCAAACCCACAACATGAAAATGTACAAAGCTATTTCCAGGTCAGCCTAAAAGCATGCATGGATAGGATACATTTTTGTGTGCGTAAACATCAAAGAATAAGGAAAAAGTGCATTTTGAAATATGCTATGGAAAATGAATTCTGCTGCAATTACTCTTGTTTTTTTTTCCCCTCCCTGTTTTCCCTCTCTCTTTCTTCTCTCCCTCCTGAAAACCTCCTGCCACAGCGCCTGCATTTGCCTCCAGACTTGTCAGACACAGTGAGCCGCTCAAGCAAACAGGATCTGGCAGAATCCGCCAAACTGCTGAGCTCAGGATGTGGTGCTATGGCCATCGGCAAGAAGCACCTGGACTTCTAGTGATTTCTACTTAGCAGTTCCACTCAGATTTGTATGACACTCTAATTATGAGTGTTAATGACTTATATAAATATTTTTCTTAATGATTTGACCCAGCAGTCTTTAAAAATACACATTATCATATGGTGCCTTATTTTTTTATTTTTTATTTTTTGTCCTGGTTTCTTTGTACTATTTTGGGGCTTGATTGGATTTTGCTTTTGGTTAAAGCTTCTGTTATGTTGGTTCCTGCCATTGTTCTGCTCTACTGGAGATGTACAGTGTTTTTATCCTTTCCTACAAATATGAAAACAAATGTTGCACCTTTATTTCTTTTTTTTTTTAACAATAAAAATAAAGGATTTTTTTCATAATGGAATTTGTATCTGTGTGCCTTTAATATTTTGTATGACTGATGAGATATGGTGGACTGTTTCTTGGGGTAAATGAATGAGCGTAAGCAATTTGTTGTCACATGTTATTCCAAGGTCTAACTGCACATTCATTGTTTTTAAAAAACATTCCTTTTTGTATCTGAAATACTATGAGGAAATTTCAGGAAATACTTCAGGTGCTTTATGTAATATGTAGTAGTAAATTTAAGTTTTATTCTGATCTGCCGGTAATTGGGAATGGTTGGATTTCTTTTATAGGAATATATTATAGATAATTAGTTTTGCCTTTTGGGTTAATACATGTATTAAAATGCACTTGAATGGAATTTACTAAATGTAGAAGAAGAAAAAAAAAAGAATTGATTTCCTTATGTAGTTCAGAACAGTAATCCTGAACAATTGAAGTCCACACTATGAAATTATGTCAACAGACATACTTCAAGATTGAAATTCAAGCCGACAGCTACATTAATGCCGGAATACCAGAAGAGTGCATTTGAGCTTGGGGAAGAGTATCACAACATGCTGGTATAAAGCAGAACAGAGCACAGAAGCAATTTGGGCTCCTTTGCCATCGTATATGTACTGGTTGTGAACTTGCAGCTGTTTTGTATGCATCTCTGTGTATGTACCATCAAACAAAAGAGTGGCGGAGCAATGCTGACCTGTAAATTAAAGTAGTTTGCATTGTTTCTTCTGAGGCTGCCTTCCATTTTGAAAGGTAATATATTCTTCTCCACCGAACTTGCAAGCCACCCAACTGTAAGATTGCATTACAGCTGCAGATTTTCGTCTTTCTAATAGTATATTACATGGCTGGAGTGAAATTGACTCTTCGGAGAACGTGTTAATATGATGCAGTAATGCTAACTTATTTTGATGGATTAGGAACCAAGAGTTGGTTAAGTGCCTTGCTTTTTTCTTATGCAGTCCAGGTTCTACTTTATTTTTTTTTTCTTGACAACGCCGTGTAAAACAAAGACACGGCTTTTAAAACTGTCTAACTAATATGATGAATGTCAATCACTTAAAAAACTCCACTGTAGCATAAACACATACTGTATACAGCTTTTATTCTGAATTAGAATAATTGAATCAATGACAGTGATTTGCCAGGATGTCAAATCTATCCATCATATCCTGTCACTACCAGTTTATTTTTTGTGATCAAAATCAAAAAGACTACTATTTTGTCATCAGCTATTTCATTAGTAGTAACAATCAGGTTTTCTCTTCTATATTTTTTAGATATGCCTGCTATATTTTTTTATTTCTAAAGACACAAATTATTTTTTTAAAATCTTTTCAAAATAAAGTTTCAGAACTGAACTGTCAGTTTAATAAAGCAAGAAGACATCTGCTTTCCTATGCCAATATATTTAAAATATTATCCTTGATGTCTCAAACATTTTTTTCCCCCCTTTTTGTATTATGTGTTACCTTGAATGGAAGTTCTCATTAGATACTTAATTGTGCCTTTTGAAAGCATGAAGCGATTCAAATGCTTGGGATGGAGCGATTTTTAACAAAGGCCAAGTTTTACATATTTCGTCTTTTTAATGTAAATAACACAAAACACAGTGTTTCTTTGTGAAACACAAAGTCACGGGACACAGGAATTGCTGCCAACGTACTGAAATAGGTCACTGACCTAACACGCAGGAGGGAAAACATCATGGAAGTCACAGACCGTTTCTAGTTACCATATGAACTGAGGGTTGTTAGCGAGCAGAGTGTGTATCACACATATGTGTGTGACTCCTATGCGTGTATAAGACATGATTTGCAGAAGCTCCCATAGCTAAACACGCTAACGATTATTTTAGTAATAAAAGGAACTCCTCCTGCAAATATGGATTAATCTTCTTTCTGATCCACTAGACATGCTTTGTGAAATAAGCATCACTTTATACAGACACACCGTGTTGTTTACCTAAGGTAAAAACATGTAGCAAAATCCATTTTTCCTTCCAAAATACCGTATCAGTTACAACAACATGTGACAGTGACTCGGCTTATCCATAAATGGAGGATGTAGTGATGCCACGCGGGCACAGGTGTCGTTCTGCACCAAAAGAGCCCCAGCTCCATTTGGACTCAGGAGGCAGGGGTGACTATTTCCATCAGATCTCCCATAGCCACCCTTCAAATGTCAAGCTCCTGTACACCAAAGAATCCTCTGTCCCTTTCTTCTCTTGCAAAATGGAACTAAGGAGTGCAGCTCGGGTTATGGAAGACAGGCTATGGTTGGGCTCTGTTGGCAGGCTGTCATGGTGTGCTACCAGCTGCATCCCGCATCGTCGCAGCCCTGTGCTGGATGGCAGAGGCATGCAGGATGAACACAGTCCCTGCAGTGTTTGAAGGGTTCTTTCTGCAGGGGTGGTGGTGCAAGGCTTTTTTTTGCTTGTTGGTGTTTTCAGGCAGAACTTCCCTCATTTTGACAGGTTACAAACCAAAACCACCAAACTCAAGGGGGACAGAAGGACTCTGCTGCAGTGACAACATTCCCACTGCAGTTATTGCCCGATCTGTATGTAATTATGACTGTTACAGTCAGGATGCAATCATGAAAGTTAAAGCACTGGTGTCTTCTGATGTGTATGATAAAAATCCATTGTATCATTTCTGTTGCATTTTCAAAGCATAAGTATTTGGAACACAACAATGTTATGATAGATTTACTCTTTTACTTCACTTGTAAAGAAACTGAATTATCTGTAACAGTGTATATATACAGGAATCTGTAAATGGGCATTCAGCTACTTCAGACTTGAGACATATGGTAGCACAACACCAGGTTCAGCTTTAAATTTAATATAAAGTAGTGATGCTGTTCCAAATGCTTCTGGAGAAGTACACATCTACTTACAAGAATCCTGTACTATGCCAGTAATGGAAAGTGAGCTGTAATCAAGCCTTCCTTAAACCACAAGGTTGTAATGCATCCCTTTAAACACTCACCTGTCTTACATATACTACACACAAATATATATATATATATTTCTCCAGGATCATATTTTGGAAATCTAGTAAAATGTTCTTTCTTTGCCTGTGATGGAGAAAAATCATTGCATGGAGCACATAAAGAATGGGAAAAAAGACTCCTGTGCCTTTAAGATGTGGTGGAAACACATTCTGTCCCCATGACGTTGACTGACATTTTTTGTTTTAGATTAGGAGCTCACTGGTAGGATTAGGTCCAGAAATAAAATAAAACAAAGTGGCAGAGTTTGATTTTGTGCACTCTGAATTGTCTCAGCACTGAAGGAAGGCATCAGGTATTCTCCTAAGTTTTTAAACAGGCAAATTTCAGTACAGTTTTAGCTAATGTTTTTGGACTCAGATTGGAGCAGAGCACAGCAAAGAAGGCTCTGACATGAATTTCATGTTCTGCAGAACAGAAATGAGGCCTGGTTTAGCTTTAGACAGAGAAGAATCAAAGCTCTTGTTTGGGACACAGAGCCTTCCCCAACCCCCTCCAGACAAAGGGTCACCAGAACAGAGCCTCAAGCATGGCAGCATCAAGGCATCCGAGAAGACTTCAGCATGGTCAGACACTGGGAAAGGGGGTAAAGAAGAAGTAGAGTGTTTGGAAGGCACAATTAGTGCATGGTGGAAAGCAGGGCAGGTAAATACAGCAGGGAAATATATGTAGGAGCAATCCCACTCTGCAGGCCTGGCCCTGAGGAGTTTTCAGTCTACCCTTGTCCAAACAGGTGAACACCAACTCACATGGAGCAGCTGAATCATGGACCAGAAAGCCCTGGGGCCCAACAGAATCCTGCTTTAAAGAGAGATGCTGGGGTCTGAATGTCTCATCTGCAAAGGGATGATATTGGCTTGAATTCAGAGAAATCCAAGTGGACAACTTGCTTCTTTAAAAGCAAAAAAAATTATAAAACTTAAATGACTGATCTTTTATTTAATCCAGTCTGGCAGAGGGAGTTTTAAAAATAAATAAGCCCTCCCCTGCAGAACACGAATCACAGAGCTGCTGACTGCAGGATGTGAGTCTGGATATGGAGCCAAATTTGCAGAGAAACATTAGGGGTAAAAACAGTTCCATGTAAATCATAATACTGGCACCCTATATGTAATTCCTACTGAATAACTGCTCATAAACATCTCAGAATTCCATCAGCTGATATGGCGGAGGTTATCTGTGCATCTCCCACCTCTGCGGGTGCAGCTGGAAGAGCTCGTCGTCCCCAGGGAGGGGAACCACAGCCCGCAGCCCTCACAGCACGGCTGCTGCAGCGTACGTGAGGGCTGTCAGGTGCCTGGAGGCAAGGCAGCCTCTGCTGGAGGCCTGCATGCGGCTGTCCACTCCTCTGGCCATGGGGAGCCTCTGGGGTGGCTGGAGTCTGGCCGAGGGAATTAGGCCGCATGCAGGGCAAGGAGGGAAGGCCCTGACATCGTTCCTGTCCAAAAAAATAGGACTAGTGATGGTTGAAAACCCTGAGGCAGGGTTCTGTGTGCTACCAGTCCCAGGCTCATCTCTGCAAAGGCAATCTCTTCCCAAAAGATCAACCCCACATTAGGCTGCCCAAAATAAACCAGCATTTGTATATTTTTATGAAGAGAGACCCAGATAAAGAGGAAAAAAAGGGTGCAGCCCCCTTTCCACTCTCTGACAGGCATTACGGTCTGACTGCTGCTTACCTCCCAAAACCAAACCCGGATCAGCGCGGTACAAGGCAGCACTGCCATGGGCACCACTGCACGCGTGTCTGTGAGCACTGCGGCTCGTCATCTGTCTGCTCGGAACAATAACGGGTAGGTTAGCAGCCTTTTCACTTGTGATGTAAATATTGTATCTGGAACACAATATTTGAAATACAAAATACGGTGTTATTAAGACGGCGCTCACACATCAATTCTTGTGTGACTATAATTTGTGAAATGCCTTAGGAGGGGCTTATAAATAAAGTATAAGGTGTTATTATGAAATACATTTTAACCCAGTGCACAGAAATGCCTCGTTCCTATTGAAGTCAATAGCGAAACTCCCACTGATTTTAGTGGTAAAAGGCAGAGACCCTTGGAAATAGGCTGTGTTAGGCTGAGCAGCACACAGCAGTGGGTTTCAGGCTTAGCAAGCTACATAGCTCTGGAAGAAGAGGGATGTGAATGGGCTTTAGGTACCACTCAGAGCAGAGCTTTCAGTTTGTTCCTTGAGCTGCTGGACAAGGCAGCTGCAGCTGCACGCAGCTCCCTTCTACACCACACTGGCAAGCCCCCACCCTGGGGAAAATTCCCAACCACAAAGCAGGCACGGCAGCCCTGTGCCCCCGGCATGCAGCTCTCCGAGGCTCGCCGTGTCCCTACTGCTCCCCGATGTGCAGCCAGCCATGGCCTTCCCCGCCGACCTGCTACCGCAGGGCACAACAGCGAGCCAGCGAACTAGAAAGCTCTCCTCTCTGCTGCCCAAATAACTGCAAGGCCCTGCCTCCTTCAGGAGATGAAGGTGCATGGGACAGGATCTCCCTGCCCACCCCCATCGCCAAGAGCAGGTGTCCAGCTACGGGCAGCTCATGCTCTGGGAGCTGGTGATGAGGAACAGGCTACAGTGGTGGAGATACACAAGGCGAGGGGGTGACAACCACTGGGCTTGCACCTCCCGTCAGCTGTTCCCTGGGTCAAGATCACCACGCATGAGGGACCTGCCCACTGCGGTGTTAGTGCTATCCAGCCAGAGAAGGAAAATAATAAACAATGCAAGGGCATGCGTCTTACCAATGTAGCGACGAACAAAAATAAACTCCCTGTGTAGTTAATATTCTCAAATTGATAACTTCCAGGTAATTAAAACTATTTACAGTTGATCTAATGACTGACCAGCATCAATTAAAAAGAAATATTTTAACCTCATGGTCCTGCTCACAATGTTATGAGCTATCATATCATGCTTTGAGCATGGCTGCTCTTTGTCCCTAAAGGACTCGGCCCTTCCATGCGTGTGACCCTGTCTGCAGGCAGCCCTGCAACTTTGCTGCTCTCACTTCGCACCGTGGCGTTATCAGCTGCTACAAATGTGCTGCAGCGAGCAGAAAGGAAAACATAACCGGCCCCGATAGCATCTCTGCCTCACAAAGGCTGTTTGTGAGGGCCAGGCTCTGACTCGGCGCTCCCCACATCCCGGCTTTTCAGGCAAGAGAGCCGTGTGTTTCAGCACAGCATGGCCAGCGCCAGCAGCACCACAATGAGCCAGGCTCGGGGTCCGGGAATGTTTGGCTTTCCTGCCAGTGACTAAAGGCCTCCAGCTTTCACTAGCCAGTCCCAGCTCGCATTGTTGCTGCCTGTTGATTTGTCTTCTCTCATTATTCCTTGACATGCAGCTCTCCACCCACGCCCACACTAACAACCCTCACACAAAGCGCATTGAGGTATTAACCAGGTTACAAGTTCAATGGAAAATTACACTAAGATTGTGCTGTGTGGCGATATAAAAGGATGGTATTCACTCTCCCAAAGAGCCTGTTAAAAACACAGCTTGTTTTCTCTTCTCAAACATCCTAACAAAAACCCGTTTTTAGAAGCCAGGAACATACATTCGTGCACACATGCATTTCTGTGTATGCCACGTATAAACAGCAGCACAGCTCGAGCTGCCGGCTGGGAGCCCTGCTCAGCAATGCCATTCCTTGGGAGCAGCCCAGAAACACAGGCTAAATCCACAGCCTCCTGCTCCCTTACTGCTGCTAGAGATGAGAACCCATCCTCTTTCCATCAGCCCCAATTACGGGCTGCTGGAGGTGCCAGCATCTCATGAGAACCCTCCTTACTGCAAGCAGAAAATAAGCTCAACAATAAACTGAGTAAGGTTAACCTAGCACAGTAACAAAATTTGCAACACCACACTATAAGGTTAAAAAGAAAATAGTATAATAAAGGAAATACAAAGGCTTTGGCATGGTTTTTACAATCAACAATGGTTAATTTTGATATGTAGTTGTGAACAACTTCAAAACACTTAAGTTTAAAACTCTTGCAAGCACTTTTAATTGATTAGGAATGAATTCTAGATGCACAAAAATGATTGGACTGTGAACAGTAGTACAACTATATCTAAGAACAATTAACTTTTTGCCGACCAAAAAGAAACGTATGATGCATGAAAATGTGTATAAAACATCTATAGAATATTCTTGTCAAATATAAATGAAATTAACTTTATTATAGAAATCATTCTGGGAGATTTCTAGGGAAGACAAATACTTACATTTCGACATAAAACAAATTGGATTATATCGAAGACACAATCTACCTTTTATCTATCAAACTCTTTTCTCCGTCGAAGTTCTCTCTTAACCCTTGTTTGCACATAGCTTCGTCCGTTAACAACCTTTGGAAATACCAACAGATATTTTTCTTACATAAATCTAGTGCGTATTGTTCCAGGTTTAATTATATGCAATGGAATGATACAAACTTGGAACGTCAATCCATAATCTATGAACAGATTGGTAGAAGTATTCGATATATCTTGATAAAACTCTTAAATTCGTGGCAAAGCTTGTTGATCATGGCTTCTTTTTTTCTTTTTTTTTTTCCTTTTTTTTTTTTTTCTTAAAACAACTTCATGACCAACACAGATCAAACATCCATCCAGTCTACATTGTTCTTTTTTTTGTTTTGTTTTGTTTTCATTATAACATACAAATGCCCATTTACAAATAATACACCAAAATGAATAAAAGTTTGGATACCAAAATGAAGATTTGTTCCAACCGATATAATGCCTTCAGTGTACAAAGGTCCGTGTTAGAGTCTTTTCCATGTGTTACATCGTAGGGCACAGTTGCAGTACAGAAGTACTCTGAGAGCCATTCTTCCTTTAGAAAATACTGCTGAACATCCAACTGTTGTCCATATAGTCATTTACAGAATTAACACATGTTTTACTGTAATCTTGGCCAGTACTGAGACATATCAGGTTCACTGCCAGGAACTTGAACTGGAACTGACACTCCAGGGGAAATGAGACCTGAAAATTGAGTGGGAAAATGGATATTTTAGCTTTTCTATAGATAGCACAATATTTGCTCACCCATTTCAGTTTTGTATGATGCCTTGTATCCACCAGCCTTCAGGAATGGGCTGGGGGAGGATACGCTTTCAAAGCCTATGTGCATATATTCGAGCTGTTATGAATAAACTGTCATATTTGAGGTAAGTGGCAGAGCCCCAGCTCGATGCTATCCACTGGGAACTCAGCCTAAAATACACTGAACATTCCTATTTTTTTAAATGTCCCTCTGTTGCTCCCGGTGATACTGACAACCTTTTACCCTGTTGTGCCTTATTAGCACGGGTCAGTGCTCCCAGAGTTACCTGCCTCTTAGATAACAGAGCCCTGGCAAGCAGCATCCTTTGGTGCAGACGCAGCAGTGACATGCTCAGCCCCGTGCACACTTCACTTTGCAGCAAGCATGGCTGTGCCAGTGCCTAGCACCACAGTGAATGCTGCTGTGCTCAGCCACAACGAGGTCTGCAAAAGGCTAGTGAGCTCCCTCAGAAGCCTCACCCCACCCAGCTGTGGGCATGGCCTCATTAACCCAGTGCCTCCCACCCCCTCCCCAGCTGAGCCCGCTTGCTCACCTGTGGAAGTGGTGCCAGAGGTGCCCATGGGCTGGCTATTCATGTGTGTCTGCATGTGCGGAGGGGTGTAGGTGTCATAGCTCCGGCCGTTCACTGACGGGCTGGTGGGCAGCATGCAAGAGTAGGAGGAGGTCTGGCTGGGTACCGGGGGCTGCAAAGATAGAGCAACATTAGGTGTGGGGACAGCCCTGGGGCTCAGTGTCTTGGCATACCCGCACACATCCCCTCCACCCAAAGGTGCCAGTGGCACAACACGGCCACAGAGACCTGCTCACACCACACCTCCACCCAGAGGTGGCTGTCAGGCAGCCACGGGAGCAGGGAAGGCCCAGCAGGGCCACAGCCCTGCCTACAGCCCTCTTTGATCCTTTGTCGGCTGCGCTGCCCGCCTCCAATATCGTGAAATAAGGGCTTAACCGGCGCAATTCCTTTCCCTGAACTTGAGAGACTCTAACTTTATTTGGTTAATTTTGGTTCAGCAATTAGTAACATGGTAATTGCCGCGGCGAAGGAGTCAGGCTCTCTAATCGGCTCGCCCGTCTCCAGCAGTGGTCAATGCTGCATGCCTCAGACAAAGCTGCACAGCTCCCGTAATTGGCCAGCACCTTCCTAGGCCAACCCCACCATTAAAAAAGGAGGAATTTTGCATCTGAAAGGTCTATAGAAACGGACCCCAAAGGAATAGATTTCTTCCTCACCCAGCTGGTGATCAGCTAATGCTTTCAGGCATGAGGATTGACAGCTCTTGCAATTCTGGCTTAGCTGGCAGAACCACTGATGCTAATCGCACCCTCCCCTCACTCAGGTGTCCCTCACGCGCTTCCCTCCTGCAGCGGAGCACTCCAACAGCACTCCGACAGCACACAGCCCCGTTGCCATGCCTTAACCTCAGGGCGGGCATTCTTATCTGAAATGGGGTTCCTCACACCGGACCTGCTGCCTCACAATTGTAAGGTTGGAAGAGACCACTAAGACCATCTAGTCCAACCCTCAAGCCATCCAACCATCAACTGTTTTGAGGACCCTTCCCTTCTGAAATCCCAGAGCAGCGCTCATCCGAGCACCATGCCCTTTCTGCAGCGCTGTGCTTACTTGCATAGGCAGGTTGTTGGCCATGGTGAAACTGGGCATGGGCGGCAGCGCGCTGTACGTGTTTGTGAGCGCCGTGTCTGTCCTGCCCAACATGGAACCTGATGTGAAAGAGGAAACTATAATAGAATAGACAGATAGATGGAGACATTAGTTTAACCACGATTGCGCTCGGTGGCACAGTCCCACTGTCTCGGTGTCCCGAGGATGGCTTCACGCGGGCGGGTTGGCTGCATTACCGGGGGTGGTCGGCTGTGGGATCGGCTGGTAAACGCTTGTGCTGAAACTACTGCTGATGGGGATGTGGCTGGGAGTGTTGCTGGCTTGTCTCCGCTGATTCCGCAGCTTCTCCTCCCTTCTCCACTTGGCCCTTCTGTTAGAAAACCACACCTGGAAGCACAGCGTTTGAGGCGTGAGTGGCCCGGTAGGGCGAGGGCATGTGGCTCCCCGGGGCACCCAGCACAGAGCTGCCCCACAGTACAGCAAAGCCAACCCCATCTGCTGCTACTTCCTGATGGAGGAGATGGGCAAACACCCGGCCTAACACCTGGCTTCAGGAAGCCACTCATAACAAATTACGCTGGTAAAGGAAGAACGATAACAGTGGTAACAATGTGGCAGCTTCGTACCTGTATCCTTGCTTCAGGCAAGTCTATTTTAGCAGCTAGTCGCTCTCTCGCAAACACATCGGGATAGTGGGTCCTCTCAAACTCTGCAATAAGAAGTATTGCCATGTGAGTTGTAGAGAACAAGCGTGGCTGATGATCAAGTCCAGCCCTGTGTCACAGCCACACCGACTGTGCCTGCAAGAATCAGTGCTGCGAGACAGTGCTGAGCTCCCTGAATAAATGTGTGCTGGGAAGGACCCCAGGTTGTGGGCCATGGCAGGGCTGGGGCTGAGCATGATATTCTTACCCCTGTGAGGAGCTCCCATGGTACCCTGACCCCATGACCAAGAAGCCGAGTGGCACGTGGCCGCATGATGGCAGGAAATCTGGGCAGCGAGCCGGTCACGGCTGGGGAAAAGGGCACTGGCTGCCAGCCTTGGGCAGCAGCAGCACTGGGGATGGGGAGCAAGCATGGTGCTGGCACTCAGCACCCAGTCCTACCTGTACCCAGTGCCTTGTCCTACCAGCATCCAGTACCCTGCTATGCTGGTACTCAGTTCCCTGCCCCACCACCACCCAGCAGGAGGAGGTCAGCCCAGAGTGCAGCACTGCACTGAGCCCTGCGCTGCCCTTTCTGTTCTCCGCAGCCATCGATGGGGGTCGGAATGAAATGGCATGGAAGGAGCCAGGGGCCTCAGAGCTGTCGGTATCTCTATAAGGCACGTGAATGCCAGGAATCTGCTCAGCTCCTAATGTAGCCAGGGTGTCTCTTGCTTTTCTCTCCTACCGCAGTGGCAGCAAAATGTCGCTCACCTTTCTCAAGGGCTTCTATTTGCTCTTGGGTAAAGGATGTCCTATTTCTCTGCAGCTTCCTTTTCAACTGAAGTCTCATCTGGGCCTCATCGGAATCTTCCCCATTGGAGCTGATGGAGTTGGTGTTCTCCCCTCCTCCCTCCTGCTGCGGGCAGCCGTCTGTGGGAAGGAGAGCGCAGAGGTGAGACGGCGACATGGCACCTCGGAAGCCCGACCGGGAGGAGCTCAACCAGAACAGGGGCTGAGCAGCTGACCCCCTTCCTAAAACAATCTCGGGTACCACAGCGGTGTGGTCCCGATGACACCGCTAACACAGGGATGCTGCACTACCATAAGCGTTCCAAACAGAGAATTACAACCGCCCTCTCTATATTTCACATTATTTTTCCTCCGGGATGAAACCTGCCTACAAGCCCTAAAAAGGTGTGGATTCGTTATCCGGATGCTGCCAAAGCACCGGGGCAGCCCCCTCTGCCCACCCAACGTATTTACCTATTGCTAGACTTAAAAGAGCGATGTTCGGTATTTCGGCTTATCCATAATCAGTAATTCCCATCTAATCAATTAGATGTTGATAGGTTTGCAGAAAATGCTATTAAGGAACCAAACCAAGCTTGTAATCTTTTTTAAAAAATATTTATCCCGTTTTTATTTGAATTCTGCACAGTCAATTTCATTTTAAAGGTTGTGAATTTAGAAGTGCCTGCATTGTTCTGCAGTTTTATTCAACTATTGTATGAGTGTGCATCGCCTTGACACCTATTACTGAGCACAGCTGTAATTATATCATCACCAAGAACAGGCTATAATTGCCGAAAATGGAATTTTATATTTAGATAAAAGGACCGTCCATTCTTTGTAAACGCGGCGCACCAGAGAGAAAAGTAAGATTTCTTTGAAAATTTTAACATGTAATTTTCAAAGGAACGGCGGCGAGGAGCTATCGGAGGAGCGGAGCGCAGCTGAGCGCCTGGCACGGCTCTCCCCGGGCGCTCCCGGCTCGGGGCGGCCCCGCACGGCTGCGGGCAGCGCTGCCACGGTCCCGGCCCCGCTTCGAGCGGCTCTCCGCATCCTCAAAGGGGAAGCGGAGAGGGAGCGGGGGGCCGCCGAATGCTAATCATTCCAGCCGCGAAGTTACGGCACGAATACGGGCTCGACGCTCCCGCTACACCCTTGAAATATTGTGGGAAATCGACTTTCAAGTAATATCATTTCTAATCGGCTCACAATGGCCCCGGCCTTCAAAGCGCGGGGGGAATTGTGACGGGATCTGGTGGGACCCTTTCAACCACTTTGAAATGTTTTAAAACCCGCGCTTTCTCCCCCATTTAAACACGGGGATTCAGCCGCAGCGGCCACCATATGGGCGGCCGCAGCCCCATTGAGGCGGCCGCCGGCGGGTGAATAGCCGGGGGCTGCCTTTCAGGGCACACAAAGCCGCCCCGCCCGGGCCGCGCCGTCGCGGCGGGGCCGCCGCCCTGCCAAGCGCTGGTGGCAGCTCCGGGGGCCGCCCGCCCGGCCCGGGGGCGGCAGCCTCACCTCCGCCACCGCCCTCATCCATCACTGTCCGCCCCGCGCCCCGCGACCCGCTACCCGAGCGCTGCTGCCCCCAGGGCCGGGCCGGGCGGGCGCTGCGTCCCACCGCGGCTCTCGGTCCTCCCGCACACCCGCGCGGACAATTAAGACGTCTCCTCTCCGGGAGCCCCTCCGCTGCCCTTTTTTTTCTCTCTCTCTCTCTTTCTCTCTCTCTCTTTTTTTTTTAAGAAGGCCCTAAAAGGAGCGATCTCAATAATAGGGCTGTTCCACCTTCCAGACCTAATCCGTAAGAAAGGGAGTGAATGTCCGTCCCTATTATCCTATGGCCAGACCATCTGACGCTGGGCATAGGATTTGTTTCCTGGAAAAAAAAAAAAAAAAGAAAAAAAAAAGAAGAAGAAGAAGAAAAAAAAAAAGAGAGAGAGACGCTGGGAAATAAAATCATTGCTGGGTTTCTCAGTGCCGAACTCAGCGAGGCGGAAAACGAGCAAAAAAAGATAGCGAACCAATTGCGGCACCGCTCAGCCACAGAGCCGGGATCAAAACATTGTAGCATCTGTTGAAAGAGAAAGTGTCTAAATCCTATAGAAGGCTTTAGACTTAGAAGAGAGGGAGGGAAAAAAAAAGATAAGAAACAGTGTCGCGGTGATCCCTAAACCCGCTAAATCGCTGGAGAGTTTCTCCCGGATAGAGATGTCTCTTTTTTGTTCTGTCAGCCCCCGCGTATCCATTATTTTATTCACCGCCGCATGGCGTTTATCAGATTGAGACCATATTTGTGCCCCTCTGAGACCTAACCTCGCCTTATGCTTTTTGAGTAATGGACTCTTAAAATCCGGTAACATTCCCCTGCAAGGGAAAAACGCCAGCGGCGGCGTGAATATTCCAGCTCACAGCCGTCCCGCTCGCTCTGGCTCTGCTCTCTCCCCTACTCCTTTCTCTCCCCGCTCCTTTCGGGGTGCCCCGAACCCGCTCTGAGGGTTCCCCCGAGCGCCCAGGGCAGCTCTGCCCTGCCCCTCCCGCCGGGCTCGGGGTTTCGCACTGCTCCGCTGGGCGCTGCGGGGCCGGGGCAGCCCGCAGGTAGCGGTGCGGAGGGCTCTGGCCGGGCTGCGAGGGGGCATCGGGGTGCAGAACGGAAAGTGGGCTAAAAAAGCGGGGGGCGGGGGGGAGCGAGGGCCGCTCTCTATCTTTCTGGTGTCCTTCATAGATTGTTTTCTTCTCTTAAAACTGACATGTCTAATTGGCAAGCGGTGCCATATCGTGTCCAGAGGTCTCCTGTGGAACATTTCTACAGCTGTCTCCTTCAACTAGACGCTTATTCATGTCGCCTTAATGAGAAACAAAACGATCTCTAATGAGCAATTACATAGCGACAGAATTGTTCCCATAACAAATTCTTGCGTGCGACAGAAACATCCTTTGTACCAGATATTCCGCACACTGTTACCGATTTTTTTTTCCCCTCGCGGGGCGAAAACAAAAAGCAGGTTGTTGTGTGCGGGCACCTCCTCGAGGGGAGCAGCAGCGGCCGGAGAGCCGCTCTCAGACACGGCCATTAACCATCCCGAGTGGGTAACGCGGCATCCCATTATCCTTCATATTATCCCCTTGTCATTCCTACAACCGATACCTATTAATCTTCAGGATAAACACTTCCCTATATTTACGAAGTTGTTCCCGTCGAGGAGGGATCGCCGCCTGCCCTTCGCAGGGAGCTGACCCCGGAGCGGGGGCACCCGCGGCTGGGCACCACCTCCTTGGGGCCACATCTGAGCACCACATCTGGGCACATCTGGGCGCAGCTGCCCGACCCGCGCGGCTCTCACCTTGTGCGGGCTGCCCGGGTACCGAGGTGCCGGGATACCAGCCGGGCCGGGTGCCCCATGTCCCCGTCTGCCCGTTCAGCATCCTTAGCTTGTCGTACATCCCGTCGGCACCCATCTGTTGCTTTTCGCTAGCCAGGTTGCGGAGGACTCTGTTTATCGACGACACCTGCAAGGCAAAGGACAGAAGGCAATGGTAGGGCGGTAGCGCTGCCCCCGAGCCGCCTACAGCCCCTCTCCTACCGACTCCCGACCCCGGCCCCGAGCCCCGCGCTACGCCACCGGAGCGACGCTGCGGCTGATGCTCGCGGTGCGGTGCGGGCGCTGGGGATGACCGCGTTGTTTGTCGCTTTCCTTTCCCCCCCCCCCCCCCCAACCCCCCACTCCGCTTAAAGGCATTTGTCAGATTCTGTACGAAAAAAAACCTGCGCCTGACCCTGCCACATGCAAATGATGCGAACCTGCTCTCCGCTCACTGATAGCACAACAAAGGAGGCAGAGGCTACAGCTACCCAGCACCACACAGCACACAGCGAGGTTTCTCTCGTGGACTTACACTGGGTATGTTATCGTTGGTACAGACCCCCTCCGAGAGTAATCTGTCTCGAATCTCCCACGCAAAGATGGAGGGGCACTCTCGTTTATACTGCGCTATTTTGCTTACAACTTCGGGAGTCGCTACTCTCGGCTTACTACCTCCGATCGCCCTGGGCCTGATGGAGCCAGTTTCGTAATACCTGCCCAAAATTTTACTCACACATCCATTCGACACCTGGATAAGGAAGCGGACAGAAAACCACATTATTAATAATCTCAAGACAAAAATCGAATTGTTTAAGTACGCATTAAACAATGACAAGCTTACGTTTTGATTGTCCAGCACTTGGACTTTTGCATCTGCATGGGTCTATAACACAAAAATATACCTTAAATGGTATGAGAACTTACTGAGAGAGGCTTTTTATTTTTTTTTTCTTTAAAAAAATAAAAATAAAAATTACATTCGTGGCCCTACCCTCCGTAAAAGTGCTACTTGAAAAACGTTTGGACGGCAAATAGATAGATATAGGTATATATATATATATATGTCTATTAAAAATCGGTTCCATAAGGAAACCTTCCGGAGGTACCGCTGAGGTCTGCCCTAACGCCGGAGCTCGGCACTGCGGTACCACAGCACGGACAGGGCCGGGAGCTGCGCTCCGGGTCCGCTCAGAATGAAGGAGTGCGGCCACGGCTCCCGGGAGGGGTGCGATGGAGCTCATCGCTTCGTGATCGTTACACGAGGGTTTGTTGGGTATCGGTTTTTTTTCTCCGAAAAAATAATAATGATAATAAAAAGTGAAAATAAGAATAAGCCACTAAGGCACGCCAAATGCAAACGGATCTTACAAAATGATAGTAAGTAAATACAGGGGGAAAGGGGAGGAGGGAAGCTGCAATGACGCCGAGCGGTGAGTTCGTTTTGTTACAGAGAGCTCGCCGTAACAGGAGTGCAGGTTACCACCGGGTGGGAAAAAGGAGGGAAGGGGAGGGGGGGGGGGGGAGAGGGGGAAAAAAGAAAAGAAAAAAAAAAAAAAAAATTTTTCCAAAGGTATTATATAGAAATATCTATACGCTGCGAGAGGTCCGGCCGCACACAGCAACGATCAGCAGATTTGTGAGGCTGGAGCGTGGGTAGGAGCGGGGTCGGCCCCGGGTGCCCGTGGGGCAGCGGGCAGCGGGCAGAGGGCCGGGAGGAGCGGGCGAGCCGCCGCCTTCACCTGCAGGATTCGGGAGATGTCGCACGGCCGCGCGCCGCTGTGCGCGAGTTCCACGATCTTCTGCCGCGTGGAGTCGGGCAGCGGCCTCCCGTTGACGAACACCCCGCCGAGCTGGTTCACTCCGCTGTGACCTGCGGGAAGCACAGCGCCCTGGTACCGCCGGCCCGCACCGCCCGCCCCGCGCACCGCCCGTCTCTAAACCCGCGACCCCCCCCCAGCGCATCCCAACGCCGGGGCTGCGCTGCGCACCGCTGGGGTCGGCTCCTCGGATGGCTTTCTCTCTCCCTCTCTTTCTCTTTCTTTTTCTTTGCCGCCCCCGAAAATGTAAAAAAAAATAAAAATTAAAAAAAAACCCAAAAATGAAATAAAATCCGCCCCGCGTCCCCCGCGTCCTCCCCGCATCCCTGCAGCATCCCCGCCGCATCCCTGCGCGGCGCGGCTCGGCCCGCCGGAGCTGCTCGGAGGCGGCCGACCTGGGGCTGCGGCGGGGGGAAGGATCGATCCCTGGAGAAGCGCCGCTCCGCGCTCGCTGCGCTCTCCTCTCGTCGGAGCCTCCTGATAAATGGGCTGCGAGAGCCCCGGCTCCTTAGCAATAAATAAGCTCCAAATATAGAAGAGGGGGAAAATATGATGAGCCTCTGTGACATTTGTCTTTAAAATAAAACTAGCTGCACGTCAAGTTTGAGCTTAATTTCTGGAAATAGGCGGAAGTCGCCCCGGATCATGCATGGAAGGCTAATTGAAAAGATCAGTTGGAGCACTTGTGGCAGGCGTGTCACTTTATGACAGTCCTCTGCTTTTGAAAATTGCATCGTCACGACAAATAGTAGCATGATAAAACGACCCTTTCCGTCCGCATTTGGATATCACTCAGACGAGATTGAACTCCGCTCGCTTTCCCTCCGAGGGCGGCCGCGCTCGGAGGCAGCCGGGGGCTGTGCAGGACACGGCCGAGGGGCCGCGCTCCCCGCGCAATGGATGCGAAGTGACACCCGGGCGGGAGGCACCGCGCCGCCGCCCCCCGACCCGACCCGACGCCGGCGCGCAGCGGCCGCGGGGAGCGGCGCCTCCTCCTCCTCCTCCGCGTGCGCCCCGTCGGGCGGGGGGGGGGGGTTATAGGGGACGCAGTTTGCGGGTGCGCTCCGCGGCGCTTCGCGGAAGAGGTTAAGCCTTAATCACGCGGTAATTTCCCTGGAGAGCCGCGCGGCTCTCGCCCAGTGGCGATGATTATGCGCCTCGTGTTGTACGGCCAGCCGTCTAATGGGAAAGCATATGGTGTCAATTTGGACGCCCGGCACCATATACACCCAGGAGTTATTAACACAAAGCCTGGAGAGCCCGCCGCGACCTTTAAACAAAATAAAGGCTTCACCCGAATGATATCTGTTCCGCCGGCCCGATCGGAGACGCCGCCGGCCCCGGGCGCGGTGGGGACGCCCGACCTCACGCCTCCTCCACCGCGATTTTCCGAGGTCGCGCACCCCGCCGCGCAGCCCGACCGCCCCTCGCCCGTGCGCGGGAGCGCAAAAGCCGCGCAGGGCCGCGCGGCACTTACTGTTCTGCATGGTGGGCCGGGGCAGCGGGGTCCCGCGGGGCTCGCCTAGAGCGGTCTGCGGCAACGAAACGCGCGTTAGTCGGGGGCAGCGCGCACCGCACGGGAGGATTTCCCCCGGCCGGGCCGAGGGCTGGGGGGGCCTCGGGCCTCGAGGCGAGACTCGCGTCGGGGGGAGGCGTCGGGGAGCGGCCACTTGCCTGGAAGCCGGGCGCGCTGTCCTCTCCTGCAGCGTGGGGGCTCGCACATCTGCGTGCCTCTACTCCCGGCGGCCCTCTAGGACAAAGCAGACGGAGCGCGTTAGCGGAGCGCAGCACCGCTCCCCGTTCGCCTCCTTCCCTCCGTCCCTTCCCCTCTCCCCGTAACTTTCTCTCCGCGCCTCGCGGTTAACTTCTTTTTTCCTCTTTAGATCTTCCCCCTTCGCACTGTACTGTGACACACGCTGTCTACCTCGCCTCACTGCCTTAAAAAGTACGAACAGGAGGGGGTGAGAACCGCCGAACAAAGCCTACAGAAAGCGAACAATGGCCTCCATTCTGCTCCGCTACCCCAACCCCGGGTGCAGGAGCTCCTTCCCGGCCGCGCAGCCCCGGCGCAGCGCGCACAAAGCGCGGCCGAACGCTCCTCTCGGCCCCGCACGGCCCGGCCCGGGAGCTTCTCTTCTTCTTTTCTTTTTCTCTCTTTCTATTTTGTTTTGTTATTTTTTTTTTTTTGTTTTCCCTTCTCCCTGTTTCTTTCGCTCTGATTTATTTTATTTTATTTTGCTTGCGATTTTGTTATTGGTTTGTGTTTTTCCTCCCCCTCCTTCCCTTCATCTGCACCCCCAACACTTATCTATTTATTTATTTATTTACATGCCCCCCCCCTCCCCCCTCCCGTCCCTCCCCCCCGAGTATTTATTTATCCGAACGCGGCGCGGGGGAGAATGGAGCAGTGATTTCTTCTCGTTATAAATATCGGCGGTAATTGTGTTACTGGTGCGCGTTGTTCGGGGCTGTAAAAAGATACAACAGCGCAGTGGGGCGCTCAATTGGGGAGGGACAATTACAATAAAGAGCCCATTCACGGGGGTAGCTAAAAAAAAAAAAAAAAAAAAAAAAAAAAAAAGAGAGAGAGAGAAAGAAAAAAAAAGGAAAAAAAAAAAAGGAGCTAAAATAATGAAATAGTCGCAGCCTTCGTTTTCTCTCCATTTTTTGGTTTTCTTTGCTTTGCTTTGGTTTATTTCCAAGCCTACAAATACCCATTGCTTTTCTTTTGCACCTATAATAAACATCAATTTTGCTCTTCCCGCGTGCGACGGGATTCACTCAGGACGAGCCACGCTGCTATTGATATAGAGAGCCTTTTAGGAACCTGAAATCCTCAAGAAGAAGCCCCGAACGAGCGCTCCTCGCAGCGCGCTGACGTTCCCTAGTAAATATTTACGGCGCCGCTGGCACCAGCACCCGGCGCTGGGAAAGAAGGGCAGAAAACAGCCGTCCGAATCCGGAGGTGCCCACACCGCCGCCGCAGCCCGAGCTCCGTGCGGGAGGCTGCCGGGGCACCGGGCACAACTCAGCCCCGCGGCAGAGCCCGGACTTGGGAGCCCCGCGGCGGTGCGGAGCGGTGAGGGGCCGTGCGGGCCCCAACCCCGCAGGCCGGGCCCCGTTCGCAGCTCGGGCTTCAGGCCCAGATCCGGTGACGTTCCGGAATATTTCCCCCCCCCACGCCCCCCCTCCCTCTGCAGAAACGCAACGAGGGGTGAGGGTGACAAACTTTCCCTTTCTCGAGGCGAAGGAGTAAAAGCTCAAAACGAATCGCCGTGCGATGGGGCGCCGGGAAAGGTCAGCGGCTGTAAACATTTATGGGCGAAGGCCCTTTGATTATTTTATGTCCTCGGGACGGGGCCGCCGCCGCTCTCTGCCCCGCGCAGCACCTGCCCGTGCGGGCGGCCTACGAAACTTTATCCCAACTTTCCCGAAGTGACCGCGGTGTGACACCTCCGGGCGGGTGAGAGCCAGACCTGCGTTTTCTGATGGCACTTTGCGAGGGGAAAAGAACCCGAGGGGGAAAGGACCAACTTTGTTGCTTGCGCGGAGAAGTTTGCGACTTCCTTACAAAATAATGATAAAAAGAAAAAGAAAGGGGGAAAAAAAAGAAGAAGGAGAAGGAGGAGAAGGGAAAAGAAAAAAGAAAAAGGCTTTGGAGCAGAGGGGGATCCCAGGCCCGATATCGTGGGGGTCACGAGCAGAACCGAAGCAGATCCCGTACGGCGCAGCAGCAGCCGGAGCGGAGCGGAGCTGGGCCCGGAGGAGCCGGGGAGGCTCGGGAAGAGCCCGGGGTGGCGAGAAGAGTTCTTGGCCCTTCGATCACGCTCAGCCCCGCTCGGTCCCGGCCGCCTAGGCCTACGCGGTGCTTCTCCCCGTCTTCTTTCCCCCCGGAGTCCCGAGCCCCGTCTTCCTGCTGCCGAGCCCCTGCCTCAGCGGCGTCCCAGCCCCGGCCGAGCCCCGCGGCACAAAGCAGCCCCCTGGGCACCGCCGCTGCCGCCCGCCCTCTCCGTCTCGTCCGGAGCCGCACAGGGCCCGCACGGCCCAGCACGGCCCCGCATGGCCCGGCGGTGCCACTGGATGCGGCTCCGCTGGCCGCAAGATCCCAATGCGGCTCGTCCAGAGGGCACCGCGAGAGAGCAGAAAGTTTGCGAGCTGCGGGCCGGAAAGTTCCCCGGGAGCTCCGCGGAATGCAAATGGGATGGAGAGGGGGAGCGAGGGGAGCGGAGCCCAGCGTGGGGCTGCGGGGCGGTGCGGGGAGCGACGCGGACTCACCTCGCAGAGGCATATCCCGTCCGCGGCACCGCTGCTGTCAGCAGGACGGGACGCACCGCCGGGCACTGACGTGCTCCCAAAGTGTCGCCCTCAAAATAGTTTGTCTCCACTGAGGCTGCGGCGGCGGTGCGATGCCGAGGTCCTGGGAAGGAGACAGAGATTGACACCGCGGTGGCTGTCAGCGCGGAGCGGGCGCGGTGTGCGGCGGAGCGGGGCCGGAGCACACCTCTCTGATTGGCGGCCCCGCGCTAATGGATGCGGCCGCTCCTGCCTCGCCTCCACCGCTCTTCACTGGCCCATTAGCACAGCCTGACCTCTGTCATCATCTTCCAGCAAAACACTTCCTCCCTGCGCCTTAACCAGAGCGGGAAATGAGGCCGGGCCGGGGCTCGCTTTTCAAACCCACTAATCATTCCGCACATGCAAATGCTCCGTTCGCTCCCACACAAAATATTGCTTTATGCAAAGCGACGCCATCGCCTCCCCGCCGCCGATTGGCCGCCCCGCGCCCGGCACGGCTCAATTGGCGCAGCCGTTTGCATATGAATGCGATGGGCCCGGCTCCCGGCCCCGGCTCCGCACCCGCGGCCCGGCCCCGCCGCCCCCCGCGATGCGATGCGCACGGCGGAGCGGTGCTGAGCGGCGGAGGGAGCGGCGCGTTCCCAGGTGGGGTCGGGTCGGGGCTGGCGGGGGGCAGAGAGCGACGGGGGAGAGGGGGCACAGCGCGGGGGAGGGGGCGGCGGGCGCTGTGCGGAACGGGGCATCTCGCCCCCCAGGGCTCGGCCGCACTCAGCTCGTGGAGGGCTCTCGAGAGGGCCTGGAGGGCCCTTCGGATCAGCGCCCCACGTGCCGAGGGCTGCGGGGAACCCCGCCCCCTCCTCGCCCCGCAGGTGTAGGGCCCCGAGGACGCGGAGACAGAGGGGACGGGCGCGGGGAGTCCCCCGATGCGGGGCGGAACGGCGGTGGGAAGAAGGAGAGGGGCCGGGGATTCCGGGAGGCACCGGGCGGAGGGAGGGAGGGACGGACGCGCGGAGCATGAAATGAAGTCGTAGCCGCATACACTTGACTTCTCTTGACATGTGAAAAGTGCTAAAAGTCAAAGCTCATCAATAAAGTATCTTGAAACTGAATAAGAGCGCTGACAACCATTGCATTCTTAAATAAAGTACAATGAGGAGACAAACGACTCTGCCAAGGAGTTTGCATGTGAGTGAAAGGGCGCTCAATGGGAGCGGGATAATGGGCCGCGGCCGCAGGCACTGCCCGCCCCGCGCCGCCGGAGCTGCCTGGGAGCGGGAGGGGGCAGAGAGGGGGGGGACCCGACCGCAGCTCCCCGCATCACTGTGCGGAGCGAGAGAGGAACCACCGCAAAGCGACCCCCGGCTGCCGCCCCCTTCCCGGGGACACTCAGCCCCGGGGGGAGTTCGGGAGCGGGGCTGGGAGCTGCCCCGGGGGGAAGTCAGCCGTGTCCACGGGCCTCGCTTTTGTCACTTCGCTTTCTTGCTCTTTTATCTTTTTTCTTCTCTTTCTTCCCCCCCCCCCCCCAACCCCCGGATAGTTTCTTCCCGCAGCAATCTCCACCAACCGAGCAAGTTTGGGGTTTGCTCTCTCTTCTTCGCTCCCTTCCGCAGAGTTAAAGGGAGAAGAAGAAAGGCGTGCAGCTCCTCGGAGCGCTCCCCACACCCGTCCCGGTGCCGCGCTGCTGCTGCCCCCCCCCCCCCACCCGCTCTGCGTCCTTTGTGTCCCCTCCGTCCCAAAAAACTTTCACCACCACCCCCGGCCCCCCCTGTGCCAAAGAGGGGAGGGAGGAGGGAGGGGGAACGCCGCTGACGTCACGGCGGTGCGTGTCGGGGGGCGAAGAAAGCCGAAAGTTGAAGGAAAGAAAGAACTGCGGTGCGGGGCCCTGTCCGTGTCCGACCCGCGCTGCCACCCGGTTCGGCCCGGCCCGTCTCGGCCCCGCCGCCATTTTTCTCGTCCCGTGGCCGTGGCAGCCCCGCAACGGGACCCCCCCGCAACGGGAGGAGCCGCCCCGGGGCCGGGACGCGGTGTCCTCGGGCGGGGCTGCGGGAGGGGAGGGGGAGCGCCGTGCCCGGAGCCCTCCGCACTAAACGCCCGCTTGCTCCTGTGATGATTTTTCTTTGACTTTTCTCTCTCACCCAGCAGCCTCCTCCCCGCTGCCGGTCCCTCCGAGAAGGCGAAGCCCTCCGGCACAGCTCTGCCTGCGGCTGCCTGCTTTATTCCTACCTCTTCTCTCTTGTTCCAGCAAAGCCTCCGGCCCCCGCAGCCCCGCACGAGACCGGCACCTCCCGCACTCGGCCGTGCCTCCACTTTCCCTTATTGCTTTTAGAACATCATTCAAACAAACAAACAAAAAAAAAAAAAGGGGGGTGGGGGGGGGTGGGGAGGGGGAGGAAGGAGAGCAGGGAAAAAAATAGGTTTTATATGTGTGTGTGTATGTATACATATGCACATATATATAATATACACACACACACATATATAAAAGTAAGCAACCACTATACGTGGTCAGATTTTTTTTTTTTTTGTCTGTGTTTTCTTTAATTGCTGCCCCTAATTAATGTAACGTCCCTCTCTCTACGCTTCTCTTCATCCCACCCCCCCACCCGAGCGCTCTCTCTGTGCCGCACAGCGGTCCCCTCTCGCCGCACTCTGTCGGGCGTTGAGCACGGCTCTACACACCCCGTATCGTCTCCTCGGATTAATGTCCGGGCTGCGAAGTACCTTTTTTAATACCCAGAAAAATGCTTAAAGTCCCCTTGTCCAGTCCGGTCTGAGAGCGAAGAGATACACCAGCCCTGACGGCTCCGACTACGCTGCTTTTGCCTCCGGGACACCGCGTGCCTATTCGGATCTGTGCTGACAGCGGGTGAGACCCGCAGAGCGCAGAGTTACACGGGGCTCTCCGAGCTGGTAACCAAACTTTGGCACCGCTTCGTGCGGATGGAGCACCGCACCGGCGGGATAAGGCCGAGTGGAGCGGCTCTTTAAATGCCGTTGTCTGGGACGAGCAGCAGCCGAGCTCCGTTCTCCAGCGCAGCGCGGGTTTGATTACAGACCGAGAGAGGGGAGGCTTATGATCCCGCACCTCGGGACCCTCAAAGCCTTTCCCCAATGCACTTCCAACGGCCGAGCTGTCCGGGGCCGCCCGTGAGCTCCGCACACCGCCCAGCACCGGGCCGCTCTACCCCGCGTACGGCGCCGGCAGCGGCTGTCGCTCCCTCTGCCCGGCCCTCGGCACGTCGCGCTCGGAAACAAGTTGAAATCGCGGCGTTCCCCGTCTGGGAAGCCCGAAAGTTGGGTTAAAGGGATGTAATGGTCGCAAACGTCCTCCCTCGGCCGAACCCCACGCCCGATCCCGTATCTCTCAGTGCCGCCGCGCCATACGTCAGCGGGATGCGCATATAAAAGCGGCTCTGGTCAGAGGTAATTATGTCACAGCTTTCTCCCGGCGTGACAGCTGGATAAACACCGTCCCCATAAACATCTCTAATTAGGGAGGAGGATCTCACAGAGATGCTGTTTGATTTATTGCTGCCGGAGAATGTCCATTTACCGCGATATCGCCGCTCAGCAGCGGCGAGGAGCGCCCGAGGACGCCTCGCACAGGTAAGCGGGTCTGCGGGCTCTCCGCCGGCCCTTTGTTCGCCGCTATTTCGGGGTCACAACGCCCTTCGGCGGTTCTCCCCTCCCTCCCGCTCCGCGACACCCGTTCCGAACCCCCGACGGCGGCGTGGAGCCCTCCCGCAGCCCGCACGGTCCCGCGGCCCTGAGCTGCCCCCGACGGCGCGGCAGCCGCTCCCCACCTGTTGGGCCGCGAGCTGCCCGCGGAGCGCGCTCGTCCCCGGGCCCCGACGGGGCGGGGGCGACGGCGGGGTGGGGGTACCGAGGGGCCGTTACCTGTCCGGCGGCGCGGCGGCCCGAGGAGGCACCTGGCGGCTCCGCTCGGCGATTCCTACGCCGGAACCTGCCACACAGTTTAAATGTCAATGACAATAAAAGAGGGGTGCTGCCTTTGCACTAACTTTCCCTTAATATCCACGCCAGCGCCTCCCCCATTGGCTGGGCCGCCCCGGTGACGTCACGGCGGACAGTACTTAGCTAATGAGACATTTTAGGCGACACGAGCCCGGCCGCCGCCCGCCCCGACGGCACTGACGGCACGGCCCCCGCCCGGGGCCAAGCTGCCGGGATCGCCCCCGCCCCCCCCCTACCCCGGACCGGCTGCCCCTCACCCCGTCCGACGGGGCCTCCTGGGTTACCCCTCGCCCCCGACGGCTCTCTCCCGCCTCGCTCTGCTTCGTCCCGGGCCCACGTTTAGGGCTGTGGCAGCCGTGCCCGGCCCCGACGTGGGTCCCCGCCCGCAGAGAGGGGCTACGACCGGCGCTCACGTGTCAGAGGGTAACGAACGTACGGGCACAGAGGCACCCCCCCCCCCCTCACCGGCCTGCTGCTCTGTGGGACTGTACTCGGTGTTAACGGAGCTGCCGATGAGCCGGGGGGGCTGCGAGGCCCGTCCCGCCGCCGCCCCCTCGAGGTACGGCCCAGCGGGGTGACCCCGGCCCCGGGCTGCGGCCGTGAGGCGCGTTCGGAGCCGCTGCCACGAAGGGGCCGAGGACCCCGCGACCCGGCGGGGCCCTCGAGGGAGGGGAGAGACGGGATCGCCGAGGCTCCAGCCCGTTTATCCGCCTGTCAGCAGCGGGAGACGGCTCCCGCAGCAGGGCCAGGTGCTGCCGCCCCGCGCCGCGCCGCTCTCCAGAAGCTGCCGAGGCGTAAAGCGGAGCGCTCGGCCGGGCACACGGTGCCCTCGCAGCACCGCCGAGCTCTGTTTGCGCTTTTATCTCCTCGGAAAAATCCGAGCCGAGCGGAGCAGGGCGAGAGAAGGAGGAAGAGAACGGGCCGCATGTGCCTGAGGAGCGCCGTAGAGGCCGCAGAAAAAAAAATAATAATAAAAATAATAAAAATAAATAGGATAAGGGAGGGGGGAAGCTGCAAAACGATGCTCCCGAAGCACGCGGGGTCGCGGCGGCTCAGGTGCGCGGGGCAGCCCCTGCTCACAGCCTGAGCGCTGCGCCCCATTGCCCCGCGTGGGGTGTCCCTGGTGTGCCCGTGTTTGGGCGATGGGCGCGAGGACCCCCGTGCCCCCTCCGGGTGTTGCTCCGTGGAGCGTTGCACGCTGATAAACTCTGTACGTCTTCGATTTCCACCGCGACGAGGAGTTGCTCTTTCTTTTAATCCCCTTCCCGAGGTGCCCCGAAGCCCCGAGCACGCAGGGATGGGGCGATCCGCGGCACGCGGTGTAATAATGAGCGTTAATTCTCTACCCAAGCAGAACTTGAGCAATAATAATAAGCACATCAGAACCGCTTGTTTACTGCGGCGATGTGCGGGCTGCGGGGCCGGGACCGCTGCGGGAAACGGTGTAACCCGAAGGAAACCCTCTAGAACGGGGGAATATGGCAGTGGAAGGGCTGCTGCGCCTCGCGAGGAGGGAGCTCGGTGAGCGCTTGGCTGGGACGTGCGCCCGTGCGTAAGGTACGTGGTCTACAGTACTTCGGTTTTATTCCCCCTCACGTTTATTTCGTAGTCTGATAGAATTTTCTCCGTCTGACATCCGCCTTTCGCCCCAGGACCGCGCTCAGCCCCGCTGCGGCGACTCGGATTTGAGCCGCTTTCGCCTCGTTCTTTGCCGTCCCGACGGAGCCCGACAGCCCCGCAACCTCGAACAAAACCCGCGGGGTCGGCACCGAAAGGCCTCTTAGTGCCGCGCTTCGGGTCCCGCCGGGCGGGGCTGAGCCCGGTGTGCGGAGTCCGGGGCGGCTGCGGGACCGCTGCGGGCAGAGGCGCGTCCCGAGGACGTGCTCTAATCCAAAGGAAGCTTCGCTTCGAAAAAGAAACGCAGCCGTAAATCAGCTCTTTGCGCTTCGTGGCTGAGCGTTATCTCCGCGTTGTTTTGGGCTTTTTTTTTTTTTCCCTCTCGAGGACTCTTAATGGTATTAATTTGGCCAAAAAAACTTGAGCTCGGGCTGTCTGGAATGATCTCCCTTCTCCCTCCTCCCGAACATTTCCATAATAACCGCGACTCGGGACCCCGCTCGGGCCGTGCGCCTCCCTCGCCCCGCGCAGCCCCGACGCGGGCTGCATTCCCCGGGGGTGATGGGATGCAATCCGCCGAGAGCCGACAGGCACGTCCTGGATGTTAGGGACGCACCGCTCCTCAACGTGACAAGGCTGAGTTCGATCTACAATTGTATTTGAAAGGGCAATGAGCGGAAAGATCTCCCGTCATTAAAGCCTCCCTCTCCGCTCGCGCAATAACGAGACCCTTCATTTGCACACAAACGCTCGGGAAAAGAGCCGTAAAGTCCCGCACCGGCCCGACCGCGCCGCTGAGCGCCCGCGGGGAGGGGGCGGCGGTGCGGAGGTCCCAACGCGCCCATGTGACCGCGGTGACTTTTTACTTTAAATCTTGAATAAGACGTGAGTTGTAACAAGGGGATTTGCACTTACTCCGTGACCCCTGTAATTGGATTAAATATAGACCGAGACGTACAAAAACAGAGCGAGATTGACACCTGCCAACTGGACTTCCTTATGATTGATCGTGATGCTTCGTGCCGGCAACAATAATGAAATAAATTGTATGGATAAAGGCGCGCATTTGTCATTTCCGCGCGGGGCGAGGGGAAGGCAGTGCGAGGCGAGCTGCTCGCTGACAGACGGAGCGGGGCGCCGAGCTGCAGCGCCGTGCGCGGACCCCAGACGTTGACGAGACAAATTATAACTTGTCACAACCTCTTAAAATTCAGAACTTTTCAATTAACACACAGATTGCCGCCGAGCTGCGCGGCTGTGCCCCTGCACCGCGGCCGCGGGGATCACACGCAGCCTCCGCGCCTCCTGCGCTGAGGGGGTCTCCCTGTGCCGCCTCCGTCGGCGGCCGGTCCGGGCTCGGGCTGGTGCTGGGTCCCGATGGCCGTCGGGCAGCTCTTCCTCCCCGTGCTGGGCGGACGTGTGCGGGTTGGGACGGGCCGGACCCCGCCGGGAGCATCGTCGTGTCCCGGGCTTGGGGCAGCTCCCGGCCCGACCCCAAACTCTGCTCCGTGCCCTGCCCCGAGAGCTGCCCTGAGCTGGTTGTGCCCCGGGGACACTGCAGTCCCACCCGTGGGGCATTTCCTCCGTAGATATTGGTTTTTCTTTTTTCTTTTCTTTTCTTTTCTTTTCTTTTCTTTTCTTTTCTTTTCTTTTCTTTTCTTTTCTTTTCTTTTCTTTTCTTTTCTTTTCTTTTCTTTTCTTTTCTTTTCTTCTACTTCTCTTCTCTTCTTTACTCTTCTTTTTTCTTTTTTTCTCTTCTTTACTCTTCTTTTTTCTTTTTTCTCTTCTTTATTTTCTCTCCTCTCCTCTCCTCTCCTCTCCTCTCCTCTCCTCTCCTCTCCTCTCCTCTCCTCTCCTCTCCTCTCCTCTCCTCTCCTCTCCTCTCCTCTCCTCTCCTCTCCTCTCCTCTCCTCTCCTCTCCTCTCCTCTCCTCTCCTCTCCTCTCCTCTCCTCTCCTCTCCTCTCCTCTCCTCTCCTCTCTCTTCTTCCCATGTTCTTTATTTATCTACCTATTTGTTTATTTTATTTTCTTCTTCTTCATCATCCTTTTTCCCCCTTTTTAAATTCTTCTTGATATTCCGAACCGGTTTCTGCTGGGCCCACGATCCCAAACGCGGAGTTGCGGCCCCACGGCTGCGGCCGGGCAGAGGCACAGGCAGAGCCGATCCGCCGAACCCCGCATCCCAACTTGGGGAAAATCCCCTCCTCCGGCGCCGCGACCTTTCCGTGCGCTGTAATTACCGCCGAACTCGTTCCTCTAAATTAAATGCTGCTGTGATTTGAATCCGTGTAAAGCACGAAGCGAGTTCCATCGAATGAGCCGAGCCCGCCCGCTTTCCCCAGTGGCTGCATCCATTAACATTATAATCTCAAACACCATTTTTTATGTAACACCATTGTTAGTAAATCAACTCCTCAGGTCCACAGAGACGCTGACCCCTGGCAATTCAGCGAAAGTGTAATTATCTCCCCGAATCTCGGGCAGATTTAGGAGATTACATCGCAACTAACTCCATATCAATGCTAATGCCCCGGCTCCAGGTGCCGCTCGGCGCGGTGCGGCCCCGCTCGGCGGCACAAAGCGCAGCGCCCCGGCCGGGAGGGACGGGGTGCCCCCAAATTGCACCTATTTGTACCACAAAACCTGGTCCGCGGATGGCAAAGTGAAACAAAGCGGCCATGCTAAATTAGCGTTAAATAAAGGGCACTTTAATGCTCGGTTACAGTCAACTGGTGTATATTTGATGGCTAATTGTCTATCAAAATTAAAGAGAAAAGAACAAATGATTCGTTATAAGAAGGTGTTAAAAGCTCCGACAAAGGCGCGTTTCACAAATATAATATCTGCGGACGGCGAATTGTCCGTTCGGGGCTCTTTTAACGTAGGGAAGGCCCGGGACTCCCGAGATATGAATAATGGGCACAAACGCTCTCTTTTATTCTCAAAGAGCCTCATTGGGAGCGGAGGCTCCGATACAACCAAAGCGGAGAGTGCGGGCAGAGCCGGGCTGCGGCGGTCCCGACGGCCGCAGGGAGAAATGCGCTGTGAGGCACCGGGTCGTTCCAGGCTTCGCGATCCGAGAAGGACCGCAGAGCTTTGGCGGTGATGGGACGGGGCCGTGAGGGTGCGGGGAGTTCGCGTTTGGTGCTTCTCAGATCCACTGGGGCACGTAATGTCCCGGCCGGGGGCAGAAGGGAGGGAGGAGAGAGAAGGAAAAGGCACAGGATAAAAAACGGAGTAAAGAAACAAATGAATGAATATTAAGAAGAAAAGGGTGGAAGCGGGGCGGGGGGGACGAAAAAGAAGGAAAAGGGGAAAAAAGGAAAGAAGAATATGGGAAAGGGAGAGAAAGAAAAAGGGAGGAAATGGAGAAAATGTAGGGAAAGGAAAGAAAAAAAGGGGGAAAGAGAACGGGGAAAAGAAATCAAGGAAAAAAAGGAAGAAAAGAAAGAAGGAAAAAAGGGGAAAAGAGAAATAAAAAGGGGAGAAGAAAGAAGGAAAAAGGAAGAAAAGAAAGAGGGGAAAGAAAGAAGAAGGAAAAGAAAAAGAAAGAAAAAGGAAGGAAAAAAGAAATAAAGGAGAAAAGAAATAATGATCATATAAAAAAAAGCGGTTGAGAACATTTGGGGGGGAGGGAAAAATAAAGTAAAAAAAACAAAAAAAGAAAGAAAGAAAAAGCAAAGGAAAGAAAAAGAGCTTCAGCGTGGGCCGAAGTTCCCTCTGAGGGGCGGCGGGGAGCGGCCGGGCCGGAGCCCCCGCGGAGGCGGCGGGGCGCGGGGCAGCGATGCGGGCGGAGCGGCAAACCGGCCGGAAAATGGACCCGCGGAGAGCCGGGAGTGCGCTTCTTTATGTGTGACAACTTGTGTCCTAAAGAAACTGTCTTGAAGATAATTGAAATGATTACAATTCATTGCTGCGTTACTTTGAATGTGAACAGTCAAATAATGAAATCGTCGTAATACAGCAAAAATTTAATTTACATTACACCACCGCTCGAGGTTTTCCTTTTCTTTTCTTTTCTTTCTTTCTTTTTTTTTCTTTCTTTTTTTATTTTTTTTCCCCAGCCCGGTTCCCTCCGACAGCTCACGCACCGCCCTGCGCTCCGCTGCTTGATTCCCATTCTCGGGGCCGTTCCCCTCCGGAGGCTCCAGGTGCGAGGTGCGGGGGGGGGGGTCGGGAGGAGGGTTTGGGGCCGCCCCGAGGCTCTCACACGGCCACCGCCGCTATCTCAGCCGGGACAGGGGCTGCTCGTCCCCGAACCCCGGCTCGGACCCCCGCCCCCTCCCTCTCCGACCCCTCCGGCCCTTAAGCCGAGTCCGAAGCGGACCGGGCTGCGCCCTCCGAGCAACGAACCGCTTCTAAAAAAAAAAAAAAAAAAGACCATCTGGTAATTGTCTTCCTTTAGATCTTCCCTTAATTATGCTTTTAATTAAAGATGGTTCAAGGCATTGGACCACATGAAGGGCAGTAATTACAAATTACATTACAAACCCAACAGATGTAGCTCTATCTGCTGGGAAAAAGGTACCGGAATAAAATTTGACTAAACTTTGGGATAAATTAATCCGCTGCCTTGAGAACAGAAGCACATTTTTTATTATGCAGACTCTAGCCAGGATTTAAGTTCTCTGTCATGATTGTTTTCATATTTCTTTGACATCTATTGATTTGGAGGCAGCTGCAAGGCTTTGTCACAAGAGAGAAGAGCAGTCACAATATATTAGCTTGATGGCATAACTCGAATATGAGTAGGAAGGATAGAAACATGACAGGGAGCCACGTGACCGAGCGATGGGTCTCCGACAAAATAAAGAAATTAATTTTTAATAAAAAGCTTTAAAAATACTGCAGCCAAGGCAAGGGGAATGGCAGCACTCGTTCATTACCAACAGCTCCTACGCTCACCCACGGGAGGGGAGGGGATCCAGGCTGCTGGTCGGATGGAGCCATGCAGGCAGAGGATAGGGCCAGCCCCACTGTGGGCTCTGGCCCCATGCTCAAGCTCACCCACAGCAGATCTGAGCCCACCTCCAGCTCAGGGCTCTGCTGCATTCTGCCAAAAATTCTGCAGTAAGTGGGCTGCGGGAGCCCAGAGAGTTTGAGCAGGTTTGGGCAAGGCAGCAGGATTTCCCCCTCTGGGAAAGGCTGACTCTTCAAGTTGGTCTTTGGGGTCAGCCTGGAGAGTGAGGATTCATGGGTCAGGTGTTCCATCACACCATGGGGGAGAAATGAAGCTGGGGTGCCCCGCTGCCCCCCTCCTTGCCCCATATGATCATACAGACAGGTGGACACACAGACATACAGACATGCAAGAGTACAAACACACAGACTCACACGGATATGGCACCATGCTGTCCCCAGGACAGCCCTGCAGGCCGTGGCCCAGCTGCTCCCAGCCTACAGCACGCACACACCACGCACCGCGCAGCCACACGTTCACACTTTCACACGTGCTCTGCTCGTACTGTCACATCTTTTTCTGCCGGATGTGTGCTAAGCGCTCTGCGGGCCCAATCCACCCTCTCACTGAAGCCTCTGCGTGCTGGAGTGGCACAGGACTGCTCTACGCAGGGACAACATTGGGCAGGAGCCCCTCGACCCAGTGAGGCTGCAATGCATGGCTGGGCAGTGCCAGCAGGTGTTGTGTGCCCCCAGCAAGGGAGAGCTCGCAGCTCCTTGGCCCTTGTTCACTTTCAAAATGAGCGGCCCCAGTGCTCCTCTATTTGTTCCTTTATTGGACCTGTGCTTTGCACCGTTTCCTGCTTTATAAACGTGATCTCAGTGTCAAAAGTTTCAGAAGTTTTAAAGAAAGGTCATCTCTATGACACATCATCACAGGGAGCAAAGGGTGAGGACATACTTCCAGCAATCGCTATCAGTGCGCGTGGTGATGCTCCATTCCTCACCAACTCTGGTGTAGGCTGTGGTCCCATCGAGCAGGGTGCTGCATAGGGCTGCAGGTTCAGAAATCTCCCTGAATCTGTGTGCCCACATACACAGACACTCCAGCTGCCCCAAGAAGAGAATGTCTCTTTTTCAATAAGGACACACTTACCTGTATGGGATCTTCTGCAGCACAAAGAGCTTTCAAAGGGCTGGCTCAACACACACAGATGCAATAGGAGGTGCAGCAGCACAGCAGTGTTTTCTCTGCACTGTTTGTGCCCACTCTTCCAATCAAGCTTCACCCAGTGGCACTGAGACTGATACTTGCTTCACACCAACACACCCTGCAGAAATCAGAAATCTACAGGCAATACCCATCACCTGGGGACAATGCATGGATTTGTCCTCAGAGGAGTGAGAATCCCAAAATCAATGGCAGATTGCTCTGATCCATACCTGCAGACGCTTCATCTGCGATAGATGCAGTATTGACAGCTCTTCATTACACCGACTACCTTGGCTGGGTAATTGCAGTGCAGTGTGAGCAGTGAGCAAGGAGCTGGAGCCTCAAAACAGAGCTGATGCAAACAGTGCTCTGTAGTGATAGACACAGCCACGCTCGTTGCTTTCAGGTACTGCGCAGCAGTCCTGAACCAAAGCAAACCCTGCAAAAAGCAACAGTAAAGAGAAGAGAAATCAGCGAGGAAGAACAAGTGCTAAGGGGGGAAAGTGTAATGAAGGGAAACCCAATATTGACAGATCACGTAGAGCAGAAGGAGATGGGGTAGAAAAAAAGCAGCAGAATGCAGACAGAAATATGTCTGGTGGGGGGGGGGGGCACTGGGAATTTCCATTTGCTGCCAGAGCCTATGGATAAATGGAATGGAATAAAGGGAAGAGCCCCAGCGCTGTCTCAAAATGTGATTTCCTGAGCTATTTTCATTACTGTCTGCAAAACATTATCGAAGTATTATCTGCAGAATGCAACGGGGAAGGGAAAAGATCAGTCTGGAAAGGTCTTGGAGCCATTAATAATTTCCTCTGGCAAGAAGGAAACCTGCCCACACCTCCAGCGTTGGGAAGAGCAAACAGGCAGCGAAATCCCCGCCGCTCTCTGCCCTGAAGCCAGGTTCTTAACTTTCTGATCACTTTTATTTCAGTTTCTTACACTTCAGCAAAACGCAGCAGAGCTTGACAAATTCATTTTGCAAGAGAAAGTCTGCTGCAACTTGTTTGCCTTTTGTTTTCAAAATGTGGACACGGAGGAGAGCGTTCCTGGAAAAAAACCCGACAAATGATGTTAGCAGCTCCGCCAGGCTCAGGCTGGGGAGCAGTGCTGGGTGCTGCCAACAGCCCACGTCCTGTTGTGCATCCACACCATTTGGGACTCATGGGCTGCAGCACACTGCACCGTGCTGTGCTATGCCATGGTGTGCCATGCTGTGCCGTGCAGTGCTGCTGCAGGTGCCAGCAGTTTCCTAAGTAGGTCATAGCAGCAACGAGTGCGGATGTCATAAGATAAGGGTAGAAATCCAAGCAAAAAAGTACAGAAACCATCTGATCCCCAAACTCCACACCCCATGAATACTTAAACACCCTCGGATGTTCCTGGGTGAGAAGCGGTAGCCGCAGAAGAGCTAAGTGCACTTTTCCTCTAAAGCAGTGACTCAGGCGGTTGCTGGTGGCAGAGGCCAAGAGAAATAAGACCACGTCTGCAAGTTTGAGGAAAGCCTCAGAGTAATTCCATAATCATTTTACCTCCAATTTGCAGCTTCTCGTGCTAGAGGGACTGGGAGCAGAAGACACAATGAGCATGCAGATGTGGACGCAGATGCGGATGCAGATGTGAGGCTGCCAGGTAGAGGGGGAGCCAGGACACATCCTGCCCACACTGTGCCCAGCCTCATTCACCCCTTGTGTGGAGCCTGCTGGGCTCCCCTTGCTCTCACTCCTGTACAGCACACAGAGGCAGGGGCTGAAGCACCGCATTGTGCACGCCCAGCACCTTTTGCTCACCCACAATCTGTCATTGTGTGTGGTTTTATCGTGATTAAATCCCAGATGAACGTACATGGGAAAAGTTCATCCAAACAGATAGGGAACAATGGGTGTTTGAAGGCTGGAGAGCAACAAGTGGTGCTTTCCAAGGGTAGCAAAGTTGGCGTTAAAAGCAGGCAATGCCTCCGGCAGCACAGGACAACGCTGGGTGCAGTGCTCGGGTGTGGGAGCAGCCAGAAATGGGCAGGGAGAGCTTTATACTTTATTTGTGGCAGCAAATGGCGCGTTTCTGCTCAAAATATAAATAGTGAATGGTTGCGCTAATGAAATGCTCTCTAATGGCAGCTGGGAGACTTTGCTTTTCCCCAGGTAGAAATGCTGGGAATTCAAATAACCAGCAATAGTTTTGCAAATCGCAACCATGTTTATAAGCTATAAACTGTGCAAAATGTGCCGGGCGCCTGAGGAATTTCAGACCCATTTGCAGCTCGTGTAGAAGTTCATTTTTTTTGTCTGCGGCACAGAACGAAGGCAATAGATGCACACAGGAATCAGAGAGGGCAAAAAACCTCTTAAAGCCTTGTAGCACCAAAGCCAGCCATGCCCTTCCCATGGGTTTGGGTTTTCTAATGTGACCAAAGTGGAGTAATGAATGGGCCAAGGACCTCCATGGGCAGACAGCATGACCTGGACTATGAGGGTATTCTCTCTGAGTCCATATAAAGTAGAACACATGGATTATCCACGGCCAGAGGAAACCTGCAGGCTGCTGCACAAACCCCAAGAAGGCCTCGGCAACACGGGGTAAACAATTAACACAAATTTCAAATCACTGCACTGTCACCTTAATAGGCAGTGAAGTCAGCTACGATGGGCGTAATAGGATGAGACAGTTTAATTCTTGTTATGACATTAGCTGCAGCCTTGTAAAGCAGCTGAGAATGGCGCAGCGAGGGGCTTGCAGTCACTGCAGGCTGTGGGCCTGGACAGAGCAGGAGCAAATGGCACCCAGGCTCTGGCATAACTCTGGGGATGCGTTCCCTCATCACACACGGTTGGTACGCTGTGAGAAAGGTCTGTTACGAATAAAGCAGGGCCATTTTTCAGCAGTGAGAGCAGCTGGGAAGCTGTGCACGATATCACGTTGTATATCATAAACACACATATCCAGGAGGTGAACTGAACCAATTCTGTTTTCCCAGCATTAAGCTTCAAAAAATTAGAAGTCACCCAGGCTTGAAGCACAGACAGACAGGTAATGAGCCATGACAGCCCTGCACTGGGATGCGCAGGAACGGGCAGGCCGGGCTGGGTGTCAGCCACAGGAACGCGCCTCAGCCCCAAATCTCCGAGCAATGCACCAAGTGCAAGCACGTCGCTGTGCAGGGTGGGCTGGGGGCCCAGGGTGGCTGCTCCTGAAGTGGGGTTGCATCCTGGCTGGGAACACAGCCCCGGGCTGGGGAACTGAACCAGCCGCTGCAGGGATGCTGTTCTGCTGGGTGACTGGGAGATGTGTTCGCAAATGGGGATTTTTTTAGGTTGGATGTTAGGAACAATTAGAATATAAGGATAATAGTGGATTAGGTGGATATCAGGAAAAAATTCCTGCTCAGAAAGAGTGATAATGCAGTGGCACAGGCTGCCCAGGAAGGTGGTGAAATCAGTGTCCCTGGAGATGTTTAAGAACTGCGTAGATGAGGCACTGAGGGACATGGTTAGTGAGAAGTGGTGTGGGTGGGTTGGGGCTGGACTGGGTGATCTCAGAGGTCTTTTTCCAACCTTAATGACTCTATGATTCTTCCATAGTTTTGATATGTTGGAGTGGTTTTGCCCCAGCTTCATTTTGGGTGGCTTGTTTTGGAAACAAGGCCGAGCTGCCAAGCTGCCATGTCACAAAGCACCTTAATTCTGCATGATGGGGTGGGATAATGTCTGGTTGGAGGCTGGCGCTTGGCCTGCTCCCCGCCCGCAGGATGACTAACGTGCGGGGCCTCACTGGCTGCTACTCTCCCCAAAACTCACCTCCAGCTTTCTGGATCTTGCGATGCTAAATTCCTGCAGCGAAATGGGGATTTCGTGCCTTTATATGGAATTACAAACCTGTGTTAAGCCTCAAAAGATGCTTTTATTGGAAAATGTCGACAGCTGCCAGCTTCCCTAAATCCCAAACCATCACTACACCTTTAGTTGCAGATGAGGGATTTTTCTGGACCTTCCCTCTTGACCCAACAATAAAGCCAACTTGGTCTCAGACTGAAGATTCATTTCTCTCTCCTTGGCAATTATCTCTATTACTGCCTGCAATCCTTCCCAATCTTTCTAAACAACATCCTGCTATTAAAGCCACTTGGCAAGCATTTAAAGCCCAGGATAAGTTAACCATGCACAAATATCCCACTTGGGGAAGGATCCGGCTATAAAAATAAACAGTTTACGTTCTGAGGGGCATGGTTCAGGACGGGCATTCTTCATTTGTGAAGAGAGGTCATCATTGCTGACAATAAAATTATGTAGGACCTGATCCTCCCCCACTGAGCTCAAGAGCAAAATCCCTTATGGTTTCAATGGTGTTTTATGAGGTCAGCTGCTGGGAAAGCCAACATTCCTCAAAGTTGCTGAAAATCTATAATTGGATATATTAAGAAGGCTTTCAAAGGGATGTCAGCTTTGGAGGCTTAGTGCACACCATGCTACAGAGGGGATCCCTGTGCATCACCGGACACATGCAGCCTCAGTGCTGCTTTACAATCTTGTCTCCTGCAGTATCTGTGGAGCTGGTGGGGATGTGGAGCTGTGATCCTGCCCATCAGCTGTGTGTAGCTCTCCTGTCAAAGCACATTCACCTTGGGAGGGGCATCTGGTGAACCTCGCTGTACCTTGTGTGCCCATGTTTAGTAAAATGAAGTGCAACTTGGTCCTTTGGGACATGATTTGAAAGCATCTCCCAAAAGCCGGTTATTAACTCATGGGCTGAACTTCAAAGTGTTCTTACGCTCCTTTGGAAATGCTTACCAGCAGCTCTTTGGGAGCTGGAAACCTTCCACTTCTCCTTACATGGTGTTTTCCTGGCCAATGGGCAGCATTTCCCTTAGGCACTCTGGCAGGAATGGGCCGCTTGGTGTGAGCCCTGGGGTGGGGGCACCGAGGAGCACTCCAGCCATGCTGCAGCCATCCTCCTGGAGAGCTCGGTGTCCTTCATTTCCCTTTCACTTTGTCAGAGAAAGCCAAAATCCAGCAGAACCTGTGAAAATCACAACAGAGAATTGCTGGTTTGCTGTGCTGAGATTTTAGATAAACATTTTAAATAAATAACATTAGAGTGACATTCATTTGTTGCACGAACAAGACACCATTCTCATCAGGGCGAATCAGAGCAGGTGACATCTCCAGGTTACCTTCTGCAGTGTTCTGTGGGAAGCAGGAGATATCAGTGGTGCTTGACTGCCCTCGTTCGTGTAGTAATCAGTTAATTCCTACTCTATGCAGGGTGGCTAACAAAGAGTTGAGAGCCATTGGAGCTCTCCCTGAGGACTCGTAGAGGACCTTCACTCTGGGAAAGGAGGTGAGTTTGAGTCCAGGCAGCCTAATACCAATCATATCAATGTTCTGAGATGCTGCAAAGCCACAGCAATAGAAAGGGAGCAGCCAGCCTGGCCCAGTGCCAAGCATGGCTGGAGGCCAAGATACCTGCAGAGCCTGGAGGTGAACACAAACACCTTGGGGTGGTGCTCACCTGGACAAACAGCAGCTGCCTGTCCCTGTGCGGAGCTGGTGGGATGGATGGGGATGGTACTGCTCCCTCCGCCAGCTCCCAATTTCCCTCATTACCTGCCCTAAGCTCCTCTCAGAGATAAGAAGTTCTTGTGCAAAGCCGCTAATTTAGGCCCAGAAAAGGAGAGAATAAGTCTGGATGCAAAAGGCTGGTGGGATTTCGACAAGATGCATGTTGAGGTTGGGCGACTAATCTTAATTAGGCCATCTTTGTTTACATTTGATGTTTATCAGCTAATTGGCATGGCAAGGTGTGAGTCACACTGCTTCCCTCTGGCATCAAATCCATTTGCGGGAGAAAAACTGGGAGAACAAATTATCCCAATTATAGGACACCCCACTGTGCTAATTGCCGTCCCAGGGAGGCAGAGCCTCACACCACTGCCGTGCCTGTGCTGCTCCCATCCAGCCCTGCACCCCCAGGCCTGCACCTCACTGCCCAGTCCTCTCTGCCACTGCTCTCAGGCCAGGGCTGCCTCCTTTATTTTCTCCTTTACTTTTTCTGCCTTGTTGAGGCCACACAGACCACAAGAGACAAGTCCCCGTGCCTCCAATGTTGCGGTGCTCGTCAGATCAGAGCCTGGAGGTTTGCTGTGGTGGGGCTGGACCTCACCCTCACTGTTGAGGCTCACGGGCAGCATTCAGACCAGCCTGGGCTCTTTCCCCATCCCCACCTTTAAAGATGCTTTTGGATCACCAGCAAGCAGCCTGGTGCCCCGGTCGGTCCTCCCCTTCCTCAGTGCTTGATTGCTGTGATTCTGTGCATACCACACACTATAAAACTCCACCTTCCTTTCTCTGCCTCCTTCTCTCCCCACCCTCCAGGATGATGCTGTGCCCTCATACCCTTTCAGTCCCTACAGCCTTTCCCCTATACACGAAGGGTCCAATGCGCAGGAATGTTTCTTGGCTGCCCTTGAGTTGAATGATGATCCTGGAGGCTTGGAAAAGCCACAAAGCTCAATGCTCTCTGTCTCCCTGTGTCTCTCTTGTCTTCCCTTCTTAGTAGGGGTAACAGATGGCTGAGGCTTTCACCAACAGTCCCGAACACATTGTCACTCCCAACTGAAAGTGAAATATTCAGTGGCATTTAAATTAAATAGACTCTAATGCTTCAGTAATATTAATTACGGTTTCATTCATCCCTGGCCTAATAAATCAACACATAAAGATAGGATGATCCCGTGGCTGGCAGCAAAGCAGGGCTATTCTGCCCTTTGTAAGGTTATGCACACAAAGCCCCCATTCTTACAGGGACATGATGGCCCCTCCAAACATCTGTGCTCAGCACCACTTGAGGAGAAGCCAAAGTGGTAACATTTAAACTTTTCTTGTCCAATTTGTCCACGCATCGGGGCTCAATTCAACAACAACTTGCAGGGAAAATTATAAAAAAACGTGTTAAGTGGGAGAAAACTTCCCTCTGCTTTCACTGCCGGTGAGTAGATTGATTCCAGCAGCGCTGCCCAGAGCTGTGTGCTTCTTACCCCAGCCCCAACATTCAGCCTCAGGGTGAGGGGCACAGAGGTGCTATGGGAAAACCTTACCTAAAGGTGATATTTTGCTGGCTGGGGAGGCCTATGGGCCACAGGTTTTCACACAATTTACTTTATTTTTTGTGTGTATATGCGTTCCACAGGGGAAATAGACTCTGCACTTCACCAACAACAGGTTTTTTCCCCCTCACCGCTATACATATGTAAAAGGAGGCTAATAAAACGGCTGAATAAAAGATCGCTGCTAGTAAATCTTCCGCAGACAAAACCCTCCACTTGTGATGCTTCAAAGCTGCCCAGAGCTACCAGTTTAGCCCAAAAGTCCCAACTCAGTGCCGCTGATTGGAAAATAAAAAGCCCTGTGCATAAAAACTTCACTCCAATTGTTATGCAGTGAATGCAGCGTTTACATACAGCAGCTTTACTTGACCAAGTGACTCCCGAGGACTGCAGTGAAAAGCCGATCGCATTGCAGCTCGGCTCGTCCGGGAAGGCCCTTCTAGAGGAGGTTTGCAAGGAATAAAGGAAGTCGGGATGAGAAATCAGTGCCCTGTCTTGTAAGGGCTGGACCGGTTTTAAAACAAAATGCAATGACAAAACAAGGCACAGAGCTGAGAGGCAAAGCAGTGGGACAGCACAGTTTGGCAGCAACCTGGGACACGATGCAGAGGGGCTCACTCTGCGCTCCTCTGGGGGTTCCCCATGGAGTTAGGGGTCAATGGGACTGGAAGTGCTTCAGCTGCCCTACAAGCACAGCCAGGGGTGCAGTTTCAGCTTGACAGATCCCTGTGGGATGGGGACAGCAGTGTGCCTGGCCAGGGGTGGTTTTCTTCCCATGCTTTGATGTAGCAAAAAGCTGGGTCACCCAGCTGGTGTAGAGGGGGAGGGGGACACTGGCACTCTGTCATTGAAACTAGGCTCCCTTCTGCCTCCTCACATCCAAACAGGCACAAGGTCACTTACTCACTGATCTGAAGGCCTGAGAAATGGTGAGGCACCCTCAGGCAGAGCCCCCAGAGTGGGAAGGGATGGGCAGGGCTGTGCTGTGGGCATAGGGCTGGGGAAGCATGGCAGGGAGCTACAGCTGCTGCTCCCCCTGGGGCTCATCCCTTCCCCATTGGACCTTACTGTCCCCACCAGCCCACTCCTCAAGCTGCCCCTGGAGCTGGGCTGGCAGGGAGCTGCTGGCGGCCCTCAGTGTTCCAGCTGGTCTGAGCCCACTGCAGCAGCTGAGTGGGGAGCGCCCGCTCCTCAGCATGTCCTAGTTCCCATCAGCTGGCTGGGGCCGTTGGAACAGACAGCCGGAGCACGTGTTGCTCCAACCCTGCTGTACCCAGGCCTCCAACTGAGGGGCTTGGGTAAAAACTGGGGCAAGAACTGCCTGAGAAGGTCCGGGTGCTCCTTCTCTGCCATTCCCATAAATCTCAAATGATTCTCTTTCTATCCCTAGTTTGGGAAAATATTTAATATTTCCAGACTCAACAACCAGCATCTGTTTGTTCCAACCAACATTTTGACCCACTCATTTCCAAAAAGTATTTCCTGTGGGTTTCAGACACCAAAGCTCTGGGCTATGTACGGATAACTTGCTAAAACCATCATCCAGACTACATGAACTCTGAACTACACCTCCATGGCCTCTCTAAAGACAAGCCTCTTCTCCTTGAGGAAACTGAAGATACACACTCCACCAAGCCTTATCAAACCACTAGATTGGTTTGAATGAATAATGTTGCTAAAACCTCAATAAAAGTTACCAAAATCCCTTAATCAGTGAGTTGTTCACTGCTCACAGAAAAGAAGCAAAACACAGCATTAACCCTTCCTTTCCCAAACAGAGGCCAGCAGACAAATTTCGATAACACAAGGATCTGCATTTTGGGGCCATTAGTGCTGATTATGATTCCCAAAAATACAACATGCCATGTTAAGTCATTACCACCCATCCTCGGACATAAACCTTATGCAAGCTGCTATGGGCTAACATGAGATTAAGTTGGAAAGCAGTGTGAGCATGGTAGAGATTAGCAGAGAACATTTCACTGGATTTATCTCAAGATACAATTTGTGAACATTTTTTTCTTCGTTGCTCAAAACATTCCCTGGTACTTATTTTTAGTAATGACATACATGTTTCCTAGTAAGACATTTTGCATTTAATAGTAATAAGAAATAACATTACCTACTTTTTATGATTGAGGATGAAGGAGTCTATTCTAATAGCCTCAGTTGTCAACACAAGATCCTCCGGTACTACATTTCTTGGTCTCCCTGTTGTAAAAGAACATGCCTATGTAGATATTATTAATTTATCACTGCACAAAACAAAGTTTATGAACACTTAATATTTAATGTACTGTGAATTTAATAATAAAAAATTAAGACCCTACCTTACATCATTTTTTAACTATCTGATTTTTATTCTTCTCATTAGCTCCTTATGGATCTATTCTGAGCCATGGCTTGGACTTAAAAGCACTTAGTTGCATAGGCTGAAGAGTAAATACTTCCACTCTAGACCAGCTGAACACAGAGACAACACCATGATGAAATTAAGCACTACGACATTTCTACCACGCATGGAACACAGGGACATAAATATAAATACAAACCTGTGGTGCAATTAGAGCAGCCACCTACACAAACTGAAGACATGGGTCTTCCTGCCTAGTGAAGACATCAGGCAGGAGGGAATTTCATTCACAAAGGTTTGATGCTTTTGCGTTTATACTTTGCCAGTTACTGCTTCTCTAAGGGAAGCAGTTATACTACTTCTGTGTCTGAGCAGTTTCTTGCATAAATGTGATTCATAAGAAAGTAGTTCTATACAGCAAAAAAATCAACAGATCTTCCTTGTTATTCTGATTTTAGTTTCCTCAGCACAGTCTGACAGATCTTGTTGTTACCTGTAATCCCTGTGGGTCTTCAAAATAAAGCACATTGGGGGCTTCAACTCATGAACATGCCTTTTGGTTCCAGATGCAATGCCTGGCTCAGTCCCAGCTGAGGATCTTGCTCTGTTATGTCTCAGCACACATATGCTTACGGTATATGATTCTGCTCCTACAGTAGGATTCATTCTAGATTTCAAGTACAGAACATGACTCATACTCCTTTCTTTCTTTACATTTGTATTATCTAGCCTAGCTGTTGAGGGTTTAGTCAGAAGAATAATTAATGTTTAGTTGATAATCTGAATCCCAACAGCTCATCCCAGACAATGTTCCTTGACAGCAAATCCTGCACCACAGAGATTAAGGGATAAATTTGCAAATGTCAGAAGGCAAGGACTGCATGCAGAAACGCAGCACATTCACTAGCATACCCCACACAATCCATCCTGCACCAGCAGCAACACAGCCACAGTTTGGCATGGCAGGCTGCAGGAAGCAAGAGGAGGAGATGGAGACCTTTGTGAGTTTGACCTTGGAGGAGTCCCACATTTGGGATCTGTCCTGTTTTCTTTTTGTGGAATGGCCATAATCTAGCATCTGAATGCAACAGTTCCCGAGGTGTTTTTGCAGGAGAGTGGGTGGTAGATGGTAGATGTTGGCATAGCACCCACAGATGCTTTAGTCCAGAGATAAAAAGGAACTATGCCTCTGCCCACAGGGCTGGGGATGGGCACAGCCTGCCATTCCTGCTGGCCTGGAGGTACCTTGCTGCTCCACACACATAGCAGCTACCAGAGGAAGATGATTTCAGGGAATAAATAGACTCAGTGGCAATGCGACACTATGGTGGCTGTCATCACCTGGAATGTCACAAACCACCGACCACCATATCACACCATTTGTCCCCGCTCCATTCCTCGCTGTTACTCTGCGTGCCTCCTGTGCAGCCCTGCCAGGGAACCAACCTCACAGGTCAGGACTGGTGTGAAAAGGGGTTTTCTTCTCACAGTCTGTGTGCTGCGAAAGAAAATTATTCTCTTCTTCCCCTCTCCTCTCCAGGCAACAGGACAACCCCTTGCAAACTTGTCAGTGACCTTTATGTTACAGGTGGCTCTCAGTGCAACACCTAGGGGACAGAGTTGCAAAATACCATTAGGTTCAAACCTCTAAGTAAGTAAACAGCTCCACCAGATACAAAGAATTGTACCTTGGCTCCCTCATTGAAATAAATGAGATGTTTTCTCATGCTCCGCTGTTCTTGGAGCTCAGGTCTGTTGCAGTAAACAAACACAATGCTTGAAACACAGAGCAACACCTGTTCACTGAGGCTTAGACCAGGTTTGATCAGCTGCCTGGGTTGCTCTGAGTGTGGCTAGCCATCCCCCTGTCCCCAGCTTGATGCTTTACTGCTTCACAGCCCTTTGTGTAACTGCATGAGTATCTAACATCCCTCCCACCCAATAAACATCCTATCACACATACAAGAGAACACACAAAACCTTGATGTAAGGGCTAAGGACTGAAGGTCAAGAGTCCTAAGCAAATGCCTGCTCCACGAAACCACTGTGATTAAAGTGCTGCCATATGAAATTTCAGTATACATGTGTGTAACTGCTTCCTGCAAGTGTCTGTTAAAAATCAAGCTGGATCCTTTAATTGCAAGGTTGGTGAAAGCTACTTTGTAATTTGCAGAGGGTTTGTGTAATGCATGTACATATTTAGTGAGGAGTAATGAACCCTCCTTCACCTCCCATCCAATGAAGCATTAGCACCACCAGTTGGTCATCGAGCCTGAATAACACTCAGTCCAAAGCACAGCAACAACACAAGAGCTTTGTTGGGGCTCTCAAGAGCAATGTGTTGTGTCATCCAGATGTACTGCTTGGTTGACCTGAAGTTGAGGCAAATCACATTAAAACTGTGTAGATACATTTCTTCCTGGGTTTGTGGACTGCACATGATGTGTTCCAGCTAGAAATTTAAAACGTGCCAGTTAGAGAATTAGGAAGCTTTGAAGGGTCTGCTCTTCCCTACGATTACAGATTGAATAAACAGGAATTGTTTTCCTTTTGCCTGCTTCTCTGCCTCTGCCTCTTCCCCTTTGCTTGCTCATGGGCAGTGTGCATGCATTTCATAGTACTTGTAGAGATCTCAAGTCTCATTCTTACCTGTGCTAAGGTTCCTGGCATTGCCTCAGGATTGTGCATGAAGTACCTTTACATCCACTTTGTGCTTCTTTTTGGTGATGAGCACAATCCAAGAAGGTTCTAGAGTAAAGGAGAACCAGGGCCATCGTATCTGCAGTGTTTCAACCACCAGTTCATGGAGTTATCTGGGCTGGCTGAGGTGGAGAAAGGTGGCAACCAGGAACAATTCCTCCTAATAAACAAAACAGAGTGTCAGTTCAGTGCATACAAGGAGGAAAACTCTATAATGCGTCCCTTTACAAATAAAGCCATCTTAGGCCCCCAAGCAGTGACAGTAGTATCCAGTCCATGACACTAGATGGATCAGTACATGGTGGTGCTCTGCTGCATCTTATCTGGCCCCTTCCAGCTCATGTCCCTGCTGCCCTCCCTGCTTGGGATGGTACCTGGTGGTGGCACCTGAGGCTGTACAGGCTAATGCACTACGGCATGATTATCTCTCTCAGAACAGGCATGTCTGACCAAAAAGCATCGCCCTGGACATTTTGAGTTGTTAATATTTTTTAATTAATCTTGTTTGCAGGTGGGTGCAAGAACCTCAGTGATGCCTTTGGCCTCCCTATGCCACCTAACAGAGAGCAAGAGGTGGCCCATGTCAGCCCAGGACATTACCATCACACTGAAGGACCCCTGAAGGACAAAGGCCTTGGTGGGCCAGGCAGGTGAGAGAAGGACAAAAGGACAAGGAATCTGTTTTTCCTGTCAGAAAAGTTCTGATACTCTTTGTGGCACACCTGCCGCTTGCTTTATGAAATACTCTCCATGTTCACGCCTGATAAACTTGTACAAATAAATACATCACAAAATCTATTTTGTTTCCTCTTTGAATTTGCTTTTACATCCCCTTCTTCCTCAGCTGAAACAAGTTTCGATTTGAGGATATTCCCTTGAAAACATAGGTAATAGCTGAACAAAAATCGTCTGTGATGTCATCACTTCTTAAGATATCATCAAGAGTCAAAACGTATAGCAAAAATACTACTGTTCTCAGCATGACATTGTATCTGATACTGGCACAAAGTCTTCCCAAAATGAGGAGTTTGCTCATAGGAGCAACACCAGAGCTCCTCACCTGAGCAAGCGCTGGCAGCATTCGAGCCCTGCCTCTGCAGTAGGTACAGGGTTTGAAAAGATTTTCTTTCGAGAGCTTATTAAAATTGAAAAATGACGCAGCCAATTGCCAAGTTGTTTCTCCCAGGTTTGTACAGTGCTCAGATAGCATATCATTTCCATAGCTGAGCTCTTGGCCATGCAGGCTGTTCCTGTGAAGAGGCTGGGCAATCTTCAGTGCTGTGCCGTGCTCAGAAGTGCTGCTCAGACTGTAAATATTATATGCTGCTGCAAGAACATTTGAATGGTAATACTCAAGCAATTACTTTCCTTTCAAGATCATTAAACACAAATCTGACTTGTATTTTAATAGGACTGCCAATGTATTTAATGGGGGGCAGTAAAGGGTAGTTTTTTTCTAATGGATGAATGTTTATATTATTATCCACTCTGAGAGAGCACATTAGGAGGAGACTGGATAACGTTCATGTGTTTTGCCTCAGTCCCTTTTGCCCAGTATTCATTTCCCCTCCCTCCCGCCCCCCCAGTTTTGCATCTTATAATCTTATGGCAAAACTGCATCCATAATAAAATCCACCACCACACTCTGCTTATTAGACACAAAAGGTCATAGAGACACTTTCCTCTCCTGCTAACTTCAGGGAAGGTTTTGCATGTACTTCAGAGCAAGTGTAGCTCCACACTGCATGAAATGTCCTACCTGTGCTCTGCATCCAGGGTGGAAAGACATATTTCTGTGAGGTCAGTTCTTCCTTGTCAGAGTGCATCAGAGTGCATGAAGGTTTGCTGGTTGAACCTGCATCCAGTGAGCCATCTGTATGCCCACTACAATGTTTTAGGTGTAATACTTGATGTCTCCCTGGGAAGTAATGATGAGCAGAAGTTACTGCAAGGGTACCAGGCAAAATTTGGAAAAGTTTATAGGTATGCATCGTAAATGTTGTGATAAAGAACATCAGGAAGGTGGCTTTAAATCCAGAATTCATTGAAAGAAGCTCAAGAGTCAAAAGACAAAGCAAGGGAGAAGGCTTTACAATGCTTTCCATTCCAAAGAATGGCAGCAAAAAGTCCAACCAGGAGCCACTGCAGGACTGCATTTATAACCAGGACTTATCACGGTAATAAGTGCAGTGATAATGGTAGGAGCTTTGAATGGTTTCTGACAGTTGCAAGCAGTAATAATGCAGATGAACACTGCCAACAAACACTGCCTCACCTGAGGGCTGGAAAAACCCCATTGCATCGACATACCTTGCTTTACCATTGGCATGGAGTGGCTCTGCTACAGCACCAGAGCCTACTTGCCAAGAGCTTCTCCCGGGCTTTTTCCAGCAAAGCTCCCCCTTACAAGCACCACACACCTGCAAGGGCAGACAGACACGTAGAGCATCATATACAGAATACAGAACGTTCTCAGAGACGAGCACAAATCCAGAACTGTACGGCTCGCGTCCCTCCTCAGAGAGGTATTGTAGACCCACAGTTGCTGCATTTGGGACCATTATTATAGAAAACTGTTGACATTTTCTGGGTTAAGGATGCTTATCTGGAATTCATGGATAATTTAGTCCCCTTGGCTTGCAGAAATAGTTTGATATACTCTTTAAATAAGCATATGAAGAGATTGATGCATGTTGTCTGTGGGTTCAGATGTTCTGAAAAGTGACATTTCTGTATGGCAAAGAATAAGGCTTAAAAGGGGATATTATTTATAAAAGCACCAGCATGCACAAGCAGTGTTTATTTACCATTTAAATGCCTCATTTCTGTTCTGGCTGTCTGTGCTATAATTTGCACAGGCACTTAAACTTGAGTATAAATAAATGCACAGAAGTAGCGTTTATGCAGAGTTAAGATGAGGAAATCAAGCGCTAAAAGATGGAGACTGCTCCCGCACCGCTGTTCAGCCATCTTACCACCTTTGGCTTCTGCTGAAGTCTCCTTTAGCAGCAAATACGAAGCCATCCATGCTTGAAGGGCTTGCTCAAGCCACCAGGCTGAAGACATGGCTGTGGTTCAGAGAGCCAAACACTGGCTGGCATTTCACCCCTACACACAGGAAATGCACAGGAAGGCTGCAATGAGAGATCTCATGCAACTTGCCAAGAGCCTCAGGTTGGGAACGTCTTCCTCACCTCAGCTTTGGGCAAAGTGAGACCTGCTCAAATAGAGGACAGAATGACATCCACCATTAACTTATTGTGTCTATTAGACGGGTTGGATAAGTTGCATCTTTTCCTGTTGTTAGAGTAAACCTCTCACTTGAGCTCATGAGAACAGGCAGTAGGATGAGAATTGGGTGTAAGGACAGGTTATGCCACTTACCTTACCACACCTGTTCTGTGTCAGTCAATGGGGAACATGCCCTCCCTAACTTGTTTGGCGAACACAGGCCACTAGCAGCACCCTGCAGGGGCAGTGGTAGAAAACTGCTGGGCAGGAAGAGTCCATCACACCCCTCATGGAGCACACAGCTTCTCCAGAGAGTCCTGTGAAGCACTGCCAGATGAAATGAGACAGAGCTGAGTGTGCACCAACATCAGCCAGGGCAGAGACCCTCAGTCTCAGGTGATGTTTCTGTGCTCAGAAGCAGCCACGCTTGGAAAATTCCACCTTCTTTGCTTCTGCTTTGATTGCATCCAAGAAGAAAGCCTGTGAACAGCAAGATGCCTGAAGTGAACATTGCTGACATGGAGAGGAGATACTGTTCGTGATCTGCCCTGGTACAAAAAGTAGGGATAGCAAAGCATCAGTGCTGCGCTGCTCGTTGGGACTCCTTGATGAGGAGGCTTGCTTATCTTTTCTAGAACATGCTTTTCTGCTAAGATCAGTACAGTATCACCCAACTTACATATTGACAACTCAAAAGCATTATCTTGCATCTGACTTCACTGTAGGGAATCCTAACAACACACAGTTGTTCATTTTGCAACTGCAAGACCATACCTCTTCCTGCATGGAGTGCAGTGCTTGAAGCAGCACATGGGCAGCCTGCAGGGTTACAGCAAGCAGCAGTGCTGAGCTCCCTGCTGCTGCATGGGGACCTGGATTCCACACAGCATGGGCACAAGGGTATAAAGCTCCCAGAGCTTTCACAGCCCTTGTCCTGCCCATGAACAGCAGTGTGAAAGCTGTGTGTGTCACTCCTTGGCTAGCTCCCGCTAGCTGCCACAATTGCTAGATATTTGTGAGAGAAAGATAAGTCATCTTTAATGACCAATGGGAAATATCAGGTTATTATTCCTCCCTTGCTTCTCTAACAACCTTCAAGCTTTGCCCACAGCAGTGCGTTTGTTCTCAGTCATATTTTGATTTACTGACAGTGGGCTTTGGGAACAGCCCCCGTCATTACTGACAGCCATGGTAAGTAGCCTATTGACTTCAGAAGGTGGGGAATTTCACCCCTTCTATGCGCATGTGTGTATATGAGTGCCTTTTGAAAAGCACTAGGCATACATTAATGCTAATAACTAAGACCGCTGTTCCTTTGCCTGTGTCTGATAGGCAGCAGGCAGAGTGTGAACTGCTCTATGTATCAATTAAATGAAAAATAAATAATAGGGAGAAAGTAATATCTTTAACAGTGTATTCACTGGCACATACATATTTATTAGACTGCAAATGCAATGCTGCTCATATTGTTTATGTTCATCATGAAGCCCTGGAGTCATTTATGGTATCATGGTTTAAATTATGAAAGTCAGATGCAGGAGCATGGCCATATTCCTCAAACCAGGCTTGCTGAGAAACCTCTGCTTTTTATTTTTGATCTCATTCACACATTTGATCCATTATTGGTGTGAATCATCTTTGGAACACAATTCCAATCTAAGAGAACAAAATCAATTCCTAGACTTTGTTTTTTCAGATTGCCACCTCCTATCTTTAAAAACAAACCAAGTGGAGGCAGGGTTCTTTTAATGAAGAATCAGGAAGCACAGCAAAAGTGTGTGCAATTTGCTGGATATATCAGTAGCAAGGAGACTGTCTCTTAAAACGTGGTTAAATATGTAAACTCTGCCTAGGGAAAATATTTACCTAGATTGACAGCGATTGGGGTAAAAAGCACTCAAGATAAGTGGCTCTTTAGCCAACTTTAATTTGTTGATGGATAGATTGATGGGAGGATGGTCAAAGGCATGACAACATAACTCTCTGTAATGGAGATATCCTGTCTGCTGGAGTTTGTAGTACCATTTTGTCTAATTATTTGTGATCCAAACTTTGCTCCCAGTGAGACGAGTTGTCATTCCTTTTCTTTAAACGGAAATATGAGGAGGTAGAATCAAGAATAATTAGAGCAGAGGACGCTTACATCTTCTGCAGTCAAGAGTACATACAGAATCATGCCCAGTGGTTAAAGATAGTTTACTATATTAATTGAAATAGTTGTGCATTCTGTTATGCAGTTTGTACGAGAACAGATGGCCCATTTCACAAATTAAGCCTTGTCTTTTTACATCGTTTCAACAAGGTAATGGTGAATGAAAGCTGCTATTGCACATGATCTCATGTTCAAACATTGTAGCATTGGTACAGGCTATGCTTTTCTTGTGCAAGCTAGTGGGAAAGCAAGAAAATCAATCAGAGGTGAATGCTTGCAAAGCATCCTGAGGAACCACAGAAATATTCTCCCACTGTTACTGCATGTACCACAAAAGCAAAACCTGCCAATCAAGCAGCACAAACTGATGTCTCAGGTTTTCTAATCTAACTGAAAAACACATGCTCCGGGACTAGCAATAGAAGAGAAAATACCACTAGCTGCTTCCCTAGCCACAGAGGCACTGGCCCCAGCATAACCAAGGGCAGGCATGAGACTGCTCTAAGTGGACATAGCCAATCTAACATTAGTTTTCCGGGGACGGAGAGCCTGCAGTGCCTGAAAACTCAGTTTTCTCCCTTAGTTTCCCAAAATTTGAGTAGTCCAAAATTAGGGCTGGTAACTGGGAGCTGTCAGCTCCTTTGAGTGCAACACAATGGGGTAACTGCAGGCATGACCCTGCCCAGAGTGCTGCTGCACACTTTGGATCAGCCTCAGCTACACAACAAGCACATATGTTGCCGCAGGAAATTTAATGTGGAAGGAAAGTAGCCTAGATGGTAGTTTATAGTTCTTTTCAGCAGGACTGCATGAAGCTAATGACACAGAAGGCCATTTGGGTTAAATTGTGAAACTGAAAGATGCAGCACCTGCTTTTATGCTTCACAAGTTACTGAAATACTTCTTCCTTTCTAAAATGCAATGCAAATGACAATATAAAAAAGCCCTCTACAATGTCATTGTCAAGATTATTAAGGCAGGGTTCATCAGCACACTGAAAAATGAAAAAATGATATGAGAAACAGAAAACATCATTATCCCATTTCTAAACCCTTGGCGCATCCATATCTGTGTTGATTCATCGTGCTCCTGTTCTCTCCATGTAAAAAAGGGGATAGTGGTAGGTTTTAGACAAGAGAGATGAAAGTGATCCAAAAGCGTGGAAGAGTTTCCATGTGAGAAGAAAGCAAAAAGCATCTATCTATCCTGAAAAAGATTCCCAAGGGGAGAAACATGTCAGAGGTGTGGAGGGGACAAATGAAGACATGAAGTACTTCAGCAGATGGACGAGAGGGGTTTAGAAACAAAGAAAAGTGCCCAGTTCCACTGGAATCAAACACTTCTGGGGCTGGTGTGCAGCGCATCCTCATCCCCAGCGCACATCATCTCGGGCAGTGGGTATGGGTGGGGACATGGTGCCCCAGATCAGCATCAGGGGGAGCCCCCAGATCAGCTGCCAGGATCTCAAAGGAACCTTTTTGTCACGGACGCAGCGCACACAATTCAAACATTGCATTTATTCTCTAAAATCTTCCCTCACTGTTCTTCAAATGAAACAAAAAGCCCTGACTTAAGCAAAAAATTTTACCAGTGGAAAAGGAGCATTGCCAGAGACCATGAACCCCTGTAGAGATTTTACTTTTGCTATTGATTTTATGCGTGAGATGCTTAGCGACTCTGATAATATCTGACAGTAGAAGAAGCCAGAGAGAGAATAGAAAGGTTAATACAGCAACAATGTCACCAGGAAAACTGGTAAGATTTTCAGAAATTATGGCTCTAAATCTGACTGAAATACCTCACTGTTTGTGAAGCTGACAAGTGTTTTGACAAAAACATCTTCCTCCCTTTGAGGAATTTTAATTTCTTACTGTGATTTTTGCAAGATAAAATGGGATATAATAGCCATAAATGCTTCAGAAAGGGAAAAATGGAAATGGCAGAAAACGAAGTGGTTAACTGAGGTCTTCACAGGGAAAGTGCTCCTATTTCCTATTGTGCTAACAGCTTGCCTGTAACTCTGGAGGCACTGGTATTAATGTGTTGAAAAACCTCATCCAAAAATAGTTTTTGAATAAAGAGGTCTCCGAATAACAGCATTGCTCCTCTGGGACAGCACAAACCAGAAGGCAAGGGGATGGGCACAGCACAGCCTCAGCTTCTCTGGGACTTAGGAAGACGTGCAGCCAGACCTGCCCTCCCCAGCAAGCTCGGCCCAGCCAGGCTGCCCTTGGAACACATCTGACCACCCAAGACAAAATGAGGAGAGAGCCAAATGTGCTCTAGAAGAATCTTCCTTCCAAGGGTAACGTGCTTTTAAAAATGAGTGGAACAGCTGAAAGCCTGTCTCGTGTTTGGATAGTCCCTCTGTTCAGTGGCCATCCTGAAGTAGTAGATGCTTTGCACTAAGTAAGGGTTTGAATTTGGTTATGCTTTGGCCCAGGCTGCTCGGGGAGGTGGTGGAGTCTCTGTCCCTAAACGTTTTCAAGAAATGTGGAGATGTGGCACTGAGGGACAGTTCAGTGGGCATGGTGGGGAATGTGTTGACTGTTGAATGAGATGATCTTAGTGGTCCTTCTAATCTTAACGATTCTACAGTTCTATGAATTCATGTCTGTCTCTTCCTGGTAAGCACTCCTCATTTAAGGGTCTTCAACATAAAGCATGATAAGCTGATGCCTGTTAAAAGTGTAGGTCTGGACAGCTCTGAAGTCCGAGCATGAACCCAGTGCCTGTGGTTACAGCTGTGTAATGTCAGGACCTCAGGAGAGGCAAGGCAGGTTTGAGGATTTGCCCTTCTGTTCAGACCACTCCTCACCAGGCATGGTCTAGACAGCATGGACCTGATACGGGGTCTTACACTCATGGTCTGCCCCTAAAAAACAAGGAGGTAACAGGTCTGACCTGTGCTGAACTACCGCTGCACTAAGACTTTCCCCCAGGTGTCCAGGTTTCAGGCATTTGAACAATGCATTAGAAGCATTTATTCATTAAAATACACAATTACTTGAGGATTGTATGTCTAGAGACTAAAATGTCTTTAACATTTAGTTCAGCAAGACTTCCCCCTGTAACTGCAACCCACTCTATCAGGGCATGTACTATAGCTATTACAGACTTAGAGAACCAAAAAATGCACATTTGAAGTGACTGCATGAAAAAAGTGAATGAGGGTGAAATATAATTAGCTGAGGCAAGGACAAGTAGGTAAGTCTCCACAGTCATAATTTATGTGGGATATTGTTATAGTTATTACCATGCAATTTAACAGGAATACACCAGAGCAATTTTCGTATCTTAAAACATGCAGAAGCACTCTCATATGTATGAGAAAAGTCTCAGAACTCAAATCATCCAAAATAATCAAGAAAGTTATTATCATAAACAGCACAATTAACACAGGGATCACAAGGGATCGGTCTCCAGTTTTGATAATCTTAAGAGAAAGTGAAAGCAATATTAAAACTTCTGTGTAGGAATGGGAGCTATGTTCACATGGTTGTGCACGTCACCAGCACTCTCCAGATGGTAAGTCCCTTCTCTACTGTTCTTTGAGAATTGAAGAAGCAACAAAATTAATAGATTTGGGTCATTGGAGGATACACACGGTGATGAAAAACACTTGGACTGACCTCATATATAAGATGAGTCTTCTTTGAAGCAGGGAAGAAAGTTTTCAGTTGCTGCACATGAGAAGGAGAAGGCATGGAAACCATGGGCTCAAGTTTCTGGAGTTTTAAATCTGTAAAAAGAAAAATAGTGCTGCTTTACGAGGGTCTGTACTGTCATAATTCACTTATGGGCTTCTTTCTAATGTTGCTGTCAATATAGTATAGCTCTCATCAGCCATATAAATTATTTTGACCAGTAACATGGAACATAGTGCCACCATTTCAACAAAAGGAGACATGTGTCATTTTAATTCTCACTTAAATTGCTGAAAATTATCCACTGTCCATTAGATATCAACAATATCCAAATGCAAGCTGTTCTAATCATATGCTAAAATGCAATCACCACCAACTCTCAGGAACACCTGAAAAAAATCTCTCTTTCCCACACTGATCAAGTTCCTATCTCCATCTGAAGGTTTTTTCTCTTCTGTCCTCGTACTCATGTTTGCCCAGTGTGCTTTCAACTCAGTATGCAGCAGGACCTCATCACTGCCTACCAGAGGTGAATAGCTTGTGTGCATATGTGTATATGTACAACACATACAGTTTAGAAGAAAAAGAAATCTTTTAGGGGAGCATGAGGACAGGCTGCAAATTCTCCTGAGGTTTTGGTGTTGTCTTTAAAAATCTGTTTCTCATGTATAAAAATGCTGTCCCAGATCTAAATCTATAGTGAGCGTTTCAGATGAAGTTGAAAAGTACCACAGCTGTCAGTGCCATTTCTGGCATTTCTATATCACAGAATCATTCTCTGTCTCCTGGCCATGCACTCAGATAGAACCAAATATCCAGATAATGCACAGCAGTAGTTTTATAATTTCCATGTTGAGCCCAGAGGTGAGTTTGGAGCCTCTCAGATTTAGGGCAGCAAGCCTCGTTAATCCAAATCTGCCTTCCCAGCAAATAACTCTCTGCAGTTGTAAGAATCCAACAAACCACCTTCTCTAAATTAAGGCTTACGCATGTTTGTTTAGACTTGTATATGCTTCAGACAAAGAGAATCCATTCTTATCATAATAATTATTATTAGGGTTTTGCTTTATTTTATTTTTTAAATCTAATGCTGTGCCAATCCATGTCTGTAAAAAATCTTCTTCCCCATTTGCTGAATCATGCCTGGAATCCATATTAGAAATCAAGTGTGAACAGAAATAAATAAATAAATAAATAAATGAATAACAGGAGGGGAAGATGTGCTACAGGCAGCTGTTGTTGCCAATGCCCTTTCTTTTCCAGAAATAAAAGTCACACAAAAACTTAAAATCTTGCTAGGCCTGTACTCCTTACTGTCAGCATTACCTCCCTTCAGATCTGTTAAAGGGCAAATGTTTTCCTAGCAACAGCATTAACCCATCTGCAAGGGTTTGGAAATAGGCTTTCTGACTTTCCTATAGCTGACAACACATCCTTCTACTCCTATGTGCCCATGGTTTGGTGTGTCCTTTCTTTAGCATTAGGACCTATTTAACTCCAAAGAAGAACAGAGGAACAGTAAATCTTGAAACTCTCTGGAACAGACAGAGCAAGGGAAGAGCTACTGAGAGCACTTCAGAGGCAAATTACAAATGCTACTACAGAAAGTTGTATAAGCCAGTATTAATCTGAGTACATTGGAGTACTCTTACACAATCTCAAATCAATAGACTGCTAATTGATGAGCCACTTACCCTTGCCTCAGTAAGAGCCATGATCCCAGCTTTTAATCATTGTGCAATGCTCCTTGAATAGAAAGCGAGACAGGCAAGCATAATCCCATACAAAAGATCTACAGCCTGTTTTGTATATTAAAAGTAAATAAATAAAGATCTAGATAAGTTCTGTCACAGCACCTAAAATGTATGTATTGTTTCAGCTTCTGGACCAAATCTAATTCTATTCCTTTTTCACAGACCACCAACTCCATAACCTTATTTTCTTTCATCACTGTGAGGAACCAACATGCTTCTCTGCATCTCCCAGTACACTCCCAGCCAGGCAACTGAAGCCAGCACCTAGTGGCACTATTTCCCTCCCTTATTAGCAATGCAATAAGCATATTTTCAGATAATTGGGTTTCAGGAGCCACATGCTCCTGTCTCTGGCTGAACAGAACTAACTTCATCACACTTGCTGATGAAGAACTACTGCTGTATAATGCAGAATCACAGAATCTTAGGGGTTGGAAGGAACCTCTGGACATCATCTACTACAACCCTCTGCTAAAAAAGGTTCCGTACAGAATATAGCCTGTTGAAGAGCTGACCAGGGACTCAGCAATACTGGGAAGGAGTAAAGCAAATTTCTAACAACGATACAAACTTTTTTGTAAATTGCTCTAATTTCCACGCTGTGGTTTAGTGAGTTAGTAACACGTCTGCAATCCATTTACATTTCTCATTCAAGACAAGGGCGAAACCTAGAGACGTATTTTTGGTGATACGTCAATGCAGAAATGAAATGAGGAATAGAAACTCTATTATGATTTTTAAAACACTGATGGCCATTAAGAGTTAGATTTTTTTTGGTCAAAACTGTTCTTCATTCATCAGTTCTCAAGGAAAGTCTCCAGACAGCTCCAAAAGCAGTGTTCTAAGTTCCCCCCCTTTCCCCCCACCCCACCAAAATAAAGCAAGATACAGATTCTCATGCTCTTAATCCTACAGATCTCCTTACCAGAAGATATTGGGGATTTAGTAAGTTGAAGTATATTTAAAAGGGAACCAGAAAATAACATGAAACTTCTCCACCTTGCAGCTCTTTTCACATACAACTCATCATACTTTATTTGTTTTATTACTTACAACATTTTTCATGTTTTCTTTACTTTTCACTTCTATGAAGTTATACAAGGTGATTAATGCTCTCTGACTGTGTAAAGGCTTCACTTGATTTGTGAAAAAATAATTAGAGAAGAAAGAAACCGCCCTTAGAAAAAAAAGTGAGACTAGCTGGAAAAGTATGTCTTGGGCGTGGGAATGTTTGCACAATAGTTTGGGGGAAACATGGTGATTTTCTTCTCCTCCTCTACTTATTCAATGAGGACCTCATGAAACAAGATTTCTTTTTAGCTATCAGAAAACAACAACAAAAAAAGTCATGAGGGAATGTTGTGCTTCTTAGCCAGTAGATTCACCTGAATTAAACTTCTCCAAAACTTTTGACCAGACAGGGAACTCCTTCCCCATAGCTTTTGCATTTGTCAGAGGGCTTGGTTCAGTTTCAGTGGACAAATCATCAGTCTGGCATCTCCACACCCAGGTGGGAGTGAAATACGGACCAACCTCTGCCAAAATAATAACAATAATAAACAGAGATATGTTAACTAGTCCTTGCGCACAGCCACTTCCTCCTCCAGAGAAAGAGGAAACGAAGGGGAGAGTTTCAGAAGACAAAAGCAACACAATGAAACCTACTGGCACTTAAAACTGCCACTCTTCATCAGTGCCTTCCTAACTTAGTAACAGAGATTTAAAGTCATATAACTTGGGACAGACTTCAAAGTTGTTTTGCCCTTTTCCAGGGAATCTGAAACAGGAGTAGTAACAAAACACTCACTGTCCTAACGAAACACTCACTGTCCAAAGAGCTGGACAGGGTCCTGAGCTTAATTATAAGGAATTATTTGAATTAATGTATTATGTTAATCTGAAAAAAGATTGACCCCACAGAGTTCTAACTTTATATGCTTGAAAATTTTTCCTCCTAGAAATATTCACATTAAATGTCTAAGACTACTGAATTTAGGTAATACCTATTAGCATGACAAGGGAGATCACTAAAACTGCATTGGTTTATGTAGCACCAAGCAATTTATCACATCTGACAAGAACTATGGACCATGCTCCCACATGGATACAGCTGTTTCACAGTAAGAAGTCAATCATTCCCACCTAGCATTTCAATAGAAACTCCCTCAAAAGTCACCTTCAAAACAGGTTTATCTGCTTTCCCATCACAGAATTACTCATCTCCAGTCAAAAACCCCCGATTTTTCTAGAGCACAGCTTTACATCCTCTTTGACCTCAGAATCCAGTGACTGGGATAGGGTGTAGTACAAGAAATTTCCTCCAGCTCTGGTGCCTCAGTCTTTAAGCTTTCAGCTGGAGATATTTTAGAGCTGAAACCTGTTCTTTATAGCTCTGAAAAAGTGTCAATCCAAGTTCTGGGGGAAAAAAAAAAGATTGTTAAGTCTATCCACCTTCCAAAAGATATTGCAGCTTCTTCTAACATTAAAATCTCTACATATATATAATTCACACAATCATACAATCAGAATCATTAGGGCTGGAAAAGACCACTAAGATCATCTAGCTTAGCCACTAGTTGATCCCCACTAATCACGTTCCTCAGAGCCACATCTCCGTAGCTCCTGAACGCCTCCAGGGATAGTGAGTCCGCTACCTCCCCAGGCACCCTGTGCCAATGCCTCACCCATCTTGAAAGAAAATTTTCCTAAGATCCGACATGAACATTTGTGACATCAAGAAGAACATGTAATTTCAGAAGCTTTTCAGCATTTACTGGTAGAACCAGTACAAAAACAAACCTAGTACTGATAAGCTATTATTTAACACTCTACTTATACTTCAAAAGGCTACTTAATTAGAAAGATAGAGATCACAGGACATTGTGTGCGCTTTGTTTTTTCATTCTTTGATTTGTTTTTGGTTTTTGTTTTGTTTTGGGAATAAGTAACAGCACCAGGGATGAGTAAGCAGTGCCACCTCAGGCACGCTTCACTAGCTTGCAAGGGATGGGGATACCCACCTAGATCAGCTCATCAGCTCAGACTTACCCTCTCTTTGTCTTCAGCGCCTGGTCACTGCAGATTCCCACCATGCCGTGTTCCACCACCTCAGTAAGGATGGCCACGTCAGCCACTTGGATAGCAACTGACTCTAGCTCTTCAAGGAATATGTCTCAGTTCATCACACAAGAGCACTTCAGGTGTGTTTGTGACACAAACCATGGTTCACATTGGTTCAGTTTACTTCCATTAGGTACATCAATAAGTTTTTATAGGTCCACGACTGACTTAGGCAAATTTCCCAGTTATACATTTCTTCTCGATGGGGAGCTGTTGGCCAAGAGCTCATGAGTGAGCAGTGCACTCTTTCCAAGACAAATGGAGGTTTCTTTGCTGTCCGTGTAGAAATCCAGATGTCAGCAGAGTGTTAGGGTAAGAGCTGGTGATGCAGACACAATTAGCGGACATTGCACCTGCAGACTTGCAGCAGTTATTAGTGTTGCTTAGGAAAAAACGGTCACAAACAGAGATGTCAGACTCTGAGACTCCTTAGAAAATTATGCTGTCAGCAAAAGGCCAGGCAGACCCCTGAGATGGAAGCACGTGCCAGGAGGTTCCTTTTGCTGGGAACGCAGAGTTTTCCCCTCAGGGACTAGGGGTTGGCAGCTGCACACCTGCCTCCCTCTGCAGCTTTCCGAGTGCCTCCCCAGATGGGAATGTTTGCTGGAGATGGCCCATGCTGCTCTGAGCAGCTCCCGGAGCCCTGTGGCTGCTGTCAGGGGAAGGAATAGCAAGTGAAACATGGCATCATTTCATTTCATTGAAAGGAAGTGGATAACACAATGGATAAAACAATGTTTGTAGTCTCCATACATGGATGAATACTGGTGTCTAAAAGCATTCTTTGAATACAGGAGACTAGCAGTAAGCACACAGGAGTTTTTAAATGCTTCCAAACTGCACTGCAACGAATTCCCATCATTTCATCTTGGTTTTTACAGTATCCATCATCATGATACCTAAATTAGTGATGTAGTGCCCCACTCCAAAGACCTCATTCTTGAAATAGTTTGGCTTTTTCACTTTAACACTGAAGGTCTCAACCTGAAAGGCAAAGAGCTTTGCTGAAAATTCCCAAAGCAAGAGAGTACAGAAGCCCTGGAGCCACAAGCACTGCCACAGCCCCAGAGAACAGTCACCATCCATTGTAGCCTGTGTCCTCAGTGGTCAACAAAAGTGAAGGTCCCAAGGAGATACCTGTGTGTTCAGCATCCCATCAGTCAGCTGCTCTGTGCAGGGAACTGGTTCTTCAGTTAAGGTCCTTTAGGCTGCTCTTTCTCTTCCATGACGAGAGAATGGGGAACTTACCACCTGAAAACATGATAAGAAGAGGTGATGGAACTGTGACATTTATCCAGTCACAAATCTTTTAGAGCACTCAACGGAATGTAGCAACGTGAGGTCCTGGTAGCAGCCCAAGGACAGTTATGCATTCAAAGTTAATCCTGAAAGCAAACTGATAAATCATTCCAGGAGTGAGATCAGTGCTCAGGTCTCCTTATGCCTCCAGTGAGCTCTCTGGGTGTTAAGTCTCACTAATGCTTTTCTCTTTCCTTTGGCCCAATAAGACCTGAATCATGTTTTAAAAAGCAGAGAGTTGAAAGGCATCATAAACACCACCTGGTCTGCAGATCTGACCTGATCTGGGATGAGCTGGAATGTTTGGTAATTAAAAGTTAACTCCTTCCTTATGCTTCTGCATCCTCTTCTCCTATGAAGTAAACATTTTAGAAAACATATTGCTTTACTGTGGGCTAAGGAGAGCAAAAAGAAGGGTTGGACATTCGTCCTGTGGTCAGACAGTGAGTGAGCTCTATACTGGTGGGGCACCTTAATACAGTTACAAAACTACATGGAGGGCAATGAAAGAGGGATATTCTGTCACCTAGTCACTTCTCCTTTTGTGAAGCCACACATAACACCAAGTTAATTAAAGCTTCTTCTCCAAGAAAAAGGAATGTTCCATTTGGTAAATTTAGAAACAGCTGGTTAGTTTTATCCATTACTTTTGTGCTAACATCAGTTGAGCTCATTCAGCTCTCTCTTTTTATGGAGCTGTCCTTCCTATGCTACCTGATAGCTACTAATTGCTGCAACTACATTTCTGAATTGCAAATTTTCTGCACTGATAAAAACTTTGATTGCCTGTCAGCTACACATAAGGAAAAGATCACCAGTGCTAAATGAGGTGTTCCACGCTTGGATAATAATGCCTAATGAATTATTCAAAAAAGAATGCTTGAATGAAGCAAACAATTTGAAGGGTTACTAGCAGCCGTAACAGTTCAACAGCCAAAAGAACAAAAGTATCATCCTGAAAATTACACTAATGATTAAAAAATGCGTATTAATTCCACATTTGGAGAAAAAAAGAAATGCCAATCTGATTTTAAAGGTTAATCATTATTTTTTCACTAATGCTCTAATCTCTGGGAAAAACACCCTTTACCAATATTTTGGGACATATAATATTATGACATAACATATTTATATAATTTTCCAGGCATTAACCCGCTCTGCAAATTTCAAATTTCACTGTAAAAACACCAAAAGCCCTGTCTGAAAACCAGCACTGTCCGCAGGATCCTCCCCACTGCTTCCAATGATCATCGGATCAGGCCCATTGACCAACACTGCAGTATCATGCTGGATGCCTGGTAGTCAGGCATCACTGACCTTGTGCGGTGCTCTCAGGCAATGGGCTGTTGGATAATTCACAGCATCTGGATCACTCCAGAATGACTTTGGTGTGGGGAAGACAGAGTCCAGCTCTCACCATCTACTACATGAAAAGATCTGCAAAATGAGAACGCAGGTGGCAGAAACAAAACCCACACATTCAAATTAAAACAAAAGCAATGGCTGTGTTAGCAAAACTGCTAAAATTATTAACTTCTTCCAGACTAGATTTGATCGTAGCTTTAAAAAAAGTGGATGGTGCAGGAAGAAATGCTTTCTCTAAATGCTGCCTGCTAAAGGGAGAAGGATCGAAGGAAAAGAAATCCTTAATAAACCATGAGAATTTCATGGATGTCCGATGCTGACACATTTTCAGCTTTCATAAAAAATATATTTCCACCACTAAAAGCGATAATTTATTATGACAGACTTCTCTGGTTGCCAAAAAAAAAAAAAAAAAAAAAAAAAAAGAAAAAAAAGAAAAATCTGAGACCTAAATCCTAAGGAACATCTCCTGCAAAATACCAGCACTGCATATACACGAAATAAAGCAGCACAACAGCAGCAACATGTTTATGTGCTTTGCTGTTGAAAACCTCCCAACTGTTATGGTTGGAACTCAGCTAGAAAGGACATGCCGTCATTTGCTGAGAGGGATCATAGTGACAATAATACGTTCACTGTGCTAAGGAAGGATTTCTCAGATAGCATTTATTAACATGAAACCCAGTCAACCACTTAGCTACCTCTGCTGCAATTTTACAGCTATAAAGCCTTTGGTATTAGATGCCAATTAGTGATTTTATTATAAAGATGTTCAATGTCAAGATAACACTTCTTCTCATTTCTGGCAGTGACACTGAATGGTGGATAGAAGAAATGACTTCAGGAAAGCTTAGCTGACCATCTGCTTAGGCCTGCTCACTCACTGATGATTAATCCTTTCCCTCGAGGACAATGTCTCCATGTGTTTCTCTTGCTGTCTTTTTAATGTCACAAAAAGAGGTTGATAAACACATTCAAGTCACAATTAAAAAAAACATTTTAACTGACCAGTTGCCACTGATGATATTATCAGACAGTTTTAGTCACTGTTGTAACAATGCGTTTAGTGGTGTTGATGTGAAGTGGAGGTGAAGTTTCCTTAATGTGCCTCCTACCTATTTCTATGTTTAAGTGACATTTAAATGTTTACCTTGATGCTTGTAAACAGGCACTTGGCAAGGGTGCAGGGAAAGGTTTGTTTTCCTGTCACAGAGACAAAATCTATGGAAACAGTATTTGCAGGACAGTGCGGTAGCTGCTTTTTGCCCTTGCTTGGGGTGGGGGAGAAAGGAGAAAGAGGACCAAAAATATAACAGAGGTTTTAAGGAGATTGCAGTGATTCCTTCCAGGCTCATTTAAGTTTCTGCCAAATGCACAACTGATTGTTTTTTCGTTTCATGACAACAGGTTGCAGCACAGTTGTGGGCTCATGAGTCTGGTGAACATACAGGAGTTACCTATGTGCTGGAACATCACAGTGGTGACATGGAAGCTGTTATAATAAAGAACCAAGAAATACTGGGTCCTACCTCTTTTCTCTCATGGCAGACTGCACGAATTTTGCTCCACTTTGGAGGCAAGCTCATGCTCACAACACTTTACAGACCCATCCTGATGAAGTGGTGATTTGCCAGGAACAAACCTTCGCTGACAAATGAGGGAGCCAGCTTTCATGAGGGCTGGCAGTTGCAGAGCTCAGCACCTCTGGCCTCAGATCATATCTTATTTATATTTTCAAATACAGACCTACAGGCCCAATTTCCTGTGCTCAGGGCCTGACCTAACTTTTCATTTATTCCCCTGCCTTATATTGCATAGCACACTTTAATTGCTCCACTTGATCCACACATGCAAATAACAGAACAGTGATTCTTAGCAGTGCCATCACGGAAGCACTATAATTCCCAAGTAGCTGGGCTGATTTATCACCTATCTGATCTTAAGTAAATTCAGCCAGCAGAACAGTTAATGATGATCTGCTAGCAATTGGCTGTAAATACCATTCAACACCTACGAAATTAGTGGTTTCAAGCTCCATGTCTACATCATTATGTTTACTTTTATGAGATCTCTAATTTAGAACATATCAACCTCTCTCAGATGAAACGCACTGAACACCTGATAAGTCAGAAATCAAATAGCCTCAAAGGAAGAAGAATAAGACCTAGTGATCTGAATCCATTTCATTCTTGGGAAGGAATCACGGAGAGGCACTAACTCCCCAGCTCCAGTGATGAATTCAAGCATCTCCACATAGACCACCTCTCAGTTTCCTTTGCCATTTCCAGACCTGTATTTACAATGATTTTCAGTGGGTAGATTAAAGGATGTAGACTACTCTGTGACTTGGTGGCATTTCTATGTCTTCAAAAGTTTTCACGTTAACAAACTTTAAGAATCAAGGCTTTCAGCATCAGTGACATTTGGTGTTTTCCATGAATTTAATTCAGAGAACTACTACTGCTCCTTCTGTGGCTATATGGGATGAAGACTGACATTCTTCAGCACAATCCCTCTGCAAATAGACTACTTTTAATACATCTCTTAATAGCAATTTTGTTCATGAAACTGAGGTAATGGTATGGCCCTGAATTATTCTACTTCTCCTGTCATAACATTACAACTTCACATGCACACATTAAAGAAGGCAAAGTTAAGACAGTCTATCAGAATTACCTGGCAAGGTTATTAAATAGGCTAATATTTAATATAACATCTTTAACAAGAAAATGTAAGGACAATGTTTCAACCTTCCTGTCAAAATGGACACACCACTATTTTATCTTAAATTTGCCACCAAATATTCACTACATAAAAGCTACTTCTCAGTCCAAAATGCCATAGAAATTAAGGTAAGTTGGGACATAAAAGAAGCAAATAAATATTAGGGAGAACATAAGAAGGACAGAAGTTATTACTCAATGAAGGCAGATTTGACTTCTAATTTCATTGACAAGATATGGAGTGGGATTTTCAAAAACCCTGGGGTGACCTGGAAGCACTGTAGACACTGCAGTTAATACATAGGTAGCATCAACCACAACAGATACAAAAGATCAAAATAACACTACTTGATAGTGCAAATTCTCAGCTACAAAACACTATTTTTAAACAGATCCACCACTATAAGCTACGCATTTTTATTAGCATTGAACAAGAGACTGGACTGTCAAGTCCAGTTGTACTTGTAAAAATCTGCACCACTGTTTTACAAGTGTTATGGTAGATGGTTGCTGCTAGGAAGGAACATATTGCCCATGCAGCCCATCTTTCATTGACCTGAACAGATGGAAAACAAAAGATGCCAAATCAGGACTATATGCTGGGTGTGTCAGGACAATGCAGCCAAGATTGGCAGCATGCTCCTCAGTCTTCAAACTGGTATGGAGCCTGGCACGATGAGAGTTAAAAAAGCAGATATGGAAAGAGCAGTCAAGCATGATGTGATAACTCACACCACAGATGGATGGACCTATCTAGTGTAAGCCTAACAGTAACATGACAAGAAGGAAAGAGGAGGCAGCCTGAAGAAAAGGAAAGTACTTGGTATAGCATGAAGGAGATTCTGCAGAAGAATATAGCAAAGGAGGAGAGGTAATTACACAGGTGGGCCTTTAAGATGATTATGTCTGAAGTATTTTTTTCATATGAAGACAGCAGTAATGCGTGCTGGCAGTGTACTGTCTACTTAACCAAAACAGTAAAGGAAAGGACAAAACTTTAAATTTTGCATTGAGAAAAAAGTTGGCTCTTGTAAATGATTTGCTTGGAAATCATCAGGGCATACACATTAACTTTCAGTGGAATTATATAGATGTTTTATACAGGGATAAGAGGAGTAATCCTCACAGATGCTCTCAAGGGATGGTTGCTGACATGGAAAACTATTTTCCCCAATCAAACTTTTATTTTTAATATGAGATGAAGGATCTAAGTCATTTAAGGGTTTTTCTGTTTACCCCTCAAGCTTCCTGGAGGCAAGAAAGAAGCCTCTGTGATCGATAGTATCAAATGATATGAAGAAGCATAGAGCAATACATAATGAACGTACTCTTCTTTAAAGCAAAGACTGTCTTCTAGGTAAGAAGTCTCTTTCTACATCATAACCTACAATTAGTCAAACAGACCGATCTTCCACAGTAGGTAGAGGATAAAAAGACCTGGTTTACCGGAGTTCTTAGAAAATGGAAATTAAACTGCAGGTGGAACCTTGAGCAAAATCTGGATTTGTTGGGTTGCTACAAGTATCAGCTAGTAATAATACATAAGTGCCATTTCATCCTGCGTTCCCTGTTTTACCCGCTTCTTTTCAATGCAGTCATGACAATACCTTCCCAGAGCTGAATGTGGGTGGTAAAACCCATTAACTCCCAGCATATACAATCCATCCTCAAAAAAATTCTGTATTTCAGTACTTCAGATACTTCCACTGAAATCACTTGCGCTCTGTTTTATTCTCCTATCACTGCATGTTCCTCCCACCTAACAAGAACACATTCTTTATCCTAAGAAATTTGACAGGGCAGTAGACAGGATTCTTCCTCTTCACAAATAAAAGCTATCAATTTCTGACAGCTCAGTGATAAACTCTAGTTAAAATTTTATATCTAAAATTTTGTGTCTTAAAACTCTGGAAGCCAAATGATTCAAGAGTCCCAAGGAGACTGCACAAAAATTGAGAAAACAAGAGCATCCAGGCACTCAAAAACATTAGCTCTTACTTCAAACCTATCTGCTAAGTCCATGAGAAGTTCAATTTAAAATGAAATCATAAGCCCAATTGCACTGACAATTGTAGGCGCAGTAGAGCATCTGGCCTATTCTGTTGAACCAGAAATCCATAATTAACAGGATATTTTTTTAAGTGTTGACTCAAAAGCTGTTGAGTCTGCAACTGAATTCTTCTAGCCTGAAACTGAGGAGAAATGAAAACATGCTACAAAGGCATGACTTTCGTTTCTCTTTCTGTATATATTTGATTTGCAAGATGTTTCCAAACCATAAAGAGATGGCTTTGTAAACAAAAGATGCAATATGATCCTGAAAAAGAGGCAATTCCTTGCCTTCACAAAGCAGAGCTCAGATGGTAAAAGAAATGAAGGAAAAACTAAGACAATAGTGACAGATTTTCATAGAGACATTTCAAAATGTTGACATTCAAAGTAAATTCAAAGAGATTAAATGCCTTTGAGTAGTTAAGAAACAAATCACATAGATCTGTCATCTGCATAGCACTGGAAGCTGAAACTAAAACCATCCTGATAACTGAAAAAAACAGGAAGAGAATATTCCATAGAACTAAGGCCACATCCACCAACAGAAAATAAGATGACTAATTCTGATTAGATGTTAATTTTAAGAAGTCACACAGTTAAGCGTGTTATGACAATAACCAAGATGTCAGTGAGGACACACCAGTAACCTGTGGTCATCAGGACAATTCAGGTTGACTGCGTCTGTCCCTCTGCTGTAATGCACTGAAGTACCCCAGTATCCTACCCAAATGTTACAACATAACACTTCCTTTAAAAAACAGTCAGACATACCTTATTTTTCTCCTTTCACTCTGTCACTGCTGGCACCCCTAATTGTCTTTTTAGCCTTTTATCTCACAAATGTCCCTATTTCTTCTCACGTCTGTTTGTACCTGGCAGTACTGGAAAAACAAATAACAAAATGGACAAGAGCAATAAACTTCAACAGGAAGACAATCAAGTACCTAAGCAGGTTCTGTGCTCAGCTTTTAAATTATTTCCCCTCCTGCACAAATTTTCTAGGCTAGCTACCTTGTAGTAAAGGTTGCTTTGTCCAAGTCTTCTAGACTGACTTCACATTTGTTGTCTCGTTATTGAGAACAATGTGCCTTATTTCACATTTCCCAGTAATAAATTTAATTTGCCATGTGTCAGCTCAATTATTGAGCTGATCTAAGGCATGATGAATATTTCTTGCCACTCATTTTGTGCTCAGTATGCATCATTATTTAGTATCATCAGCAAATACAGTGAGTTTACAGTGGGTTCTTCTAGCTAGGTAATTTATTTAAAATCTAACTATGAATTCAGGTATTAAACACTCTTAACTTTTCCCTTTTGAGGACTAGAGATCCCTCAGCAGAGAAAATTAATTTTCTCCCATGTATTACTATACTGTGTTCTTCTCAGTCCCTGTTAGGTTCATCTTCAGAAGCAGCCTGTCATGTAGATCCTTATCAGAGATTTTCTGAAAACCTAGATAAAATATGTCATATGCACTGCAATTATCTACTTTATAACTCCTAAGCTCATTAAAGAGGTCAATTAGTCATTATTGCCTTTTTTAAACCCCTCTGGCAGCCCCAGGTTAGGCTTCGGCTCCTTAATGCAGGCAGTACTCAAACTGAGCAAGTGCTCCCAGGAGCCGAGCACTTCTGCAGTCAGAGCTGAGTACCAGCACTTTTAGAAGGGAAAAAAGGGAAAAAGAAAAGGAAGGTAACTGCCCACTGTTCCACTCATGTATTAAATATTGATGAAAAGACTGAGAAAATAGAGATGAAAATGTAAGGAAATCACATCTGAGAGAAGAAAAAAAGCACAGACAGAACAGGGGGGAAAAGGGGGATGTGAATACTGCAGCGCACTTTTGCAAGCAGAAGCTGAAATTAGCAGGGGGGTTATCTATTTGTAAGCAGAACAAATACAATTAGATGGTCCCCCCGCTAATTTTGGCTTCTGGTTGCACAAGTGTACTGCAGTGCACACACCTTCCTTACCATTTCCTCCTGTTCTGTGCTTTCCAGGTGATATCTACAAAGCAGCAAAGGAGGAGTGCCTCCATTTTAAGCACTGACTGTGAGCTCCTGTCTAGGATGCCTCTCAGCAGTTTGTTAGGAAAACAAGCACACGGATTTTGGATTGTTATTAACAAAACCTTCCTCCCAGCACTGTTGTAGAGTGGTGCATTGCTGGAATAAGCAAGAATTCCACAAATCTCATGGCTGCCTTGCTCTTTCCTCAGTGCCCCACTCCATTTCCCTTGTGGGTCACAAACAAGGTCACATACACACCTGTAAAGATGGGGAAAAAAAAACCCAGCTGAGTAAAGAGGTCAGGAGGGAGAGGGGTGCCCCAGTCCCACCTGAAACTCAGCCTTAGACCATTCTGCAGATTATGCCTTCTCTTTCGACCACAACCCGCTCCCAACTCACTACTGTGATATTCTTTCTGCCATTGCTGTGGTGCAAATTGGAGGAGAAAAATGAAATGGAATAAGAGAATGAAAGAAGGCTATTCCTGCCTCGATCTCATTATCTCTGCTGAAAAAAATGAGCAATCATGGCAGTGAGAAACAAAATCTCTAAGGAGTGCTCACTCCAGGCAGAGAAAGCGACAACAGAGGGAGAGAGAACATTAATATGTGCTTTTCAACCAACTGTGTTCAAATTTACTACTGGACTCTATCTTTCTGTTATTAATTTAGAAGTGTTTCTAGTTTACTCTGTAATTTGTCCTCCACATTTTACTGAATTAGATTTCTATTTTCCTCTTTCATTCTTTTTTCTTAGTTTTGTTTGTCAGAGTTACAGATGATCACATTTGCAAGTTTGCTTTATCTATATTTCACAGTTGCAATCTGGGCTGTCCACTATCTTATTACTGTGTGATAAGTGATAGCTGCTATGACTGCATATGAACTCGTTTTTCTGTGTTCCTTTCATATCCCTTCAAAGTTGGCTCGTCTGAAATAACAAATTGTTTTCTTGCACCTGGCAATTATTAGTTTGGGCTTAACAGTTTTGATTTCTAAGTTAATTTAATGTGTAACCTTATCATAGTTACTCACAGGCCAGGACTCTATTAAGTCAAGTTTATTTTTATTTTCTTTGCCATTAATTGCAGCCTCATTGGGATGTACATATATTGGAATGGACACCATTTACTAACATCCACATCTTACGTGCCTCTCAATTAATGAGGACAACTGCTATACAGAGGCAGGTAACTCACACTAATAGTTCTGATAGTATCTTCTTTGTTTTGTAGTTGTGTTTTATAGCTTTGTGATTAGGTTAACAACAAATATTTCCATATAGAAAAAGCCAGTCTAGCAATGACTATGACAAGTTAATTTACTTATTAATATCTTAATATCAGCGATATACTGAGTTCCTTTTTTTTTCTTTCCAAACTATTCTGCTATTTATGGCCCCGATTCTCCCTTGGAACTTGATAATCATGATGAATCCTATGAAAAGCCACAGGGGCCTTCTCAGAAGCAGGGCTAGGTTAATTTGTAGCCAGCCAAACATCCAAGCAGTTGAGTTACAACAAGCAACAGAACTCAAATTTTCTTTCAGTGCTTCCCAAACTGACATATTGAAAACCTTGGTTCCAAATGACCTAAGGTGCACTGCATCTATTGTTTGTGTTTAAAATCCCTAATGGTCTACAGCTGGAAGGAAGAGTAGATGCTAAGAGATCAATAGTGAAATACAAGAAGCCATTTGCATGGTATCACCAGTAAAAGATAAGCACGTGAACAAACAGGTAAGACAGTAAATTATAAGGAACAAGCTGATGATGCTGGAAGAGAAGACACAGGAGGAGGTTTTTACCTTACAATTGAGTAAATAGCACAGCCACGGGGAAGTGAAATAGTCTGTGCATTTGACCCCACATATCAAGTAGAAAACATTTCCCTTTATGTATTTAAAAGTTACCCTGTTTGTGATGGCATAATATTGGTTTTGGTGGATGGGAGCATATGTTAATATTCTCCTCTGCTCACTTGAAGACCTCCACACCAGAACTGTGAGTAATTAAAAATGTTTCAGTGTTCAGCCCTTTAGACTCAGAAATGCTCAGATCTGCATCTCCAACATACTAAACCCACTGAGTATTCTGTAGAAAAATCCCAAGTCTGGGAATAAATATCCTGTTCTACCAGCTGAATGCCATCATACATGCAGTGCAGCCCATGCCAGGACCAGAGGCATTAAAGGAAACTGCTATGTAAATCAAATGTGGGCTCACGTGCTAGGCAGCATATGTTTCGCTACTGTCAAACCCAAGGGCTCCGTAAAGAACTGAAGTAGATGCTTATCTCACCATCTGAACCTTTTGCACAGATCGTGTCACAGCGCCCACATCAGCAGACAGCTCTGTTGGGAAACGCAGCACCCTTTTTAACACCAGTTTGCCAGCAATCTGAGACTTGCTGGGAGTGGTTTTCTTCCATGCCTGGCAGCCTTGGCTATCTTAAGCTTTCCTAAAGTGACATGCCGGAATCCCCCCCGTGCGTACCTACCTGGAGATACGTGAAGTTCAGTGAATTGTGAACTTTCACAACTGATTTACATGTTCCAGGTTTTAATACCCTCTCAATTCTTAAAAGGAGGACTGTCTTTAGCTGCATTTGACTGAGATTATTCTCGACATGGCCTATTTTTCATGGTACTCATTTATTGTACTTGGTAATTAGCTATATGGCTTCTTTTATTGATTTTTCTCTCTGAGTGTACTTTATTCCCATTCCCTACATGCTGGATGTGGTGTTTAGTGACATCACTTTTGTTTATTCTGCAGTCTGGCATATTTGATAATTCATTCATTTCTTCACATGACATAAATTGGCAATGAATAAACTAAGGTTGGAAATAAAATGGTTTTGGCTGTCAGAGGATGGATAAAAGCTCTGGAAAGGCTGCCCGGTAATAGGAATACTGAGGGCCAAAAACCCAACTGCTTTTTAGATGAAGCTTAATCAGTTTCTGAAAGGGTTTGTAAAAGCTAACAAATTGGCTCTGATAATGAGGAAATGGGTCCCAAAATACAGAATGCCTTTTCCAGGCATATAAGGGATGAGTGTGCACATGTAAGATGACTCATTGTCACACAGTATCACAGCATTATGTGTGTGTGCACAAAGAAAAAAAATAAAATAAAATAAAATTAATCATAGTTTGCTATTTGTAGACCTTATGTTTTTTCATTCCATGGAAAGGCCGGTTCTAACTCTGAACCATTATTGTTTCTCTGGGGGAAATCTGACTCTTAAAAAAGCTAGAGGTACATGCATCCAATTCTTGGTGCAGTGGATACGTATGGTTTCTATGTCTGCACACATTAGCAGGCAACCAGATCCTAATTTCACAATACTTTTCACAAAGATCAGACATCACTGTACTACATGCTTTTTTGGGCACTCAGCTGCAACCTTGCTGTTTGATAACCAAGCTGTCTTTTTTTGGGTTTTCACATTCGTCTGGAGACAGATTTTGGGAGGTTGTCAGATGCACCTATCTGTAACACATTAAGCCTGGAAGCAGTGAAGGAAACACACACAGAGCAAGCATTCCAGCTTCAGCTGATTATTCAAATCCTGATTACCTTCAACAAGAAACACATTAGTGAAGATGTGGAAAAAGGCTCAGTAGCAAGCTCTGGCCATATAACCATTCCTTCTGCAATCAGGAGCTACAGCACGACACTGCATGGGACTGTATTTGTGCAAAGAGCAGACATGCAACACAACTTCCAAGACTCCATCATCTCCATGTGGCTCACACACACCTCACAAAGGGAGAGGGCTCAAGTCTGAGGACCCTACTTATCTACCAGCTCTTTTCCTACGCTCTCTGAACTTCCTTCCAGCTTAGTTTGCAGTCATGGACCTACGACCTCTTTTCTTGGGTAGTAGCTGGTGACAAAATTCAATCTCTGCTCCCTTTTGGTGCATTCTTCAGTTTCTCTATATCTCTAACAGTACTGGAGATGGATGGGAACTACAATAACACAGAAACCATTCAAAATGCATGTCAGCTCAGCAGCAGCAGAGTCTGATAACATCCTCATTTATAACAGCTAGATTATATCTGCAGCCTTTATGCTGAGATTTTGTGCAGTAGAAGACAATCAGTGCCAGGACAGCTACCAAAATCCCCTAAAGTGCCTCAGACCAGAACCCTGTGCCTCATACAAGAAGCCCTAAAGAGAAAGGAAAAACTCTTCCTACCATGCTCTGTGACCATGATGACAGCAGATACGTTGGTTGTGACCATCTGAGAGCAGTCCCATGACATTCACTGTATACCAGCAGGAAGGTGAAAGGCAAACTCAAGCTGCAATAAGCACAAGACCTTGGAGCATCAGCGTTTGAACAAAACAACAAGCTGCTTTCCAGAAACAAGCTCTCCATCACAGCAGACTTGTGATTCCATTTTTCATATTCCATGCTCCACTCACTCAAGTCACAGCCAGCAATGACTTTTCTATTGCTACAAGGGCAAGGGACCATGTTTGAGAAGATGAATGGCATGGGATAGGGCTGAAATTCTCTGCTGCTTACCGATAGGGGTAAAAAGCCAGGAAGGACAGTTATGTAAATACCACTAGCCATTAAAAAAAGTAAAATACACAACATTAAGACAAATAGTTTCAGCACCAAACAGGATCTGTAAAGCTGCTTCTATCTGAAATGGCAATACATGTGTAAGTTTTTGTTTAGTCTTTTTCATTCTCAAACTTAGTTTCACATATTAAACCAGAACTGGAGTTCATCGTGCATGGAAGAAAGAAGTTACCACTCCTTGAGTCTAAGAGAGGGCAAAGGAAGAGGTGTTAAACAAGAAAACAGAGTTTTACTGTGGAGATCTAATCAGGGCCACAGATGAGTCTCTCCAGCCTGAGAGTTTCTAGCTGCCTGGTGGACTGTTGAAAATAAGAATCAGCTCCTGTCACTTAAAGATATTACCATGTCTGGGAATATTCCAGACCCCACATAGTGGGAAACTTTCAAGGTTAAATTTGTTATTATAAATAATCTTAAAACTTTTTCAAGCACTAACCTGAATGCTCCCAGTCAGAACATGCTGGAGCTGACCTTTGTCACTTCTGGCAGGAGGGTTCAGTGAGAATGCAAATGTGACCATCCCACTCCACTCACCAGGCAGCCAACAGATACTAAAATCACCAGATCACTCAGGACTGAGGATAGACCTGAAAATCAATTTAACAACAAACAGCTGCTTATCCCTATTTTGAGTCAACCTATAACACCAGATCTGAAAGAAAACTGGTGTAACTAAACAAGTCAAAGCAACAGTACTTGCAATCTCAGTTTAGTTAATCACAATGACTTTTAAATATTTAATGTTGGAAGTGTGAGAAAAAGGCAGAAATTGAATTGAAACTCAATGTCAAGACATGACAATTCCAGTAATGTAATGTGTTTGCATGATGGACTACTAATAAAATGCTCTATATAATCAGATGTACAATGAAAATGCCTGTAAGTATCTTGTCATGTATTAGATGAAATGTGGAGTATTATTTGGCATCAAAACCAGCTGCTATTCCTTCAGCATCCATCCCACTTGCAGTAGTTTTAGAGATCAACACAAAGGCATAATAGAGAAGAGAAAGAAGAGAATGATAAAGATATGAAAAATGCCTGTTTAATTATGCTCCAGATTTTATCTCTGTCTCATATCAGCTCTCTCCCTTTCCTCTCCAAGAGAAATAACTGGCATATGCGGTATTCTGAAAGTAGATTGACACAAAGGAAGAGAATTGGCCATGTCTCCTGGCATTAATCTCCCTTCACAACAGCCTGTGATTGAGTCAGAGCTATTATTCTCACTTTCAGGTCTGAGTCACTATCAAAAAGGATGCTATTTCTCCAACATCCTTTCCAGCAGGGATATACACTGGCTGGCAGAGATGGTATAGAGCACTTTGAGTCCTACAGAATTTACTTTGGCTCCTGTTTTTGACCTATTCACAGCTCATTCGATGAAAACACAAAACCAAAAGGAGGACAAGGAAATAATATTGCTGCTTCAATTTCCTCATCGTCTACTTTCTTACATCTGTCTCCTTTAATTTACCCCCATGACAGCATCTAAAATGCTATCTTCCTCTGTCACTATAACCACACTGCCTCTTGAAAACCCCTCTCCATTAAATTTTAACTCATCTCCTTTACTCCTTCCATACAAAAAAACCTCAACTCCCATTGCAGCTTCTCTGCTCCTCTGCCTTGTGCTTACACACACCTGAAAAGATCAAGTGGAATCCTTATTCTGTTCTGAACTTGAGATCAGACCACCAGAAATACCCACTCTTACAACTCACACCTGCAGTCATCCTACAGCCCTGCTGCCGAACCCAGCATAGGGCACCTGGTACTCTGAAACATCAGTTCTCACCTTGCACATCATGTCTCACCTTGCACATCGCTTCTGCTCCCTGCCCTCAGCTTCACCTCAGCAAAGTCCAGCACCCCACCCCAATGGCAAACAGAAGCAGGAACAGCCCCGTGTAGGAGGAAGAAGCCCAGAACCACAACAACCTGCACAAGTGAAGAAATGGTACAACTCCTGCATCACTGACCCTGGCTTTAACGTTCCAATCTTTGTTTCCCCTCCAGGTTTTTTCTAAGGTGACTTTTTATTTGGGCGGAGAAGTGGGAGAGGCTTACTTTGGATGGAGTACTTGCTCCCAAACATCCTCTATTTATCTTATTTCATGCTCTTCACTAAAGAACTTGAGTGATTTCTTCAGCCAAATTTCTCGGCTCACCACCTGCTTTCCCTGCAAACACCTGTGGAGATCTGAAGGCAGAACTGTGTCTGTTGTTGCAGCTATGAAAATAATGTAGGACTCACATCATGCTACCCTTATGCTTAGCCCCTCTTTCATCAAACAGAATCCCTGAATCATTTTATTGAACCCTTTCCAGGACCTGTTCCAATTTCTCTGACTTTCTGAACCACAGATATTAGGTGTGACTGGCTGTGGGTCTGGCTGGCAGATGCATTTTAATTTGGATGGTCCACCCAGAATTCATGGGAGCTCATTACATGCAGGAGATCCTGTCACAGTGCCTCTATTAGCAAAAGGATATTCCGCCAACACAACTGGGTGCTGGTCCCCTGGGCACCTGTCCTGAGCCCTGCCACCTCAGCAGCAAAGATACTGATGCTCCAGAATAGAGTCATTTCTAGGAGGCTTTGGACCATCTCTGTACTTTAGGAGCCGAAAAGATGACACCTATTTGTTGTTGTTTGTTTTCACCTTACCTAAAGCTCTTTTCTTGCATCATTTCCTGTCATCTGAAAAAAAAAAGGTTAAGCTACAGCTTAGGTACATTTCTGTGTCTGGACAAATCTCAGAGCCATCACTTAATCCTTCATCCAGCATCACACTTTGCTTAAGTGACTTTTCAGAACTAAGCCGATATGGAACTGACTGTAGTATTTTATTCTCGCTGTGAAATATTCTTCCCCTATGTGACACCAACTAGTCTTGAAATGCTGTAAAAATGCTGACAGAAGAAATACCAGAGAATGGTTTTAAAAAGCTTGTGAAGGATCAGTAGGTCCAGAGGTGGTTTTTTTGGTTTTTTTTTTCCAGCATAGGAACAGCTAGGGGACATTTAAAACCAAACGGAATGAAATCCTAGAGGACACAAAAGATTTAGTGCATTTCAGGGAGTCACCAACATGAAAGGTAGCATATTTTGGTGGAGGCTGGAGGGGACAGGATCTGATGGACAGTATGTCAGCCCCACAGTGGTAACAGGGCAGCGGGGTGGGGGCGGGGGGGCAGGCAGCACTGCTGGAACAAAGGGAAAGCAATGAAATGAGAAAGGTAAATGAAGCGAAGTGTAGCATCAGGCAGAGGCCCCAACATCACAAACACAGTCACAGTGTACAGTCTCATAGATCCCCGGAGTTTTACATTGAAGAGAAGTGACAAAATCATCAGTAGAGAAATGAGAATGACCAGCAGAAGCCTGAGGAGGAACAGTGTGAGAAGAGAGTCAAAAACACTAAAGAGCTGCCTGAGGTTAGTGCTACTGGACTATGATTTATGAAGGGATACATTCAGAACTGCCTCAAAGGTTAAATGTGAGCTTGGACAAGAGAATGAGAAAAGAAAATCTTTAAGAGTCTGTGATACAAGCAAGATACACGGCACACATAGCTCAGCTATCACAACTGAATCCCTGAATGGCAGCTCTTTGCTTTACCATCCTTGAGTGGCATTCTCTGTTATGTCTTTGCTGTTTGAACCCAGATATCTCCACTTACTACAGCACGTGAAACACAAAAAGAAAGGAGCCCAAAAATAAGGCTGTGGAAGGCTCATTAAAATCATACTAGCCTCTCAGGACTTGGATTTCAAATGTAAGCACTAGTCTACATACATGCTTACAGTATGGACGCATGTATGCAGACATAGAAATACATAGATTAGGTTGCATATTCTGCTGCTCATCAGATCTCTTTAAGTACTATTTAGCTGTGTTTTAAAGCTTTTTTTTTTTCTCAGTAATTTATATACAAATGCAAGTAATTCATACAAACATCTCCCACAGTGTCACTTTGGAGACCAAATTGGTACCTCCCACCTCATGGTAAAGTTAGATTTATAAAAGCAACTCTCGTTTGGGCTTTTCCCATGTCCTTACTGCATTCTGGAAGAAGCCATCTGCCTTTCAAAGCAGGTTGTTCCAAGCTTTCTTACCCAGACCCACAAGCCACATTTCCTCCTGTGCATTTGTCCACCTACAGGCTTCAATCTGCACCTCCTGAGGGGTGGAATTTGTGGCCAGTTAGTTTCATTCTGCTCCATCTATAATGATGGGTATTATTCTGCTTTTCATTTGAAACATATAGACATTTTTCGCTTAGCTTTGTTACATGTTTAATTACGACCTTAGGTTCAGGTGGTATAATTTTACTTAAGAGATATGCCAGAACTCAAGTACTGACATCTCCAGGTTTCATAGAAATTGCAGGGATCATAGAAATTTAACTTGATAATTACCTCAGTATTTCAAGTCAGACAATCACTCTATAAAATAATTATGGGTTGTTGTTTATCCAAATTCACTTTGCTACTAGGTTACCATAGGTTACAACATATGATGTTACATTGAAATAGAGGTAGAAATGTATAATATACCCAAATACAAGGCTATTCAACCAGATGTACAAAGAGTGCCAAACGACAAAGAGAGGCACCTCTTCTCCAACATATGAAAGTATAAAAGAGCAAATACCACATTTTCAGTTAAGGGATATTCAGAATTCTTTTCTACTGTCTCTTTAGCCACAGAAATCTCTTTCCCCATGGGACTTCCAAATGCGCAAGGTTCACAGTGGCACAAATAGGAGTAAAAATATCCTTTGCATTCTTCTTGCATGAAATATTCAGTAACTGGCCCTGTATAATCTCCTTACACCAACAGAAGCAGCCAGCATTTCATCATGATTCTTGTCACAATTACTGTGATTTAAACTATAAACTGCAACTTGCTAGGGTTTCTTTCTTCCGTGTTGAAAACAAGAAGCAACTAGCAAAGTCCAAAAGGGGAATATTTTAATATCTCATAATTTGATTAGATTTTGTCTTTGTTCACTTATTTGTTTGGGGTTTTTTTTTGTCCTCAGAAAGCCAATGTTTTTGCATTACCTCTTGCATGTAAAGATGGAGAAAAAAAATTACTTGGCATGATTTCCATCATGTTGATTCTTCTGGGTTCTCAAATATTATGATCCATGGAAAGTCTGGATTCATGCTTACTTCTACTCTTCATTAAGTCAGTTGTAGTTGAATTGCTGGTAGGGCAGGCTGCTGATACAGTAGGTGGGCATGCTGAATAAAATACATACCACAGCTGTACCTGCACTTGTCAGAGAGCCAAGCTGCTTTACGCCAGTCTGTTCTCCACTGCTTCCTGGTCATAGCCCATCTGTTTCTGAATTCATAAAATGCTGAAGAACACAAATATCTGAACCTATTATAGGTAACATGCTTCCATTAAATTCTGATTGTGGAGCTGAGACTCAAATTGGTAATGCATCCCTTTCAGATTTGTCAGTAAAATAGACACCCACTCATAGACATTACAGTTAATTTCAAAGACTTTTCTATGTAGGGACTTCAACACATGGTGCACCTGGGCAGCACTCTTGCAGTTGTGAACAAGATAAGAACCAAAAATAACTACCAAACCAGAGTACGGAGGGTTACTAAGACAGATTAGATAAAAACCTACATATAGGGAGAGGTCCCACAGTAGGAGCACTTACAGGTGAAGCAAGCCAGACAGCTATTAACCTGAAGTTTACCGATAGCTTAAAAGTCTGCATCACTCTTCAGTTGGATTCGATAATGATAGTGCAGGCAAAGACGATGGAATTAATCACACTTTACCTTGTACATATAATCTTTGCACTGGGGGTGAAATGCTCAACTTCGCAAGGTCATTTCCATAAAAACTAAGAATTAGAGGAACTCAGCAGGCTGTCAATAACTGATTTAATAGGAACAGACTTTAAACAGAAAAAGTAGGTGAGGGATCTATCCCCAGGAAATTTGCTGTGAATACCTACAGTACCTATGATTAAACTATCTGTCCTCTGGATGTCATCATTGCTCTTTTTATATGCTGTTGGTTAAAGGTGTATTTATGTAGAAAATAACTGTAGCCCTAAGGAAGCTGGCTTGGGTGCATCATTTTTGGTAGCTCAGTGCATTTCTAATTAGAACTGAATTCACAAGAGCACAGTCCAGATCATTACTATTTATGATAATCTACAATGAACCATTTTCTATAATGTAATGCAAAAAAGGACCCCCCGTGCACATTTCATTTGATGTGAATTCACATCTCTGCTTCAAGAGGCACTTTATGCCTCTTCACAAAAAATTTCCATCTTTCCATATGTGCAGCTGAGACATAGCTGCCAGTCAGCAATCGTGTTTGCAGTATTTGCAAAAATCTTCCTTATAACATGGAATCATTTCCAAAAGAAGGTTTTTGGTTTCTCCAAAAAAGGAAAGCCCCATTACCAACAATATGCCAGAGTAGAAAGGAAATACATTTAGAGTGCACTTCACCGTGGCAAGGACAACCCTGAAAAATTTGGTGGAGAGCGCAGCAAAACAGGGCATTGCAGATATTCACCCTATTTCTATGAGAGCTTTTTTAAGATATAACAGTGAAAGAGACCAAATAGAAGCAGAGCCTAAGCTAAATCATTCTTCCAGCATGAGGCAGAAGGTTGATTTCAGATCTTCTCAGTACCTTTCCAGTCCAGATGAATCCCAAGACAAGAAGGGGCTCACTGTCCTGGTGCTGTTGAGTCTGCTGGCAGGTGGTACAGACCAAGCTGGTCTCAGCTCACTGGTAGTGCAGGCTGTCACCTGGGCACTTCTCCTGAGCTGTGCCAAATCGCTTTTGGCTGCTGTCAGCATCCCTCCTGAAACAGCAGAAACAGTGTCAATTTCAGCAGCATAGGGACCACTCTGGAAATCTTAGAAAGATAAGTATGATCTCCTTCTCCCTTCTGTGTGCTCATTGAACACTGAGTGTTGTCAGAGAGCTACTATGCATCAAAAATAACAAAAACATCACTTCTGCAGAGGAATTATCAACTTTCTGAGAAAGAAGCTGCCTGAGTGGTACAAGGCAATGCTCAACATATTCCTTCCTAGCAATAAGCATTCTCCTCTCACAAGATCAATCTGAATCACAGTTTGCACAGGAGCAGAAGGACAGGAGTCCCATTGCCAGCTTCATCCAAAGATTGGTTAGGTGTCATTGAGGAAACTGCTTATGCTTAGGTCTGCAGAAAGAAACTAAACTGAACTTTGTGAGATGCAGAGATGACATCTCACAAAACTCTGAGCTCCTGGTCAGCCAAGCAAAGAGGCACTTAGAGTCCGTCAGTTTCCCACACGCTTCATAGGGACACTGAGAGATTCTGCCCTTAGAGAAGGACCAAACAGTCTGCAAACATCTCACTGGGTGCCACAGAGTCAAGCCCATCTTGCATACCCGACATAGAAGGGCTGTGTCAGTTCATTCCTTACAGTTGGTATAGCATTTCGCAGAGAAGTATGAAGCAATGTTATTAGAGATGCGGGCTGGGTTGCTCAGTCTATTGTTCTTAAGCTTCCCCTGGTGATGCAAAAACATAGCTAGAAAAATAACTTTGATGTGCTGCCCCATTTCAACGCTGGAGTTTTGCCTTGCATGTTAATGTGTATGTTTTCATGCCTCAGCTACACTAACTGTACTCCTTTCCTTTTTCTATTTATTTTGGAAGCAATATATGTTTACTAAATCAGTTGAAAAGTGTTAATGATCAGTTCACAGAATACTAATGTGGATTCAAATTACTTTCACATGAATCAAGACAAATTAAAAAATACTATTTGATCATAAACTGCTTGAATCCTTCTCATAAGAATTCCAATATCTCAGAATAAAGATTCCTTCTTTTCACGTTGTTAATATCTCATTAGAAATCTGAATTGATCAAGAAGGTGTAGGGACAAGAATGTGTGGATTATCTCTGGTTCTAGCAACAGAGAAGCGTGAAATAAACCCTCTGTATATGTATACACATGTGGCAGGAGGAATATATCCAAACTGTTTGCCCTAAAAGCCATGTCTCTTCCATAGTCCTGAAAAAGTAAGAGATGTGAAAGAGTTGTGACATAGGTACACCTAACCCCTGCTTGCAGCATATTTTTCTGCCCTGAGAAACAGATACGAAGTCTAAAGACTGGTAAACCTACATGGCAAAATGGTTCCAGCATAAATTTGTATTTCCAGAAAATTCCCTAAATTTCCCTAAATTCCCTACATTTTATCCTCCTAAGATGAATGGATTTCAGTGACAATTCAGGTTTATCCTGTCTTGATCAGGGACAAAGTTGCATTTCACAATGGCTTTTCAACTATGTCCTATTTTCTCGTGGAACCAACTTCTAAACCATCAAGTTCCCACAAGTTCTACTGCAGGAGGGTTAACCCAGTTGAGTTACCTTCGCTGCAGAAATGAAGACAACTCAGCCATTGCAGTAATCATCCCATTTGGAAGCAGTCTACTAGCTAAGGTCATATATGCCATGCTCACCAGCTATACCTGCACAGCACACAGGCGACAAAGAATGCTGGGGGCTCACTACCTCCCTGAGCACTGAAGCTGTGCAAGCAGAGCAGCCTGCAGTGCAGACCAGCACTGGGCACTATGACCCCTACTTTCTCTCACAGCAGGCCGATAGCTTATGGTAATAATGCTAATCTCCCAAGCTGCCCTGTAAACTGACTCATGAGGAGTTAGTGGACACTAAGTACTCCTCTCCTTGCCCACATTTTCCTTACTCATGAAAGAATGAATGCTGGCACAACATAACCTTTGTCCCAGTTGTGATTTAGGAATGTAATGAAGGATGTAAAGCAGGGTTTAGCTCCTCCACTACTACCCTGCAGAATCAGGTAGAACATTCAGCTGTTCCTTTACTCTTAGTTTTTTATGCAAAAATGTAACTATCGTAGATATTTTATGCAAGGAAATTAAGACTCATCTAAGAAACTATCAGAAGGAATAGGCTCTCCAACCTATTCTATTTCATTCAAGATAATTTTATCCAACCAATTTTTAACAAATTTAAAACATTGCCCATATCTACTTTGGCTATGAGGCACTGGTAATCAAGTCAAGCACCATTGACTATGAGAATAGTGAACTGTAGAAAATGACTTCTCAGCATTATGTAGTGTCACAGCACAATTTAAATAACACATTCATTATTCAAGGTTTCGTAATTCGTACATATAGAAATAGATATAGAGAGCTAAAAGAGGCTTTCAAGATTTCAACAGTTAAATAAATAAGCAACCAGTATCATCACAAGTGCTTTGTACACTCTTCAAATATCTTATAGATTGTTGGAAAGTCCTTCCAAAAGTAAATCTGATAATATGAAGTGCTAATAAAGGACGAGAGATGCAGATACAGTAGAAACATCTAGTGCATACTTACACCACTTTTAAATGAATGAACAGAAGACTTGAGAGAAACTGTGCAGTCTGTGTGGGAATATCAGACATTATCATGCTGATGTACAATAGGGCTCTTACGACTGCGATTACAGAAATCTAACACTAAAGTCACGCTCTCTTCTGTAATTTCAGTAGATGTCAGTATTTGTTTCTGTGCAAGGCAGAATTTATTGCAGAGGTTGCTGACTTGATTTTTATAAGCATTTAGAAGATTTCAAAGGGAAATTGTTGCAATTGCATTCTATCTGACAATTCTGGTAGGAGTACAGGTGAGAAAGAACTTTATAGTTTTTTTTCATGGTACCCAGACCAGTTTCATATAATTTCCTGTAACTCAGCAATTTCAGACTATACTTAGATGCAAGTTGTGAAATATAACGTGATGTAACTCCTTATATATAGATAAAATGTACAGAGATAAAATAACCAGAGCTGTTTATAAATCACTTTTGAGAAATCTACCAATCTGATATTTGTCTGCACATTTTTTAAGAGGCCTTCCCTGTAACTCCTTTACTCCCTTTTATTCCTTCATAACACATTCAAATTTACTCTGTAACTTTGCCTTTGCCTTGCTGTCATGCTCTGTCCCGTACCAAAAACACCCTCTCTTTCTTAGTTTTTCTCAGTGTTAGCAAGTTATGGAAGCATTAGTCCAATCCTCAGGCATTTCCACTCTTCATGGCAATCCCATGTGTATAGCTTTCTTTTTATGCTGATCACTTCTCCATATGCAATCCTTCCTCATTCACAGCTAAGGAGGAGATATTTTGTATTTACCAAAGGATAAGAACACACAAACTGTCCCTAGTGCCCTGTAAGCTCCTCCTGCAGCCAGAATTACGAGCATGCTGTATAAAGCACTTCACCTAGAAGGCACCAACACCCTTTATGCCTTAAGGCTGATGGAAACTGGCTCTCCTGAAGTCGGCTGAACTGCACAAAGTTGCAGTGGGTTCGGTTACCTGGCTGTTAAAAATGATCACCAGGCCACATCACTCATTTACTGAGCACACTGTATGAATCTCTGCCTGAATCTGTGTCGCTCTTTTGGAGAGCTAGCTATGTACACGAGCATGTAGGTCAGGCCAAAATTCATCCTTGCCCAGTGTTCTGTCTTTGGGCTATTAGCAGGAGTTCATAAAGAATAAGAAACAGGACAAATCAGAAAGCTTTCTGCATACTCCCTCAGCTTCTAGCAATCAGATGCTTAGATGACTTTCCAAACTAGGGCTTGCCAGAGTACCATCATGCTAATAATCCCCCATGGACCTCATGTCAGTACTACATCTCATTTTTTTGAACTCATAACATCCTGTGGAATGAGGTCCACAAAATAATTATGCCCTGCATGACAAAAGTTTGCTTTAAATTCCCTGTGTGGCTGTACCATCAGAACCCCCTTAGGTCCTGTTTCGTCAGAAACAATGCATTAGTCACTCGTTAATCACTTTCTCCATGACACTCATTACTGTGCACGTCTCTGTCTTTTCCCCCTTAGTGGATCCTCTGAAGGCTCTTAGATTATTTACTCTCTCCATATCATCTTCCCCTGTACCCTCCCTAGTTCTGTCTCTTCGAAACACAACATCAAATACAAGATCCGAGATGAGGGCACAGGAGCAGGCTGTGCAGTATAGATTCTAGTGGTCTGATGTGAGTGGTCTGTCACATAATTGAACTTTACCTTAGCCAGCCTTAGAATAAAAATCAATATAACAATTAAAACAGCATTGGGTAACAAAAGGTACTAGTAATAAATAGACTGGTTTCTTAAGGAATAACCTGAAACACCACCAACAAAAAAACATAAATTAAAAAGACAAAAGAAAAAAGGAAGAAGACAAGTGTTTCTCAAACTAAACAGTCAGATCTTTTCCCCAACATCTGCTGATAAAAGCCTCTTTGCTCCAGGAAGAAATTCTCAAAGAAGTTTACCACTTCAGGGGAATGAGAAATAAAGGGAAATGCAGAGCTGACTCCTGAGGTCTCTGTGATGAAGCAGACAATTTCATCTGCTCTGCTATTGACCCCTTGAACAAGGTTTCAGAAAATCCATGCATTTAAGAAACACTACATGACAGCTTATTACTTGCTAGAACGGTCACTTATCTCTGGCTACAAGTGACTCAGCTGAACAAATACCTTCTCATATATTATCATGTGTCTGTTAGCAACAAAATTGGTTTTCTTATGCATAGTCAGCATTACACTTTATATTTTCCAAAGGCAAAAACTAAGGTACACTTAGCCTGAAAAGCTCAGCATCTGAATACTATCCTTTTAGATGCAGCTGTACCTCTGGAATGTGCCATAGCACTTACATGAGCAGCTGGGCTTCTCAGTGGTGCTAACTTTGTGTTAGCAAATTCTTGCTATTCCTTTAATTTATAGGAGAACTGAAGCATCTCTTTACAAGGAGAAACCAGGTTTGCAGTCACAATTAGCCAATGGGAGGCAAAATCCTATCAAGACTACAACCATCTGCAAATGGTCCAGCCTCAGCACAGCATACATGGCCACTAAAAGCCTTGTCCTCATTGTGGTTTTCATCTTCTCTTCTTTCCTAGCAAAACAAAACTTCTGCATTCAAAAAGTAGCTGATTCAACATTGAGCCTATTTCAGTGGGATCTGGAACTGCCCTCTTCAAACTACCCTTGAGAATCTGTACCCTTAAGGACCCTTAATGAGTTAAGCAAGCAGGATTTGTCTGGTGCACAAACCACGTGCAGGTGACTGAGATCCAAACTGTCAATAGTTGTGCAAGAGTGTACACCCAGGTATCATGCTCAGTGTAACTGAAAGCATTGCTGCTTCTTTGATCTTTTAAATCAGTGTATATTTGGATAGTCTTCGAGGAAACGTTAATATGCCAAGGCTTCTCTGCTATCATTAAGAAAACACTGAACAGGTTAAGCAGGCATCTCTTGTTCTGCTGGCTTTACTCTTCTAAAAGCTCTTCTGTCAATTGACAAGTAGCTGTCGCAAACACCATGAAATATGTATGTGAAAGTAACTCATTTACCCAGACATTGGAATAGAAATGGAAAAATGGAGTCTACTGTTGCTTATTTCTTACTGCATAAAGGTTTCAAGCTTCTTCTCAAGCAATAAGGAACACACACCCAGTCCCAGTGAATGCCCAGTGCAGAGACAAATCACAAGTGGTGGCATTTCCTAAGGGTGACCCTTCCGCCACAGCTGCAGAACCTCTTGTGGGACTGCAGGACCCTCCTGCTGTCAGAGCTACTTCAAGTTCACCTACGAGAGCCAAATGACAACTGTCTCTTAATCCATAGAAAGTATCCAGCCTTTTGAGCTGTTTCCTTCTCTCTTGCTCTCACCACTAACACTGAGCAGGGCTGTTCTTATAATAGAAGTGACGCAAATTCCAAAGGCTGATGGGAGGACACTAATATATATCAGTGGTGCAAGCCTAGCAAATCAGATTAGCAAACCAAGGTTGGCAAACCAGTTTCTTGCTGCAACAAAGACTAGCTTAAGCTACCCGAGATACTTACGTACCAATGGTGACATTCGCACTGTCCAGACATAACCAGCCATATTGCCATGTGATGGAGGATGAAGGCTCCTCTATGGTGGGAATTTTAAAAGGACTTCTATGGAACCTGTTTTCATGGGGTATGAACATTGGAGGAAGCAAAGACAGACTGTAAACCTGTGCTGATGCTAGCTTGTGGCATGGTATTTAGAGTGAGACAGCAAACAAGAAGATTCTGTTAATCGTAAGTTAATCATATGTTAAGCATAACATCTAGTTAACATATAGGAAGTATTTGTTTTTAAATAAGACCAACACTACTATTTTTCCACAAAGCATTTAGTTTCCACAAGCACTTCTATCTGTATTTTAAATCCATCTTTCACAAATGTTTCTATTACATTGTTAAAAAGCAACATTACACGAAACATGTGATAGAGTAAAACACATTAAAAACTGCCCAAAGCACTGTAATTGGTCATTACATCAGAATATGGATGTATCTGATTGGAATGGTTCTATTATCAATTTGTTTCAAGTCCCTTTTGCATACAATCAGATTAGGAACGAATAGAAACTCACTTATCTGTCTAGGACAGAAAATACTTAAATATTTGAAGCTTATGACTGTAAAGGCACACAAAGAACAGAATGGCCAAATGAGTATTCAAGAAACAAGGACTGGTCAGATATAATGCATTATTTGAATCAGCTTGTAAAATGTAGTAATATTTTAAAGAAGGTTTTAATACAGACAGACACAGTCAGATATGTCAAAAGAGAATGTAGGTCACACTAACAACATAGAAGACCATATACTGAAATGCAGTGACACTGAAAAGGACTTCAGAAAATCAATTTACCATGAATTCCCTATGCAATCCATGGGCTAAGGTTAATATAATACTTGCATGATTATGCAGGAGAATGTGATATTTCAGGTATGTCTCACTGATGGGTCCAACACTGCTGTGTCCAGTTCTGGTATCCAATTTTCAAATCCTAATGACACAGGTAGATTGAAAGGGAATAAAAAATGCATCCCTAAATGATTTGAAATTGTGTATGCCTACCTATGCATGACAGCCACCCCAGAAATGGTGGAGAGAACTCACTCCAGTGTCAGTCCTGACATCAGTGGACCACTAGCTTAGGAGCAAAACCATACATGTAATCAGTGATTAAAAACAGAAGTTGGACAATTTTTTCTTTAAAAAGACACAAAGGAGAAGCAGAAGGCAAGGAAAAATAAATCCTTATATGTACACGGTAAGTTGGTTAGCAGCTAGCTTTCAAAACAGTCACCTGTATCAACAGAAACCAACCCAAAAATGCACATGCTCCTGCCTTAAAGATGCAGGATAGAAACTGAGTCCATAAGAAACCTTCGTAAGTAAGTAGTCAGAAGGAAAAAGGGAATTCACATACTCACACAGGCACGTACCCAAGAGGCAGGAAGGAGGAATAAATGAGCATTTAAGGGTAACGCCGTCAAAGACTCCAAATATTTTATTCTAAAGAGGATTTTCAGGTATCAGCTCAGCGCATTTGTTTTCCTGTGTAAGAAAAAAGAAATCAATAGCAAATACTGTTTTCAAGGTAGAAATTACAGCAACATTTGTGTTTGGGAGAGGCAGACCCCCAGAACCAGCTTGTGTGCCCACATCTATTTTCTAAGTCAGTGGCAGAGGAAGTAATTAACAAGCAAACAAAAAACCAACCCCGTATCCTTGCTCATTTACCATTTGCTATTGGAAAGCTGGAAGCTGCTGCCTAAGTTCTAGCTTTGGAAAACACACTGAACTAGCCTTGAAAATCGCAACCTACTGAACCTTATTTCAACACCAGGTAAACAAAACTCTTAAAACAAAAAGAAAACACAAACCCAACTGGATCATCCTTGCAGAAAAGGGAGAAAATAGTGTGGAGTTTCTTAAAAGAAAATAAGGCTCAGAGTCTAAAGAACCACCTCAAGTACAAGCACATCTGATTAATCTAATGCTCTTTCTAAAACAGCCGATAGGCCTCACCACAAAAAGCAACAAAGGGAACAAAATCAACTGGGGAAGTAAAAATCACCAAAGAAGAGGAAGAAGAAAAGGCTTTCAATTGCTTTGACAATGAGGTGACTCAAAGAGCTGTGTTAGGTACAGCGCTGTTTAATATGTTAGCAAACAGGAGACTGGGCTCCCAAATCCATCTGATAACATTGGAATTTGATACAATTATTGCAATTTGTCCAATATTATGGGAATATTATGAACCACTTCAGAGGGACCTAATAAACTAACTAAATAGGCAGAGAGATGGCAAATGAAGGTCACTGGAGAGAGACGCATGTGAATGCATATTAGAAAGAATTACTCCCATGCATCTGTGCTAAAAGGCCTGCACTGACACCGCCTTCAAGCCCATACAAAACTGCATTTGTGGGTACTGCTATTGACATTGCTGAAGAGCCCTGGTACGGAAATGAAATGCTTGTCTGAGGCAGGACCTACACTGCATTTGTGACCATTGTGGGGGAGGAGGAACAGAGCAAAACCGTGGGCAGCTGGCTGAAAATCTGTTCCTGTGCAAGAATGGGCAAAGGAAGCAAAACAAAACACGTTCCTTCTGCTCCACCATAAACAACTCGATCACGGAAAGAAAGCATAGGCACAGATCAAGCCAGGAAACAGCCAGGCCATTACAATTTCATTTTGTAAAGCAGTGATTTGGCCTTTCTGCTCAGCGCGGCCCAAGGAATCACAGAAATGAAATGGGTCCCAGAAGAGGCCACAGAAATGATTAGCTTGCTGAGGAAAGCGAAAAGGGAGGCAAACCCTCTGTGATGCTCACCAGAGCCAAGCGGGCATTTGGAGGCTCTGGTAAGGAGCTGTAGGAATTCCTCTGGGGAATCATCCTAGGCTAGAAGAAGGCAGTCGGCTTCTGCACAGTGTGTGTCCATGCTCCCACTCTATGGAGTGCTTCCCCAGCCCCGGGGCTGATGCAGGGCCACAACATGGGTCTGGCTGGTCCCAGCGCCTCCAGTTCTACACGAGGGAGACCTGCAAGGAAAGAAACTCTCAAAGCCTTCATCAAGGTAAAGGCAAGTACCTCAAGCGGCCCAGAAACTGCAGCCCAGCTTCACAGATGCAGGAATATCAGTTTTGTGTATGAGAAAATGAGGGTTCTGTGCCAGCTCGGATGCCTGACTATAGAGCAAGTTTAAACATAGAAAAAAGTCAGTTTTTACACTAATAATTAAAAGAAAACAAAAACGTTTCTTTATAACTAAGCTTCTAAGGATACTGGTGACAAAGCAGCAATAGTGCAGTATTTCTGTACACCAAGCAGACATGGAACAGGACAAGGGAGTATCTGGATCTTTTGCATTATGCCTTTATGTTTTGTGCATTGAGCTTGCCTAAGAGCTAAACAGCATTTGATTTGTGCCTGACAATAAATAGGGGAAAAAAAAAAAAAAAAAAAAAAGGATTGCCAATTAAGAATGTGGGGCAGCTATTTATAACGAAAGGCTTTTAAACTTTCGCCTAACTACCAGAGAAAGGCACTGCCATCTGTCGGGGAAAAGCGGCCACTGCACGAAGCGAGGGCAGCGGCGGAGCGGCTGTAACCCGGCGCAGGTTTCGGCGGCTGCCCTGAATTCAAACGGCAATTTAACATTTAAAGGAACAGCGTGCGCCTTGCGAATTATTTCCTCCGACCTTTTTTTTTTTTGGAGGTGTGTGTACGTTCCCACACCCACACACGGCAGCACAAACACACCTCTGCCTCTCAGCTGGGTGGTTCAGCTAATAACGCCTTTCCGTAGCTATTTAGCGTGTTATTATTTTCATTTACAGGTCAGGGTAGGGCAGAGGATATCAAATATGGGCTTTTTTTTTTGCCCGGTGAGGGACTGACACATCGGCTAGAATCACACTGATGGTTATTCAATAGAACTGCAGTAGCCGCTATTTTTGCTCTGTTCCCACAGCAGCAATAAAACGGCAGCGCAAAACAGAAAGTGACACACCAGATACATTGAACAGCAGCTGCCCTTAAAATCCAAGCAGCCCTCCTGGACTGATTTGCCATTCCCAAATAGCCACCTTTTATTATTGCTATACTTATATTTTTAAGGGGCTATGATTAAAGAAGAGAAAACGATGGGATTAGAAATACATTTCCTCAGTTGAATAACTGTGCATTGAGAGATTGAGAGGAAAGCAGGAACAGCGTGTGGGCAAGCTCATACTTCACAGTCTGGTTTTAGCTCGATTAGTACAAAATTAATTGTATATTCAATACCAAGTCAAGAAGTTGTATATGAAAGCCATGCAAAAGGCCAAAGCATCATCAGGTGTGCCCCCGAACAGCAGACAGGCTTTCGGAAAAGAACCTTTTGAATGGATAAATATATTTTGAATGAAACCAGAAAGACCTTTTTTCACTGTGTTCCATGCTGCCCTGTTTTAAGGACTGCACATTCAAAGGTATGGCATTTAAAAAGCACATCTCTAGTGAAGAGAGGAAGAGGAACTGGAAAGAATCACTTGCAAAGTACTCTTCTACTTGTAAGATGTGAACTCTGAGGGGTTTTTTCAGCTGAACTGTATGTGCAAGTCCGAGCAAAAAGAATATTAATCTTTAATGACGTGAACCTAAAACTGCATAGGCTTGGATTGCAAGCATAATTATATTGTATTCAAAGGAGCCACGGCTTCTTTCTGAATAAATGCACTTCAAGTATTGAGTGGAACAATAGTCTCAACTAAACAGTGGAACAATAGTCTGAACTAAACAATGCTTTGAAACTCAAGATGATATACAGGCCAACCAGAACCAGAACTGGAGCTAGAAATAAGCAGTGACCCTATTTCTGCACAGCCTGTGATACCAGTCTTTTTTTTTCCCCCCTAACATATGTTCACAGATATGTCATCATCATCTGTTGTGAAATGAGTGGCAAATAAAGTCTTGCAGATTTCCCTAGATTTTTCACTTCTCTGTTTGTTCCAGCTGTAACGTTTCTTGCTCGCCTTTTACTCACCGTGTCTGGCACGTTCAAGTAATTCTTGGTCATGATAAGATCTTGTGCCCTCAATATTCATTTCCTTATGAATTATCTTCTCTCTCTTTTTAAAAAATTTATTATTATTTTAAAGTTTGCATGGGTTTTTTCATCGTTTGCTTTGCTTTAAATAGGAAACTTAATTATTTCTTATTATGTTTATTACATTTATTTCTTCTGACTTGAGAAGGACAGAAATCTCTATATATTACTGCACGTGCCCCCAAGAGTTTAAGGCTCATGTCACCCTTTTATTTAACTTCAGTAAAGAAAACAGCCTTATTTGGCACTGGGTGTGTGTGTAATTACCAGCAGAGCAAAGATCAGCTACAAGGCCTGCCCACAGTTCTTGAGATCAGGTGATCTGGAAATGCTTCACAGTCCCTGTGGCTGTACTGCCTTCACATCAAGATCAGCCTCAAGCCTTTTTCATCCCAAGCTCAGGAATTCTCAATATAGAAAATTAATTTCCAAAGCATAAGAGCAAGTGAGCATTAACTAGCATTAGCGGCCAGTATCTGCTGCTAAAACTCTTTCATCATACCCAAGAAGTCACTGTTTTGCTCAAAATTTATCATTCTATCTTGTCAGGCCCAGATCAGCAAGAGAGGAAAGCATGTGCAGAGCTTGACATCTCAGTGGGATGATCCAGCTGGGTAAGGATAGAATTGAATTTAAGAAGTGTACTGTCATTGCTCACAGTAGGTCAAACTATCCACTATGTAAACTTCATTTACCTTCAGGATGCTATGCCAAACATGCAGATTTTAGGGATATGAGTTAGTTCCTCTGATGCTGATGGGAGTTTTAACCTCAGTCAAGCAAGTGTCTGGGCCTGAAGGAGGCTGAAGAAGCCAATAATCACTAGCAGGTGATGAGTGTCTGTGCTGAATGATCCCATTTAAACTCCTGCCAGGCATCTATTTGCCTCTTCAGCTCCTTAGTTACTTTTGTGTATCTGGCCTTTGTTATTTGGAGAGTCTTTGGTTTACTCCTCTTTCTATAGTCTTTTGTCTTTGAAGGGTTGATTTATTACTATCTGATATGAGCTACATAATCCAGCAAAATTGCCTTGCTTGAACAGCTTACAGCTTTACTCAAGATTTACACTTTGTTCATCCTGCTAAGTATTTGCTTTTCCTTCTTTATAACCTTAAATGTTCACCTATTCAGAAATAAAACCTTTCATTTACAAAAGGAACTTAAACTAAGATCTGCATAGCTCTAAACTCCAGGATGGCTCAATTTAGGAGGGGTATTTTGTAACATAAAACCATACACGTGTTTCCTGCTATCCACATTCCCCTGTGTCTTTTTCCTAATGCACTCTGATTGTTCCTACTCCTTACCCTTTCTCAGAACTTCTTCCCCTTCTGCACAGATTTCTCTTCCCTTATGTTGACTCACCTTGTTTAAAACACTGAGGCTAACACCATTTTCTAACCCTGTCATTCACTCCCTCTTGAATCTCTGCGATCCTTTATCTCCTTCTACCCAGAATTAGGGTTTTAACTCCAGACCATGCATAGCTGTCTCCTTAATTGCTTAATCTCTCTTCCACCATTATCCACTCATCCCTTGTGATTGACAGACATCTCATCCCTAATTGACAAATAGACTCCTCATTGGCGGTGATAGATCCCAGAGTCCTACCTCTCCTCACTTCCCCCCCAAGCACAGATTCAGCATTAAAATCACCATGAAGGCAAATGTGAAAACCCCTGTAACAACAGATTATTTCTGATTAAATTATGAATGTTACAGTTTTAACCTAAGTAGCTATTTTGCTTACTGGGAAATGGTTCTATGAAGACATCATAAACTGGAATCTGTGCTGCACCTTGCTGACACCTTGCAGGGTGCACATGTAAGACAGGAAGGAAAGGAAAGCTTTAAGGCAGGGAACTCCAACCGAAGGTGTATCACCTCCTTCCAGAATTGGACAGCACTTAAACTGGCCCCATGTCACCCATACTTGGAGCCTTCAGCCTGCTGCGGAGTTGTAACCCCCCTTCACAGCACCACTGCACCACCGAGTGGTAGCAAGAGCAGAATGTGGTCCTCAAGATGTAAAGCTGAATCAATGGGGATGCAAGGAGAGGAAAGTGGACACTGCCCATTTTTTAATTCTGCAGAAGTTCTGCTTGCAGCTGCTGGGCCCCAAAGTATTTTGCTTTAGAAGACAGTTGTGTTGGGGCTTTAAGAAACCAAAATAACATTTCAACATCTTCTGCTTTGTGGATACACTCGTAAGCAAATATATCAAGAATCCCAAACACGAAGCTTTCACACCAATTAAACTCACTTTCAAACTTGTGGAAACTCCCATTCCACGTTGAGGGAATTTAAAGGTTTCTGATTAAGGCAGTCAGCTCAATTCATATCTCGATTTGCACCTAAATCCTTTTAAGGCTTATAATAACCTTCCATTTTTTATACTTAAATCCCATATAAATATATAAAGGATAACCTTAAATGTGTCAGCAAACATTCTTAAACCCAGAACAAAATTAAGTGTCCAGGTAGGATTTACTGCTCTCAGCTAAGGTACATCTGGGATTTCTGATGTGATCATTCACATTTATGATGATTGTCAATCCAACATCTGCTTTTACCATATTGGACTGTGAATACTCCAGATCAACAACTGAAATCCAGATGTGTTTCTGACACGAACTCTACGCAGCTGTACATGAAATGATAGGTCTTTAAAAACAGAATTAAAGATGTAGTCATGCTTGCAACAGCGTCCTGAAATGCATCCAGTGCACAGCAGAGCTTTAGCAGAGAATCCAGCCACCTGGATCCAAATTCCCTAACACCTTGGGCAAGAGGCATGTGCAGATGGGACTCCCTCCCTTCTCAGTACAACAGCTGGAAGTACAAGACAAACCAGCACCCCATTCTATGCTATTGTTATCCTCGATTCTAATTTAATTCTTCTATGCACACACACACAAAAGAAAAAAAGAAAAAAAGCCCAACAACATCTTACTACACATCTCCTGTCAAAGGATACCGTAGCACTCTATACATGGCAAACAACAACAACAAACAGCCACAAAGATTTTTTCCATCTCTCTCCATACAGCTGGATAATTTAAAGAACAATACCATTTATATAAGTAGCCATACATCAGTTACCTTGATCCTGGCTCTATCCCTTTTCTTTTTACTGTTCAGGTTGGGGATTCCTGCCCTGGTCACTGGCTTCTCCCTTTCCTTCCCTCCTGTAAAGAACCTGTGGGAAGCAGAAGTGACAGGACAGGCTATGGAGCACATCACAAAACCTGGGTGTACTGGGGAACAGCAATGAGAATTTTTCAGACTGACTTTACAAGAATACTGGCGTTAGCCTGAATTCCTAACATGGGGAATTTCACATCTATCTTCAACTTCAATATTCTCCCCCATAATAGCAGCATATTTCTAATTACGATGCAGAAAATTCACTGGGAAGCCTGAATTAATAAATGAATTTGTATAGATTAGTCCCTGGCATTTATTTCTCCTCCAAGCCTGGATAAGAGCTGCTAAAGCTCATGTGCACACCTTGAGAGCTGCACATCCAGCTGCTCTCTTGCATATGGCATTAAACTCAGCTGCCCAGACACCAACAACCTACATCATACCAAAGTCTTCAGCTTCCATGGGAAAATACTTGCCCATGGATTTGACCAGCTCCACCTGGGTTTGAGAGTATTGCTACTTCAAAAGGAATATGGAGAACTACTCATTCCTGTGTGTTTGGTAGATGGAAAATTCAGAACTGTTCTCTGTCTACCATTAGTGCAGCCCAAGGTGGCTTTCAAACTCCCTGTGACATGACGAGGAGGCACAGAAGTGTGTATTGCTACATGGCATCCCTTCCCCAGTCACCAGGGCAGCTGCACACAGCCCTACTCAAGTCTGCAGATAAAAGTGCACCCAGAGGACAGAGAATGGACTCGTTCTTTCTATAGCTGCACTTTAGAACTATGCTACAGAGCTTAAAAACAGCATTGAGTGGGGTAAAAAAGACAGGAGAGGGATATATAGAGGCTCACCTTAGCCAGAGGGTCTTGTACCGGTCTGAGTTGCAGATGTAGGGTTTTTCCTAATACATTTATTGGATGACCCAGTTCAGACATGGAACTTCAGTCATAGATTTCCTTCTTTAAAGGCACACAGCACTTCCCATATTCTAAGGAGAACTTCTTTTTCGACAAAAGCTGAAGTAAAAGCATTTTTAAGGAGTATTCTGACAAAAAAACCCCAAACATTTTAAAAATGCTGATTCATGGAACCTTGTCCTTTCCTTTTCTCTTTTTATTTCATATATATATAAATATATATAATACACACACATACATATATATATATGAAATATATATGAAATTATATATATATATATTTTTCCCCACAGGGAGAAGGTCAGAAACATTTCAAGAGTTCTATTCCTGAAGAAAAATAAATAAGCTATAGAGAAGAAAGACACTGTATTCACCCGAGACAGTGGAGACCCAGATTCCGCTTTGAGCATCACCTGATTTGATTTTGGCCTCAGCGCAACACAGGTGAATGCACTGAACAACCGCATGCATCTCATCCTCTGGTACTGACACAGAGAAATTCTTATCCAGAGAAAGGATGATGGCAGGAGTGGAACCCAAATCTGCAGGAAGAGAAACAGGTGCAAATATATACATATATATCAAATGAAAGGGGGGGACCAAATATCGCATTTTACAGCATACCAGTCAGAAACTGCTCTAAAACAGTAAGATATCTACTTCAAAAACAGGAAAGCACAATTTCTTCCACCAGGTTTGAAATCCCTGTTTTCACTGATAAATATGCTTCTACTATCCTCTTGAACAAAATATAGGGATCATCAAATCCTAATACCCCTACGTCTGAAGAAAACCCCCAATGACTTTATTAAGAGTTTTGTCTCGATGAATGGAGATTCTGGAGTTCAGTAGGTGGCCCTGAAATTTCAGGGTCAGATCTCTTCAGAAGCACGAGTGAGCACAAAACAACAAAGCTCAAAGGAATCACCCAGGACTCTGAAATTCTCCACCTCCCCCTCAAGGCATCACGCAGTAATGTACAAGTTGCAAATGTGATGCGCGATTTGCCTTCTATTTGCCAAGATTTGGATTCCTTTTTGGATCCAAACTATTGTGCTATTACCCTGAATGGCACTGTAGCCTCAGTAAATGCCCTAAGATGCTACAAGCGTATCGTTTCTCAGCTTCTGCATTTCCCACGCTGCTTAGATGTACTTGTCACTATTTTCCTGCTTGATAACTGCAGGGATGAGAATATTAGGAGTGGCAGTCTAATCAGTGACCACTCTGGGCATTCAACCTGTCAGAGCTGAAAACTCATGAATGAGCCGCAGTGGGTCAGCGATATGCTAAAGCACCAACCAGAGCAGGGTGTTTCTCTACACCAGACCTCTTTATCACATACCCAAGAGGTGAATGGAAACCAAGCTACATCTTGCCCTTCCCAAAAACTGAACCAAACCAAAAGCAATCAACCAAGCAAAATAAAAGATAAGCAAGGATCTAAAATTGCACAATAAAATGCACAAATCTATCTTTTTTCTTTTTTTTTTTCCAGTTTGGAGAAAATAGAATAAATATTTACTTGCCCTCATGCCTCGTTATCAGAAAGGCATTGAAATAAAGATGACTTTCTTTTTTTTTGCCAAAGTTGCATCAAAGGTCTGACTTGGCCTTTTCTCACACCTCGTACAAACATGAGCCGTGCATAAATTCTTTTAGACCTCATCAATAGCTATTAAAAAATATATGTCTAACAACTCCCACAAGTATAAGTAAATGAATTCAAATGCTCGCACTGCTCAATTAAAGCTCAGGCAGAGATGGGCCCGGGCAGCTATGGCCCCAGTTCAACAAACCACTTAAGCATAGGCTTAAAACAGGCTCTGGATCAATTCCCAGTGAGGATTAATGCATATTCGCAAAGGCTTCGCTCCTTCAGAGCTCACGGAATGAAATACCCCTGGAAAGCCTTAAAAAGCAAAAGCACAGATTCGGTTGCTTGTTTTTAAATTAGCATAAGGCAAACTGAATATTCTAGACTCAGCAAACTCTCCGCAGACAAATGTTTCTTTTCATTCTATGTCACCCTGTGCAATGAAATTAAAACTTGAGAACGTAGTATAGGGCAGCCAGAGGGAAAGATGAAGACAGAAGGTGGAGGTTAATGCAGAAGGACTGTCTGAGCTTTCCAAGTACATTATAACAGAGAGTACATGAATAGGATGGCTAAGCCGGTAAATAATGATAAATCAATCTACTGCTATTTCTGTGGCTCCGCAAGATGCACACATTCTGACACTCCTGTTTATGTATTAAATCGAGGATGTGAAGTGATACAAAGTGAAATGTTTTCATTCCCTCGAGCTCCTTTTGTGCCTAGATGGACTGATGTTCACACTCCACGTTTTTCCTTTGGTTAACCAAAGAAATAAATTCTTGATTAGATCCACATTATTCATGTTTCGCAGAGAATTTTTTTCCTTCCATACAAGTCCTGCTGGGGTAAGCCAGCAGAGACCTATTGACTTAGTGTCGTGGCAAATTACATGGCCCTACAGTCAGATGAAATATTAACTCAAGGGACTGATATTTTCACTGGATCAAAGACTGACTAATGAGAAACAGAGTACTGGTTTTCAAAGAGGGGTTTAAAAAGTTAGAACAAAACACAGATCACTTTGTATATGGCCAAACTTACAGTAACTTCCTGACAGTTAGCTTGCCTACAAACCTCTTAGCCCTGATTTATTAATATTAGATGCTGTGCCAAGTTCATGTCATAAAGGATAGATGCTGTGTGCCCACGCTCTGCTTGGAACTGCATAAACATGATCATCAACTAGATTTGACATCGTAATCAAAACAATGAAAATAAGTTAAAGGTAGCAAGCAATATCTAAGAAAGAGCATTAAGATGCTCCATTTACATTAAGAAAAATAACATTTGTCTCAAGTGATGGAAGGAAGGACCTGTATTTTTAAAGCAATTTAGGTGGCTAAAGAAGCAGATGGATGCACAGTGGGATTTTTAGAAGCTCTTAGATGGCGACTCCCACTGAAATTGCTGTGTATTAAGCAGTTAGATACTTTGGAAAATTCACATTACCTGCATCTTTAAGCACCTAAATACCTTTAAATATTTGGCCCAAGGACAGCTTACTGTAACGTCACAGGAAAGAGAGTAGTCCCTGCTCAAGGGAAAACAGTTTATTCTATGGCCAATTAATTTCCAAGCAAAAGAAATACACGTAAGCAATTTGTAAGAAAAATAAAGTCAGAGTTATCTGAGTTATGACTTCCAATCTGTAGTTTGCAACAGAAAGAAGAGATGAAATACACAAAGAAATTTGGGCATTTTTAGCAAGACTATATGGGGCTGACAGGGGTGCAGGTTAGGCTCTCATTTAAAACTGGAGTCTGTCCTGAATGTGTGAGCTTCACTCCTATAGAAGAGGATAAGATAAATGTAGTACCTCAGTGCTTGTGAAGGAAGGCAGGGGCTGGTAAATATGAGGGCTACAGGAATGACACATAACCAGCAGAGAAGGCAGGAGCATGGATGTGGGTGCCATTTGTCTCTCTGGGCTGGGAGAAACACATCAGCAGTCACAGTTTCAATCCTGAGGCTGCTCAAGGATTCCAAACATGAACCTGTATCGTTTTTAGGGACACTGATCACCGTGAAGGGATGGGGGCATTTCAGATGCCATGGAGGTGAGACACTGCATCCAAACTCGCTCACTGGCACTTAGTTTTCTAATTCCAGTGGTTTTAGCACAAACCCATGAGATCTAAGGAAGCAAATCCTATACAGATACTTAGATTCCTGCTTCAGCAGTGAGAGTCACCAGTAAAGACGGTCATCTGTGGCCTGGCTTAAATCTAGCCCTTCCCCTCTTAGCCTGAGGTCCAAGAAATCCAACTGACTTACCTTTTACAGAAGAAGAAATAACAGTTATAGTTTTATTACACCGTGCCACCTTTCAGTGGCAGAAGAGGATTTCAACCCAAATCACCAAATCAAATCACTTCATTTTACATGTAAGAAAGAAAAACAAGCAGCGACAGAACAGGGCCCTGAGCATAAGGCTCCCAGCATAGTGCAGCCACAAGAATTTAGCAAGTGGGATTCACTTAACTGGTCACTAAGTGTTAGCATTGCTTTAAAGACATACAGTTGAAAGTGTTTCTTTGGCCATAAAGAAACAAAATTGAGAGAGCAGAGAAAATGCCTGGCAAGCAGACTCCCTTTTGTTTAATAGCCCTCTTTTGACTTGCAAGCCTAGGAAAAGCGTCATTAAAGTTAATGGACAAATCTTCCAGGGGAAAAAAGAATAAAAGATTTAAATACTTAAATGTTGCTGTTTTCCATCTGAACACACAAAATTTCTCCTTCCTGGGCTTCCTGCAAGAAGCAGTCTTCAGACAGAATTTCATAAACACTGACAGGTTTCAGGCTGGCTTTGACTCCCAGACCTGACGAGTGACCAGCAGAGCTCACAGGCCGTGTAATGGGCACTGCTTCACCAAAGCCACCTACACACATTAAAGGAACCTTCCATAAGTAGAACAGATCTTTCTCCATTTGCAATGATTGCTAGTTACTGCCAGCAACACTGCAGAGAAGAGTATTTTTCACCCGGTAGACTTTGGGGGAACAGCTCCTGAGTGTACCATACAAAAATACCAATATCAAGGCATTTTGGATTTCAGGTTATATTTTAAGTGGAGGGCCACTTAAAAAAGGCCTTGTGACTTCCACTATGAGCTGGACAAACCGCAAGCGAGGTTGGGACTGAGCAAAGGAGACTGTATCCTAGTTCCACACAACATGAGGTGAGACATAGCAAGCATAATCCACAGTTCCCATTTGGGTGTTGAAAAGTGTAAAAGCAGTGTTGGAGATGTCCTACTCTTGTCAGACATGCGATCAAAGATAAAGTATCCTGCTGTGAAGTCTGCAGTTCATACAGGGAGCAGAATGTAACCGAGACCACTTACACAACATGACACTCTGACTGCCCTTGGTACAAGGTTGCAAGAGACCTTTGTGAATGAACAAGGAGGAATCATTTCTCATTACTGTCTAATAACTAAAATTTTTAGATACTGCCCTTTTACAAAAGAATGTAACATTGCTAATTAATTGCTGTTAGCTCAAACTAATACAGTTAAAACAGACAGTATGTGATGCATAAGTTACTCATTTGGGCAATTTTAAGCAGCATATCTGTAAAGTGAAGTGCATTGTGTTAAGACTTTTCAGAAGAGACTTAAGCATGCTAGAAGAAGAATCAGTAAGATGCACTGAAAAAGAAGTAAAAATCGTAAGAAATTGAAGGTATCTCATGGTAGCCCGCATTACTTGGAGTGTTTCAATCTGCCTGTGTGCTCTCTGGTTTAGAAGCTAAGGTCAAAAAATGTAAGTCTCACAATCCACCCATGAGCCCAAGGGCTGAACACAAACATGTCTTTAAACAAATAAATAAGTAAGCTTAAATCCAACCCACTTCCCATACCTTCCCTATCAAAACAAAGGGGAAGAAATCCAGTACTTTACTACACTAACTTGACAACCCAGGCTACCCTCCAAAGTGGAGCTTCATGTTTTAATCTGGCCACAACACATAAACCACCAGCCACTAGCTTTCATCCTCTTCTGATTAGACACAACATAACTACTTATTGGAGTTCACCTGTCACCTGTAATTTTGCATCTCTACTGAGAGCTTTTGGGTGCATGGCAACTTCTTGTTCTACTTACACAGCACCTTCTCATAACAGCTCTCAGCAGTAACTGAAATCCTAAGCAAGAAACTTACATATCATTAAAGAAAGCCATTGGCAAAAGGAGGCAATGAGTAAGTGCTATTATCTGTGACACTCATCTGCGGATTGTGCTTCCTCTCAGTAACCACAGTGAGCCAATGGAATAATTAAAATTGATCAGTGCAGTTGTTTCAACATTAGATGCAGACCTTCAAATCAGAAATGGAACAGCTGCAGGGATTGCTTGAAAGCAGGCATAGGTATGTTTGTCTGTAGGTATAGTAAGTGGTGAGACAGAAGATGGTGGTCTGATTCATAGCGTGGTAGAAGTACTTTACTCCAACATTTTCCAGTAAGCTTCTTTGCAAAGCCACCATAACTGAAATGAATTTGAAAACGTGTTCTTCAGGAATTCTATAGAAAAGAGGAAGGAAAAGGATTTTACTGCTTTTCCAAAGCATGCAAGTATCACTTGTCAATTTTTTGTCACATTGATTCAAATTCACTTTTACCCCTGAGAAGCATAAGAATTCATCAGCTTTCCCTGTCTGATTCCTGCTGTCAAACACATCAGGAAGCACGTACCTCTCCATAATTCAAATTCTTTCCTGCACACCTTAATTGTCTGTCTCTTCTCTAGATGTAACGTAGTAGGAATGGGCTGTCTCAAAGGGAGATTTCCTCCAGATGCCCTTATATGGAAGGTACATATGATCACTGAAGGATAAGTCCTACGTGTAATCCTTCTGTCATCAATTTATTTTATGTCCCCATGCTTCATGACAGCCATTTTGATTGCCTTCTCTACAGGGAATACAGCCATGAACTTCCTTAGACTCAGCAAGGAATGAAAGGAAATGTGTTCCTCCGAGTATAAGTAATTCCAGCTGTTTCAGAGAAAAGGAAAATGGTAAATTCATGCTCCTCAGAGCTGATGAAACAAATCCTGATTTAGCTGATTGTTTTAGCATAGAATTTGAAGACAATTTTCCATTTCTGTGGAGGCCAGATAAGATCTTCCATATAGCTGTTTGCATCTAACAACTTCCAAACAGCTGATAAGCTGATCTGTCAATAACAAGAAGCTGGCATGACAAATGGAACTGCTGGAAAGAGTACATGTTCACCCCCACGCTTCAAGTTTCACAAAGCTCTAATAGACTGTATATCTTAGAATTTGGATACACAAGGCTTTCTGATTACCTTGACTTTGTCCCCAGTGTTATACAGAAGTTATTTGGGCCTCCACATTACCTGAGGTATGTCTTCAGGGATTAGAGCTCTACAGCTTTGCATCTGCACCCTTTTAAGTCCAAATGTCACACACTACTAGAGAGCATCTTAAAAATACCTACAATTGAAGCAGCAGGACTGGATTCTTCCAGCATAGCAGCTTTCTGAATATTCCTCACTACAAGTTGCTGTGTTACCCACTGAGGATTGTAAACATCAGTAGAGATTTATTTAAGAAAGAAAAAAAAACGTCTTTGCAACACCTAAGTACCATAAAAATATTGTAGGAAAAAAAAGAAAAAGAGAGATAAAAGTGAAAAGAGAAAGAAGACAAGCCAAGTGTAGTTAGAAAAGATGTTCTTACCCCAATACATTGGAGATTTATCAAAATAGTTCACAACTAAGTGGTGTGAAAACATGTCAAGGTCATTGAACTCAAGGCATGTGTCTGCTACCTAACTGTTGCTTACCCTTCTGACCTTTAATGTCTGTTTAGCCAGCTTCCCTAGGACTTGGAAAAGCATATCCATTATATAAGCTGATCAATACTTCGGGTTGAAATCCCATTGCTCATAGTGCAGTCAAAAAGCTGTTCCTTTGTCATGCTTCCCCATTCAAGCACACCAAATAGGAAACACATCTCAACCCCACTGTAGACATCTAGATACCTCACAATGAAGTTTTACATCTGTGCAGGAGTTGCTAAGCTTGTTTATATCAATACAGGGCAAATACGGTAGAGAAGGGGGTGCAGATGTGTGTGGTAGTGAGGAGGCTACATAGCTCTGCCATTAGTTTACTTGAATGTCAAACATATCAACAGAAATTGAAATAATAAAAATAAGCATATGAACCAAAGAGCGTTCCATTCTTTTCATATTTTCTCTCAGCATTTCAGAATATATAAAATGGAGATTTCTCCTATTTAAAAAGAAGAAACTTCTTAAGACGTTTAATCCTATGAAACCTTCCCAGGTTTGCCATCATCCAAACAATTTCTCATTCAGTTAAACCACTGCATATTTTAGAAACATGATGTTCACTGCTGTATATTATTCCTTTAGGGTCTCAGCAAATCTGAAGCTGCAGTTCTAGGAGAAAAATACATATAATACTAAATACAAACAAAACAAACCTGGAAGAAAAGGCACTGATAGTTGTGTTCGAGAGACGCTACTCTTGCCTTCTTCTCCTTGTCCTGTTCAGACAGATTCAACCTTGAAAGAATCCCGACATTGCCTATTGCCAGCTGAAGTCCCTTCCTATTAAAGTCAGAGAGAATCAGAATAAGGTTTGCAAAAACCTGAGCATAAAACTAAAACAATCACCCAGCAAAAAGGGTAAAAGAAATTGTAAGCAAATATTTGTATCAGTAAACTTGAAAAACATCATCTGCTGTCTTCACTTAATGTCAACAGTTACCGATGTCCACTCTAATAAATATCAGCCAGTAACTGGCTTTTCATCTTCTCTATGCATGCTATCCCTCCCCCTCAACACACACACACTGTTGCAGTGAAAATGAACTCTGCAAATAAATTCCAGGCCAGAGTATTGGCAAATCTCAACAGATTTCCATAGAGTGCTGGCAACTTATACAGATTGCTCATTAAAGAAGTTATTCTGGTCAATGAATTGGTTTGTTTATGAGTAAAAGGCAGTAGTAAGTGTGAACTGAAGTGCTATTTGAATGTGCCTTATTTACAAACTCCAGTTTAGCAAGGCTTACGCTGTGGTTACATTTGATTAGAGCTGATTCTGCAGTGCAATTTATATACTCATTAAATAACCCATACTCAACTAAAGTAACACATTTTACTAATAAACGGTAATACCTCTGTTTCTCTATCTCTGTTGCTCTAACTCTTTCCAAAAAGATCCACAAATATACATACACTGTTTACATGCCTAAAGGCCAAGTGAATATACTTAGTGTTAGTTGAAATAAAACAGTTGAACGCCACTGAAATCTTACTGAAGTAGCTAGCAAAAGGCCTGAGGAACAGAACACAATAAGCGTTCAAAAACATCTCACAATGTAATAATCAATGTGTAATATGAGCTAGGGGTTAGTTAAATAAAATGTGAAAGCTGTATTAATGAACCCTTTTGCTGTCCAACACAGCATTTCATTTTCTTTCATAGGCTGCATAATGCAGGGCCTGAGAATAAATTATAGATGAAACCCCCATCATATGTTTATAAATACACTAACATTAGCATTTTACTTCCTCATAAATCTGCACCAAACATTCAGGCGCAAGATAGAAAGCCCTGTAAAACAATGATATATTCTCTGCTTGCAAGACTTGCCTAGTGGCCCATTCATTTCTACCGCTGTTCTTCAAACATTACTTTCTTCGCTCATGCCCCCTCATTTAAAATCCATTTTAATTTAAAGATGTTCGATGCAGTCCTAGTGGTACATTTACTCATCCTGGTTATACATCACGGAGCAGGGAAAAGAAAATTGTTTAATCTAGAGATACGGTTCACTGTGGTCACCACTGAACAGTGGAGTAATTACCAGATCAGCTCCGCTAAAAATGCACTCAGGGTGTTCTGTGACCTATCATCTTCTAATCTGCATAGTGAAGTATAGCTTCATAACTATAAATTGCTGACTTAATTAAAACCAGGACCTTTCTGTCATTTAATTACAGGGAGAAAGGTTATTGCTTAAATGCAATTTTCCAAATGTGATTTCTTAACAGTTATTAACTGCTTCACCATCATTTATTGTTTCAGATTTTTCAATTTGAAAATAGTCTCTGTGACAGAAGTAATGACTTCATGAAAAACTCAATCTAGATGGAGCTGAGCAGACCCATTTGTTTCTCGTAAGTGGAGCAGACAGAAAACTTGAAAATGTCACAGGAGGATCCTGCGATTGTTCCACTTTACAGGAGTAATTAAAAACCAAGAGGTTGTATAAGAGGTGAAGAAAAGAGGCTTATGACAATTTAAAGGTTTTTTCCCCCTTACCAAAATATTGTTCTTGCATTTTCAACTCTATTAAGGAGCTACGGGTTAAGAATTGTTGATTTAAACTACTCCAACACACGATATCAGTACCAATACACTAAAATGAGCCAGTTGGAAGTTTGCACATTTTCAGTCGATCTGCCAAGACTTTCATTTTGAAGAAAAATAAGTTCCATGTATTTTTTCCCTGCACACAGAAAGCTTTTCGCTTCCAGGAACCATTGTTTTCATGAAGTTTAGAAGCTCATTTTAACTGTAATGTGAGCGACAGCTCAGGGTCTAAGACAGACCTCCTCATACAGGAACAGATTTGACTCTACCAAACCACTTTTATACCAATCTGAGTCCAGAAAGAGAATAATCAGCATCAAGACCTCCCCTGCAGTGTACTGCATGAAAATCTATTTGAAGGACAAACCTGGCCATTATAATTTGGAGAAAAAGCTAAAGCCTGAAAGGACTCTTGCAGGGCACTGTAAATCCAAAGCAAGGCCAAAAAATAAAAATTAAAGGGGAGAGAAGAAAACATACGCTTTCTGTTGCCAAGACAACAATTTTTTTGCTCCCAATAAGAATGTGTTTTTAAACTGAATTTTCCTTGCATTCCATTCTGTGTAACTAACAGCCCTTCCAAAGTGTTTGTGAATGCTAGGTGCAAGGGGTTTTGCAGACCAATGGAAGCTTCATCACCCAAGAATTCCATAGGGTGACAAAAAGCTTTCTACCAGGCAGTCACATATTCCTTTGCCTTTGCATGTGACCTCAGCATAAAGCTTCACTAATGGGAACTTTAAGGTACCTGAGTATCTAGTACTATAGAAGGCTGCACTAGAGATATATGCATTTTAAGCAGTTTTGTGATCCCATAAGGTCATTGTGTTCTCAAGTCCTCCAACAACTTGATTAGCGAGTGGAGAGCTGCTGTCCCCACTCACCGCTGAGAAACAGGAGGAGAGACATCAACCAATTGTGAGAGACTGAAACTCAGTGGATCCTGTGAGTTTCTTTAGCTGTTAATTCCTGCAGAGCAGCTTTCCGCAGATACTCGCTGCACGTGTTACTGACTGCGTTACATAAGCCATGTGCCAGCATCTCCCATCCCCACAGCAAAAACTGAATATTGCCCATTAAGAATTTGTTTCAGATTTACTATTAACACAACATCAAAAACATGTTCAAATCACATGTTATCTCTGTTCCAAACTGTAATACTAAATGGAATACAAGATTTTAACTTAAAAAAATATAAATAATAAATTTAAGGACAACCATATTTTCAGTTAGTCACCAAACATATGTGGTGTTGGTTTTGTTTCCTGACTGGTAGACTTGCATAACTTAGCAATGGAATCAAAACTGTAAACAGACAACATATGTGCATGTACGATGTGCAGTTTGCTTTCAGCTAATGATCAAGCACTCTGGGTTACAGTTTGCCCTTGGCAAATATCTGTACTAGCATAGCTGGAATCCTTACATATTTACACTCAGTGCTGGCAGGGGAGTGGCAATATGGCACAGGAAACAGCACAGGGGAACATGAATTATCTATTTTAGGACTCTCTAGGGATAGCCTCTGCAAGAATAAATCTACAGAGAAGGAAAAGGCAAGAATGAGAGAAAAAAAAAAATATGGAAGAACTTAGAGGAAAATGGGAAAGATAAATGCAGCCACTAAAGCATTGGGAAAGGAACAGCGCATAACAGCCACATTCCCTGGAATGAAAATGCAGCAGCTCTGAGCTGAAAGCACCGGGCATAGACTGTCTTGACAAGGACTCAAAAGCTGCAGTATCCTGTCAGGCTAAATCAACATCTCAGTGATACATACTGCAGCCTTACCTGTTTACTTAAAAAACAACTTCCATTGCCAGGTTCATGGAATTATGTTGTAAGGTTATTAATTACACGATTTCCGTGACCTTTTCATTTCTCAGAAGAAAGCCTCCTTTCTTGCTGAGAGATCTGTCAGAGTGTGGAATCATCTCTCAAAGAAAATAATGCACCTCCATTAAAATGAAGCAAGAAATTACACCAGGAAACGTGCACTCCTCCAGTGCACCGAAGGTGCTTGCTAACAATTATCCAGTCTCAGTTCTGCACTCACGTTTCATTCCCCCAAACCTGAAGATCAAGGAATGGCCTGAAGATCAATGGCAGGGCCTGACACTGCTGACTTCCTCCCAGACTGCAACCATACAAAGCTGCAGAGGAGATCCCTGCTATCACATCCATGCTGGGTGTTAGTTTTCATAAAGCCCTTACAATTGTTCAGCACCCATGGGGAACAGACATTCTCTAAAAGAGCCTACAGTGCACTTGTAGAATATATATATTCTACATATATATATGCATATATATATGTAGAATATATATATATATATATATATATATATATATATATATATATATATATATATATATATATATATATATATATATACTGATAGGTGTCTTTTGTCTCCAGCCTTTTTCAAGTACTCTTCTAGTTTGGATGCCATTGCAGATGGGACTAATGTGACAGTTCTTAATAGCTGACTACAGGTCCCTTGCACAGAAGCGAGAGTTTTCCAGTCTTTGATCACTTTTTCCCAGGTTTAATTAAAATTCAAAAAGAATTTAAATGTAAGAAATTCTAGATGGCATTTTCCATTTCCCTTTGCAGCCATTGAGACTCACAAAGCAACAGGACACTTGTCACAGTTCAGGGACTTGAGAAAGCGCACTGAGAGCAGGAACGGTTGCTTTACAAATACTGAAAGACTAAATTCAGTTCAACTCTCTAATACCAAAGTCACTTCTTAACAGCTGACAGATTCTCATAGGTTTCTGTAAAGCAAATTCCAAAATGCTAATGGATGCCTATAGGTCAGTTACATTTGCCCTGTAACCTTGGATATGGTAGGGACCCATTATCTGCTCTGAAGCACACTACTTGCATTCACCCCATTAGAAACTTGCAGTGCTGTTACCCAAACAGAATTGTCTTAACCATGTAAAACAAGAGGTGCCTTCAGTGAGATTTGCCCAAGCGTGTACTTACAGATCTGCAATTCGTGGTGGCTCATGAGCTTTACACATTTCTCTGCAAATACAGAAACATATACTCAGAGAAGCAACACATGGATTGCAAACCACAACATTATACCAGGACATAATGGCCATGCAGGTTAATAGCCTGAAAACACAGAACGAGCCTTTTCTGTAATTCCCTATAGTTTGTTCACTTGATTAATTGAGCCCATTCAATTTCCATTTAAGACTATTAAGAAGTCTGCAGCTCTAGCTATTTTTGTCTGTGAGACTCAGCTCAGAGATTTCAGAAGCTTAACATTCTAGCTGCATGTCACTGCCACCATTGTCTCTTGTCACAATTCTAATTCTATGTTCTGATAATAAAATTTCATTAGTGTCTGCACATCCTTTGCCTTACCTTTGAAGTACTGTCTTGTGCTGAAACGATTAGCGGTACTTTACGTCATATCACTTGACTGTTTGACAGCCATTGTGAGTGAGCTAAACAGAGAGAAATTAAAATTTCTGACAATTTCCATTACATCTAAATTGCTGAGAAATTAAGGGATATTTACTTTTACAAATATTAAAGGTTGTTTAAAATGTAAACTGACTTCATTTTATTAGTAGATTTCACAATGTGGTAATTCAAAATGACTACATGGCCTTGTGTGAATAAATTACCAACTCATTTTCCAAAAGCGAAGGACATTTCCTCCAGGCTGCTTTTTGACTGTTTGTGTCAGTAGAAAAAGAAAACAAAAAAACTTATGAATATTTCAGAGCAGGAGATATTCCTTGGTGCCTGTGCTCCTTGTTTCATCCCAACAGAATAATGAGGTTTATGCCTGTATGATATGATTTTATAACAATATTTATTATTAAAGCATGCTATGAAGCACTGACTTACCACTGATGATAACATACTTTGGAGGGGATTCTCCTTGATAAACATGTCTTGATTCCTGCTAGTCCAGACGGTCACAACCTACATGTCCATTCACACAATGATTTTAGAACCTCATTAAAACAAATTAAGGTTTTTCTACTCTTTGCCTCTCCACAAGAACTTCCCTGCTTTAAGATGTATGCACACATATATATGATGAATTTTGCAAAGCAGTAGCTCCTTTTTCTCAAAATGATGTTGTCATTCCCCTTGAAATTATCAGCCCTCAAGGCCTTGCTGGAGGCCACCAAACTGAACTATCATCTATGCAGTGACTTCAGTCATGAGACTGTGAGCCTTTGGTTTCACAGTTTTTTCTGTGCCTTTGTGTTTCTTCACTACAAAACGGCTCTTACCACTGCAACCTGAAAAATCCTTAAACACTTGGGCAAAAAAGATCCTAGGAAGCCAACTCACCTCCATGGGCTTGTAGGTTGCCTCCAGCTGCTTCCCATTTCAAATGCAAATGCATTGCTGACCCCTGGTTTGTTTTTTAACTACCCAGCTCAGCTCTTTAGCTAATTAAAAACTGAGTTAGCACAGCTGCATGTAGTTGTTTAGGTTCCAGGCTGGGAATTAGCACAATTAACAAGTCAGGACTCTCTGTATCTCAGTTCAAGTGCTACAGGAGGGCCAGGCTCTCCTATACATTTCAGAATGCAGCCAAGAAGATGTGGTCATGCCTCCTCAACTCTAAAACCATCCCACTCATTGCCCCAGAGCCACTTCCATACTAACTTTCTTTCCAAAGTGCTGAACTTCCAGTCCATCATTGATTAGATTTGCTATCTCAAATTCTTTCCAAGACTTTCTTAGCACCTAATTACAGCTTTCTTCACAAACCATTTTTAAAGGTGTCTACATTAGGCTCAAATTCAAACACAGCTCCTAAATGTCCTAAGTTTTTGCCTGGGAGGTACCTCTTTTATAGACTCCATTGTAGGCAGCATTCATGTGACCATTCTAGGATGAAACCCCAAATGACTGTTCGTAGCTTGCTGACATGTTGAATGCAGCTTATTCCATGAAGTCTGGCACCCATAAAATGGGTATAATAGTTACCTACCACATAGGATGTTGTAAGGCTTAATTTATTACTGCTGTAAAGCAGCTGAGATCTTTAGAAGAAGGGTGTTACGAAAACATAAAGCGCTATTGCCATAAAACATTTGTCTGTCTGAAAGCTCTCTTATAATACTGGTCTGCTTGAAAAACAAAGAGGGATGCAGGGAATCTGAGTGTCTTACTGGGCATTTTCCATTAAGAAAAAAAAGTACTGCTTTAATTTATTTGGTGTCAGCATACATATTCTAAGACGCTAGGCGATGAAGAAGGAGGAAAACTGGAAAGCATGCCTACTGCATAAAGCATATGTGAATAAAAGATTACTAGGACATGGAAAAGCATACAAGCTATTCCTCATTGTCAGCTACACACATTTACCAAGAGAAAGAGATATGCAAATAAAGAACTTTAAAACTGGAAGTCCTTCAGAATAAAGTTAATCATTATGAATAATGCAAATTGTGTGAGAAGTACTGAGAGAGGATGTTAAAAAGGAGAAAGATTACAATACAATTCTTGACGACTTGTTTGTTTGGGAGTGTTTCGTTTTGTGGGCATTTTTGAGACACAAGAATCAAAGTGGGAAATGCAACTGTACTCAGTAGCTGCCATCAAAGCTCACCGTGCTTGAGATTCTTCTTTGCAGGCTTTGCTGAATCAGGACTTTAGCACATGAAATACACTTTGATCTTGACAGTGGTTCCTTAAAGTCAAAGACCATTTTGGTGGTGGGTTTGTTTTTTATTGTTGTTGATTTGGTTTATTTGTATTGTTGGGTTTTTTGGTGGGTTTTGGTTTCTTTTTTGCTTTAATGCACCACCAAACTGATGCACATTCTTCGTCAAAATAGATCAATATGAGAGGATTATAATAAATAGTTCTTTTAACAGTTCATTTAGGATTCCAAAACAATGAGCTCTGCAAAATGCAAAGAAAAATCGCACAGAATTTTTTTAAGCAAACAAACTGTAACAACCCCTGAATTAATACCACCACTGAAAGAAAATTAAATCTGAGATATATTTACGTGATCTAAAAGCAGCACACAGCAACATGCCAAAGCGGACTTATAACCACAAGCTACATTAGGACTCACATCTCATACAAGCGCTACATTTCAAATGTTCCTCTACTCCTTAAAATAGATACACACTTACTGGATACTGACAAACAGCCAGTCTCTAAATGGGTAAAGAAAGATCTTTTCTTGTTCGCATCTGATTTACTTTTGCATTTTATGTCATGTCTAGCTTCTACTCACATGCTACCGAGTCAAATATAGAGCTATTCCATGAGAAATGTTGATGTGTGGTATTTTTGATCTGCCCAGAAGACAACAAAGTATGTGACAGCATACATTTATCGAAAGATTTTCAGTGAGTTCACCAGAAATCCTCTTATAGGTGCTCATAACTTGGCTCTATGTTTTGATTCCAGGAATCAGAGGTTATAAATCTCAAAAGGATCTTTGAGACCCTCCAGCAAATCACCGCAAGATTCTTCCAGCAAACTGTGAGGAGCATCTCAACTTCCAGGAATATAGTTAGATCAAACTTCCAAATGTCTTCCAACCATATCAGAATAGAAATAAAACTGGCAGGTGCATCTGCTGAAATGTCCTGGATCATAAAAATGATCAGCCACTTAACTGAAGTGATTGGAAGTCAAAAAGATAAGCTAAATATATGTAGCTGTTCTGTGAAGTCTGCTACGTTGTAGCTAGATTCCCAAAAAAGTTTGCTATGAAGCTTGCAATAACATCTAAAATCAAATATCACAAAATGAGCTTTGCTTTAAATTCTGATGGTTTAACACTATCATTTTACCTTAGAGTACAGCTATAGGAGCAAATAACTTCAAGGCTAGCTTAGCTGAATTCGTACTTCATTGAGCAGCTGCACAATAACCTGTTCGTTGCTTCCCAACAGTGATAACCTCCAGTAGAGGTTACCTACCCCTTACCACCAGTATTACAGAGCCATTTCTGCATTTGTTTCACGTGGACTAAGGAAGGAGCCTAACAAATCTAAGTATCCCACTCTAATTGCTTTTAAGCTTGGAAATTTCTGCCTTAACAGAACACTCTCGCTGATTGCATAGTAGCAAATGGAAGATTGTCACTTGCTTTAAAGCACTTGCTTTTTACAGTGAAGAGCATGAAGTGCACCAGCAATGTTAACCTCCTGGAAACACACAATATTTAAATTACACCGCTCAGAGAGCAGTAATTGAGCCAAACAGACATAACTCCATATCCACTGAGCTTGCAACACAGCAAATGCTGCCATCAATCCGTCTGAAGTGCCCCAAGGATGGTTCATATGCATGGAGCACTGTGTCTTTTTTTCAACTCTAGTAGTGAATTTAATAACTAATCGCTTTATTTATTTTTTAATTTAATTTTTTTTTTTTTTACAAACATTAGCCAAGTACATTGAGCATGTTTAGAGTATTGGCTAACTCAGATCTCTCCCACATGCTCAGAAAAGCCCTGAGTAAAGCACGAAGTACCTCTATTCTCTGCCCCATTCCTGAGTGGGCAGACAGACAAGAGCCTATACAGCTTTTATACTGCTACAAAGATTCTATCTTTAAATAGTTTATGAAGACTTGCCTCATTACTAACAAGCATTTAAAAAAGTGATTGGTCAATCACACTCAAGTCCTTTATTTGTTTACAACCCATGCCTAAAGCCAAGAACAAAACTTTTCGGGGACCATTAGGATGCTCGCATCTTTCCATCAATCTTTACTTCATTATTTGCAAAAACAAGTATTATAAAGGATGATCCATTTACCTGCAGAATTCCTCAGGAAGGACATACCTTGATTCCTGTTTTAATTTTCCAAACATCTGAATCTACTTTGCAGTCAGATCCAACCATTAAAGACACCAGAACACTTAGTTGCCACACACATGTTGTCACCAGATGTTTCAGCCTGGGTGCTGCTGACTTCCAGGATAAATGAGTACCAATATTCTTAGAAAGGGAAAGACTGTCTTATCTGTGTGGTAAAGCAAGGACACATCCTCACTTGTTACATGCTACCTCGATGACTCTCACATGCTTTAATCTAAAACAAAGAAGGCAGACTCCAGCTCCTTGGTATCTTGCAGAGAAATATATATCTAATATATCTATGAAGATATTTCAAAAGGCATCTAGAATTGCAGCAATTGCATTGGATGCTCCTTTACTTTGTACATCACGCACTGAGTTTCTGGAATCACTGCAGTTTGTGACAGTCATGACATTTTAAGTTCTCGCAGGGTAAGGTGTAACCTCAGCGGAGTGTCAGCACATGGTACAGGAACCACTACTGTGCCTCCTTCATCTTCAAAGCAAGACATATTCACCCCTTCTGAGACCATCAAAAGCTCTGTGCTTTCCCTGCTGGGTCACACAGGCACAAAGCAGATGAGGCAGAGACAGAAGCAAACACATTTACTCATCTAAGAAATCCAAACATCCTCTTAAAAATTAAGGCCTAAACTATCTTTAGAAGGAAAGCATATCACACTTCTGAACAAAAGAAGCATCTTTGCTATCTGTGAAGAATCTGTTATTAAGCATTTTTGGTCTTATTAACATTTAAAATCAGCTTCACTGACACAGCTGTCAGTATGAAGGAAACAAGCTCAGCACTGTCTACTATCCATCCTATCAGTCTATCAACATAATATACAAAGGCTTAATAAGTTTTTTGTTTTAAGTTTTATAAATCCAGCTGTAAAACACATGCAAAGTCACAGAGTTTCACAGTGCCAAATGAAACTAGCTTTCATGGCTTTCTGACCTCATCTCAGAAGCAATGCCCATCTGAACTAATGCCAGAACTTGAATTCCAGATTCTAGGGGAAGATGGGCTGATGGGGGTGAGGGCTGATGGGAAGATGGGTTTTCTAGGGGCTGACGGACTAGATTCTGATTCTGTAACATCCATAGTCACGTTGACTGAAATAGGATTGTTTCTGAAAACAGGCATGAGGTGCAGAATTTGCCCCTGAAAGGTAGAAGTGATATAAAGAAAAGAAAGACGTAAAACTTAAGACGTAAAAGTCTTTTTCTTCTCTAAAAGCGCACTGATTTCAAATGAATTCTCCTGTGTAAATAAGCCTTGCTCCCGATTATTGTGCTCATCTCTTACTCGTAAAAGCAGTGGTTCAATTTAAGAAAAAGTCTCTTAATACATCATTTAACAGCCTATCCTTTTTCACAAGTATTGGGCAATAAAAATGTCTCATACGAATTTGCTTTTGTATTTTAGGCAGTGAGTTTATGGCCTTCTCATTTCTAAATGGAAGAAAACCACCCCGTATAAAGTCACTCTCCTCAGATTAGTGTAAAACCAACTCAGAAACCCTAATTATACCTTTGCCTTTTTATCAAATTGACAGAGAGCTCTTGAAATCAAATGCTAGTAAAAACAAAAGATTGTGGTTGTTATTATCAAGCACTTAAATTGTGTGTAAATTTACTTAGCGCTTTACAAGCAGAGATAAGAGGCACTTCCTACTCTAAAGGGCTTAGAATCAACATAAAACATGACAAACACGAGGGCCACAAAGAATGTGGTTTGAGAGGAGAATGCAGCAATAGCGGAGCATGCTAAAAGATAGATAGGGTAATCAAAAGTTAACGCAGCCTGATACGTGCGTTAAAGACAAAGCCGCTTCTTTCCTCTCCAACAGCAGGTGGGGCTACTGCAGTACCAACCTTTGCTAGGGGATGGCTGCAAGCTGCACGGGCGATTCAGCCTTGCATGGGCCCTCAGAAATGGGAAACCCTTGTATTTCAGGCTCAGGTGTGAAAAAAGTGAAAGTCTCAAATTCAAAAGACTGGTACAGGTGATGTGATTTTCAAATGAATTCCTTCTCATTCCTGTTGGCCTCCGAGAAGTTTACAAAAAATCCAGAATGCTTTTACATGTGTGTCTAAATCACAGACGCAGAAAGATACAGCTCCCAAACTTGGATCAGCGCAGCTCCAATGGCTTGTGGAACAAAGTTAGAGCTCTCATTTAGAGCACATGCTGCACATCAAAGCTAGATATTTATAACACAAGCGTCACCTTCACATGCAGTTTGTTCACGTTACCTTATCACAGTTAATAGCACGTAGAAATGGTCCTGTAAGGTGAATGAAAGAAGGAAAGCTCTGTTTGCCAAAAGGCGGATTGTTTTCAAGTCCAAAGATCCTGTTCTGTTGGACTGAATGGGAAGAAGAGTCTTTCTCCAGGACAGAGAATGGGCACAGGAAGGTGGTAATGGATTTAGCATCCCAAAAGTTCCTGCAAGGATGACAGACACACGTTCTGGACACTACTAAGCTGACACAGTTTGTGAGGAGAAGTACTGACGGGCTGCAGAGCCACCTGTGTTCTCTCAGATGTTCAGTTCAACTCTGTGGTCCTTTATTAGTATGACAGCTTACATAAGCTGTGCCACAGGGTAAAACACAAGAGCTTCAGGGAACAGCCTGTGGCAGGTAACATCCATATATCTGTTTGGGGCTTGAGGCCCAGCTTTCATGCTCTATTTCTACCACTTGTGAGTCAGTGGCATGTTCTGCAGTATGACAGAGCCTCAGCCAGTGCTTTCTTCTTTAGTCAGGCTTGTGGGGAGGGTACTAACAGTAGGGGTCATGGGCTTGTACTTCCAGCAATAGAGTGGGAGCAGCACTTTACCCCTATCCTTCCACTGATTTGTCAGCCATAAAGTTGCTCTACACAGGAGCCAATCTTCTCTTTTTTCCCTTCACTTTCTATCTGTACTTTCTTGGCACTGATTCCACTTGTGCTGTGGATGTATCTGATGGATATTTATAATAATGTCACTGTTTACCTTTAGCTAGAACATGTATATCCCATCCACTGCAGCTTGGAACTCAGGCCAAGCTGCAAAACCCACTCAAGATGCAGAATAAATACTGCAGCAGTTAACTTGCTTAATGCTAACTAACAACAGGCTCACCACACAGTAGTTAACAGCCATCTCAGGTACTCCTGCAAGCATCAGTTGCTGCAGTGCCAAAATACCTTGAGGTATACACACAAGGTCTCTGAAAACTTAATATGTTGGTTGATAGCCAGTTCTGGGGGATCCTCACTGCTACTATTACCTCTGCCAGTTAGATTAAGACTGGCCAACATGCTACAATCACACCTTCATTTTGCTGCGTAGACCTGTGGAGATAAAGACAGTCTCCAATCAAAAGAGAGTCCCAGATCACAGTGAGAGGCAGATGCATAAAAGACAGGTAATTTTTTCTAGTGAACATAATAATTCCACCCTTGAAGAGCAGCATGCAGAACCAAAAGATGTTAAAACAAGCTTGGAGCTGTGGCCACATCTCAGACACTGCTGGGGTAGATAAAGCTGCCTTCTAACAAATGCACAGCACAAGGCCCACGCTCTCTGCCAGTCAGCCAGAGCAGGACAGCAAAGGGATAAGGGGAACAGGAACAGTAAGGGGGCATGTTGGCAAGTTAAGGACTCTCCTGACTGTTTTTCTATGGAGTAATACTACATTTCCATCACTTCTGTGATGCTCTTATGTGTTAGAACCATGCATGACTGCCTGATGACCAAAGTTTTCTAGGCTATGAGAGAGCGGGGTTTCCCACTCAGATGGGAGAAACAGCACACAGGACAATCAAATGAAGAAGCAAACAGTTGGACTCACCTTCAAAAGTAAAGCAAGCAAAATAAAGTACTGCTCTTTATCCAAGATTTGTACTCCTTGTACAACATCTGGCTCCAGCAAAGGCACCCTACAGATGGAAGAAGCTGCTGCCTGAATGATGGTTAAGTCCTGAAGGCGGAGCCTCACATCTGCATGCACCCCTGTTAGCTGGTCACCCCCAAATCATGGACATGTTTATACCTGCTGTGTTGGCAATTCTGCCAGCACAGCACTTCTCTACTCCAAACCCACAGCTCAGACATACTTTAATACTCAGGCAAAGCTAAAATACAATGATGTACCACACCAGAAGGTGTGAGGAAATGACTGGTTTGCCAGGTGTTTTGTACTAAAAGCTGTAACCTAGTCATGCAGTGCAGTTGATTGGGCTGCTGGAACCCTCAGCACAGCCCAGGAGGTCTGACATGTTGTGATCTGAGTCACATTTCTCGCAGGAAGCAAGACTGGTGGCACAGAGCAAGTCCCTCACTCCTATCAGATGAATGGCTGCAAAGTAGCTAATATATACCCCCTAGATTAACAACCCGTGCTTAGTCACTGCAACAGTCAAGGCTGCAAAGCCAGACAATAGAACTCACTTGTAATAGAACTTCCTCCACCTCTGTCCTTCAGAGATGTCAACACAAGGAAGAGATTGCTGCCACTTATCTGCTGGGGAAATCCCTGCTGGGAAGAGTGAGCTGTGGTTTGAGAACTGGCATAGCCAGCATCTGGACCTTTCCTTGCTGCGGTTGCCCTCACAGGGAGAAGTTGACTTTGGCTAGAGCACTGTGTGTTCTGGCTAACCCAGCTGGCAGAGGTATCCCCAGGACTGCTGGCAGTGCAAACCAGAGCAGCCTGAGGCCACACTCCAGTATTCAGGAGGAAGGCTGGAGTAGAGACACTAAGTCCAGCACAGAGCCCAGCCTTCACTGCCCCCATAGTAACCTGAGCCAGCTTACAGTGAAGTTGGTGCCAAGCCTCCCATACCAAAGGGAACCCAGCTTGTTCAGAACAGCGTCTTCTGTACCGCTGCCAAACTGCACAGGATCTCAGGTCTGTGTTATTCACCATGCTGGTGGCAGTACACATTTCTGGGATTTGTAGTAGAGGCTTTGCTTTGTTCATTCAAGAAAGTCAAGTTGGCTTAATCTTACTGTGTTAACAGATCTAAATATGGACATAAAGAGCTTCAGCATACATAAGCACAATGAATATGAGTTTCTCATTCAGTTTTGCATAGTACATGGTGAATTGCCAGTGTAGTCCTTTCAGCTTACCAACATCTTTAGACTTTGCCTCACAAAGATTATGTTCCCCTCTCAGCAATTCACCCTCCTTCTAATACTTCTAAAACAGAGGAAAGGCTGAGACCCCCCAGAGATGATGCCAAAGATTCAATGGATGGCCCTGAAAGCAGATGAACTGCAACAGCCAGTAAAGTGAGCACACCATGCCAACAGCGGTGCTCTCAAGCAAAGGAAGTACAGTTTCAGTTCTGGCACCCATAGAAGTCAAACACTGACACACACAATACGGATCTCTACAAGGCAACAGCAAATGTCTCCTTGGAGGGGATTTTTGCTACTTGGAGCTTTTTCAGGCTTTCTCTGTGCTGTGGTTCTAACAGTTCCTTCACCCTTCTGGTCACTGTGGAGAAACAAATTCAGTGATACTCAGGCTCTCACACTGACTGGACTCAAGAAAGCTGCATTTGCAAAAGGCTGGAATATCCTGGCTGATACTTTGCCTTTTTTTGTTCTAATAGTAAGTGACTTTAATTTCCCTCTGAACCACACTACACGCACATCAGAAACCAAAAGCATTTGTAAGGCTGAAACCTCAGCATCGAGCGTTATTTAAATCTGTAGGAATATTTAATGTTCATCACACACTTGAACTTAACAGTGCAAATGCTTTTTTATCAGTGCTTTTTTGGTTTTAGTTTTTGGTTTGTTTTTTTTCATTTTAACAAGGAAAAGTGCCCCTCCAAATATAAGCATTGCTTGTTATTTTGAGGCAGTGAGGCAAAGCATGCAGCACACAGACCACATTTGGCTTGCTTAGCAGATGTCTACAGATCACTTGATGTTAATTTCAACATAAAAGCTATTATATTTCTGGCCTTGCCCTATTAGTTGTTAAATCATTATTTATGCTTGGCAGATAAATTCTAGAAGCCCTGAATAAAGCCCATCAACTCTACTAAACTAACCATATTTGACACAACAGTTTTCACTCATAGAAGGCCCGAGATGTAACGTTTGTTGCGTATATGATTCCATTTCACAGCCTAAAAGGTAATCCCATGTTTATATTTAAACATAAACCACATATAATATGCATTCCAGCATTACTTCACAGACAAAGAATTAACTTGTCTGGTTCACTGACATTTACAACTGTGTACAACAGATAGTTTCAGTCCATAACTCAGTTTACCTAAGTAACCTCCTGTTCACTGGCACTAGATAATGTGTTTTCCAATAGAAGTTTTGGCACTATACTTGTGATCAGTTAAAAACTCGCATGCTGTGGCCTTGGATGGCTATACAACAAAACAATAACTTGAACTGTATATTTCCTTTAATTAATATAGAAGAGCTTAATTGCTTAAATATGAGCTCTACTTACTCATGCTCAAAACTGCAGTTGTCACGCATTCTGTTTTAATTTTAAGTTCCCAACAGCCATCAGTTGAAGCGTTGTTCTTTGTGAGCATCTTTTAGTACTGCTTATAGAACACTGCTCTTCTGGTCCTCTGTGCACATTGTGCACTATTAAAACTTCAAACCAGGTCACTAAAGTTACTAAAATGACTTCAGTTGATTTCAGTGGACCATGGATAGATGTTGCATTTGGCCTTTCTCTATTTTGAAGTGGCTTAACTGTGCTGTATTGCAGTGAAAAGACTATGCCTGGAGGAAGCCTCCCCTCTGATTTCCAAGTCAGCCCCATTTTGCTTCTCCCAGAAAGCCAGGCTGCCTACTCAGGGCTGGGTATTCACATTTCTTCCCACTTACATGGCAAAGCACAGAGCTGGAAGCCTGCAGCACCTATGCTATAGCTCCCTGCCACATTTGATAGAGTTATTTGCTGTAGAACTTCAAGGCATCTTACAGGTCCTAGTATTCATCAAAATAAGAACATTTTCTAAGCAAGGAAAACATGGCTACATCTGAAGGCTAAGAGGTAGGAAACACCAACTGCGAAGAGGGAGGCAGCCTCTGGAATGTGTACCGCACCATAACAGCTGACTGGAGCTGCCCCAGCCTTTCACAAACCCCTACAGGTGTAATGGAGGAACTCACTGAAATTGCAGGAGGTGAACAGTTATCAAGGCTCCTTGATGACATTTCTCCCCTGGCACAGCAGGCACAAAATGGTGAGTCTTCACCTGAAGCTTGCCACTTGATGATACCCTAAGACACAGCTAGAAAAGAAAGCTGAGTTTTTCCATTCGTCAGGATACCCATAGTCCAGACTGCTCTCCTGCTACAGCCTGGATGCATCTCTCAGTTCTGCGATGAGCCTCATCTCACACTTGACTTTTGGGCATGAAGATTTTAACCCTGGTTTACATATTTTCACCAGATGAGAGCTGTGGATTTTGTTTCGCTTCTGCTCCCAGGAGAGAGAGGCTGTAGCCAAAAGCAGGCTTTACTGTAGGGCTGGTTTTACAATTACTATTAATGACAAGCCAATTTCTCTCCCTTGAAGTCTGCTGCATGTGATAATGCAATGTTTCCTCAAACATCATGTCATAAACTAGCAAAGGTGAGCAACTGGTGAGGCGGAAAAAGTGAGGAGAAGAGACAGTAAATAAAGTCACGTGCATCAAATATTATTTATTAAACACATGGGCTTTTTTGACGTGTGATTTTGATGTTAGTATTTCCTTTGCCTTCTGATTAAATACACCCAGTTGCAGACTATACAGTTGGCTAACAGTGCTTTTTCGCAGGCCAGCAGCTTCCCTCAGTTATATTAGCTGGAAAGAAATAGAAATGGAGAGCCCACCTAACACAGTGAGGAAAGCAAAAGCACTGCTAGAGCAAAGAACCAGAATCATCAAACCCAATATTAATCCCACATGTAACGTTACCTTAGGCAAATCTTCTTCCCAAAGCTCAGTTTGGCTACCCCTACAATTCCAAGGCAAACACTATTCCCCTCAGTGTGTTATGGAGCCAAAGGAGAGCCCATCTCAGACAATCACACTCTGAATATAGAAACAACAAAGAAATATCCATGTTAAGCAAAGTAGGCAGACAGGCAAAAACTTCAGTAATACAATTGGGCCCAATAATTTCTGGCAGATGATATGAAGTCTCAGATATTTCTTTCTGGTACAGCTTGTTTTTCTTAGGTAGGCACGCTAGAAAACTGACAAAAACCCCAAAACACAACTCAACTCAGTGCAACTCAAGGATCACTGTAGCCCAAAGCACAGTTGCAAAGTTTAACAGTTAACTGAATTACCTCGACAAGGACCTTTTGGCTTCCACTGTCATCACTATGTACATCACCATTCTTGGCAGGCTGGCACAGCTGAACAGTGCTATCAGTGCTACCAATAGGCAAAGTATTGAATTGCTAATTGGCAGAGATTTTACCACGAAGACAATTCAGTGGTGGCCCAATGGATAGCTCAACTTGCTTTGAGAATGCTTTTCTTTCAAAGAAGGCCCTGACCACAAACTCCAACTGCCTGCACAGTCCTTCCAACTCTGCAAATCTCCACTCTCTTTAATCAAGGTGCTTCCCCTCCTAATGGCTGCTGCAGTGGAGAATTGTGAAATCAGTAATTTCAGCATGGATTGTAGGACCAGAACTTACATGAGGTTCCCACTGTTTAACCAAAAATTCAGCACCAACTTCACTCCTTTCCAGAAAACCAAAAGCAATCCTTGCTTTCTTTTTTAAAGAATGTTTTTAACAAGACATTCTAGCTACCTCTAAGGTAACAAAAGGATTAGTGTATATGCAGATTAGCACATGCAAAGGGCTTTTTTTTCCCTTTTACTTTTAACCAAACAAGGGAAAACTATTACCAGCTTCCTCATTGCAGTGATAATGCACTGCCCCTGATAAGTATTCAGCCACAGCGTGTCTGCTCTGAAAAACAAAGCTGCTCTCCCACCTCCTCTGTAAATGATTTGAGGAGCTTTACACCTCTGTCTAAACATCTGTGGATACAATTCCACCCCCACACGCTCACACTCCATGTTTGCAAATGCAAGAACTTGGGCTGAAGCACAATACGGTCCTGCGGTGAATCCAAGTCCCTAGACTTTTATGCCCTACATACACTGTGGAATTTCCACCCTGCATACCAAATTATTCATGACAGAAACACGGAAGGACCACCTTTCCCCTCCCTCCGTGTGAATACCAATGAGAAAAAATAGCAAGAGATTTTCTTTCCCTCCTGATCACAGAGAGAAAAGGAAATTTAAAAACAACATATATGGGGGAAGGGAGGGGAGAGTCACCACACAGTGTTGAAGACCAGGGGTGTGAGCACATACTTATATTAACATCTTCCATCCCTGGAGCTGCAGTAATTTGCATGACATTATCTACCTGGGATGTTGCTATGGTTATCACCATACATAAGTAATTACCAGGGCAAATTGCACATACGGCGCACAGATTCCTGCTGTCAGAAGCAAAGGATTTTTTTTATACTCTTGAAAATGTAAATGTTTGACAAAAAAACACTAACCACAATGATTCCTGAGAAGAGGAAAAAGTTTAAGACTGCTCCCAAATGATCTAAAATGATTGTTAACCATACTTATTGGCAACCGTACCTTGAGGCACAGCTCAGATTATCCCTAAGTGAGATGGACACTGCACAGACTCAGTAGAAAATCAACAGAACTCATGAAAATAGTAGAAATGGAAACCAGGAGCAGCAGTACTAAACGGTACCAATAACCAGAAATTAATCACTAGAAATACTAGAAAATCCCTGCCTGAAGAGTTTACGGTACAATTAGATGAGAGTGGTAGAGGACAGTGGAAGTAGGATATCACACAAAACAAACGAGGTTGTCAGCATCATGGTGTTGCCATGATCCTTTTGAAGGGTAGATGTCATCTAATCCTAGATCATATAAAATAAATCAGATATCAGCTCATTCTGAAATACTGCTGCAATTACACTGCCAGTAAGGCACAGCCCTGCTGTATACAAACAGCTTGAGCTGCTTTCTCTTGGTGTCAGCGGAAGATTTTCAGCAACACTGATGAGTGTGTTCTGTGCCCTTTGGGAAGTAAAAAGTTTTACAGAACAGTTCTGCTGCTGTGATCCGACTTCATGCAAAGCACATTAGGCTAACTGGGATGTAAAACACAACAGGCATTGCTGTAATTTAATCGGAGGTGACATACATCATTGACTCATATCTATCCAAACCAATCACACACGTTCTGTGTACAGAGGAATACCCTAATTTAGTTACTCTGAATTTACAGGGAGCAGTAGAGTTGAGGAGAAGAAAAATATTGTATTTCCATTTTCTAGCTTCTCAGAAAAACAAGTTCTTCTTTTGTTTACCATAGAAAAAAATGTTTCTCCCAGACATTTATCTTTTTCTCCTATTAACATTAGCAGAATTGTCATCAAAGATCACCACGTTCCCCAGCTGAGCTACAGATTAGATCTTTCAGAGCTGAAATAATCTCTGCTCCTGGATCAAGCCTCTCACAGCTCTCACTGGTAAACTGGGCAGCTTACTACCCCAGCCCTGACAGTGATGGCACTTCCCTGCACTCACCCACAGAAAGTTAAGCTTATTTGTGCTCCAGATTCCAGCCCCAGCATGCCATCATTCCCTGATAACAAAGTGCCACCATGAATGCCTGGACTGCTGAGTTAAATCCACAGTCTCATTCCTTCAGGTTGCCACAGGAGACACCGAGATGTATTTGATCGGATGATGAGAAAACCACTAAGTGTTTCAGAACTTCAACCTATTTACATTGGGATCTCCAGGTAAATGGGGCCAAGCTCCGTGAGGCACCACATGTGAAGCTGGTTTTCCATGGGAAGAAGTTAAAAGTATCAGCTCTGAGAATCAGCCAGCATGTCTTTGCGTGATGGCAGAACTACACAGGCCATAAAAAATTAGGTCAGGTAGAAGATTTAAAGCAGTTTTGGAGACTGGCTCTTTAAATGAAGACAAATTTGCACTCTACGAGCTGTTAGACACTCCATCACTCTTACTTCTATCAGTCTTTAGGCCTGAGTTGGACTCCAGTTTTAGTGCAGACTTTAAATGTCAGTCAGAATATACAGTGGTCTTTTCTTTGAAAGCTACATTCTGATGCCATCAAGTATAGTGACTTTTTTAGTAGGCAAGACTCAAAAACGATATGGGGGGATGATGTGCTCTGAGAAGAGGATTGCTACTGAAAGCATAGGAACAGGTATTAGCCAGCAGGCAGACAGAAAACATGGCATGGCCTCAGGCTCATTATATGGCCTGAGGAAAGGTGCTACTAGCGATGCCCAGAAATACTGATCAAAGATGTCAGCATACTCTTATCAGGGCAAATGCAGACTGCAGATAGGAGATAAAAAGAGTCATCTTTGTCTTGATGTGGGTAAACAGACCCATAGGACAGGCATATTGTAGCTCCGAGTACGGAACAGTTTGTTGAAAGTGAATAGATATCAGTGAAAGTAAATATGTGAAGAGTGAAATGTAAGATGGAAAAAGTGAGATAAATATTGTTAGATTCAGGGGAAAAACGTTATAAACAGCAAGCAAAGCTCTTTGATTTGCACTGTTTTCCAGCCCATAAAACCCTAATATCCGCCAGTGTTTCATTAAAAGCTTATAAACTACCCAGCATGCCTGCTGCTGCATAAATAAATTGCTAAAAACACATTTTCAGTGCTGCAGACCTTGTATTCAAAGAAACCTAACGTGTATAAAACTCCACCACATTACTGAGAGAAGCATGGATCACAAAAATAGCACCTTAAACTCTAAATGCAGTTAACGTTGATCATTCAGCAGTCGTAGGTTTCTCTCAGTAGAGATGTTCATAGTGACACTTTAAAAGCAGAAAATAACACCCATTTCCCTCCTCCCTCCAGTAACTTCTCATTGCTCTGCTAAGATCAAGCAACAAGCCACAACATCACTGATGAGCAAGCAGCAAGACATACCTGCCACCCATGCAGGTGGCTTACCACTTGTCTAGCAGCTTAATCCCCTAGGACAGTGCTGGCAACCTTGTTTCTTCTACTGCATATTGCTGGGGTATTAATTCCGTGTTACACTCATGGCATAGTTATGCTTGTTTGCTTACTTTACTGTTGCTTGTCTCAAAAAGCAAATTATCCTATTTTTTGTCCTTTCCAAAGTAATGCAGGGATGACAGCAGGACCTGTAAGCCTAACACGTGGGATGGCCAGACTGCAGAGACTGAGGAACAGAAAGGAGAGGAGCAGAAAGGAGCTTTAACATTTAAAGGAGCTTTAACATTTAAGCGAGCTGCTGCTTTGTGCTGATTTGTTCATCCACCAAGACAGCAAGCTGAGAACGCACTTTGACTTCTCTAATTTGTTTCCCCGAGTTCTCTCGGCGAACTTTTTGCCTTAAAGCAGGAAGAAAGACAGCTGAACAGCTGATCAACCACAGATTCCCAAGTACAAAAGCAAAGACAAACTTCGGTGACCCCGCTGAAGCTGTCAGACAGTCAGCCGTGCAAGGGGCCAGGGAGGAACACGCGAGCGGAGAACAACCCCGTAGCCGAGCAGGGCCGCCGATGGGACGGCTCACTGCCGGACCGCCCCGAGTCTCGCCGCTCCGCCCGCATCTCCCGCACCGCCCTGCAGACGTGGCGCCGCCGGGCCGGGCCGTTCTGTCGGACGGTCGCTGCCCAATCGCGAGCAGCGGAACGGCGGGGGAGGAGCGGGGCCGGGCGCGGTGAGCGGCGGCGGGTGGCGGTGCGGTGCTTGCGGCCGGACGGAGAACACGCGGTGGCAGCGGGGTATGGGCGGCGGGGCGGGGCGGTGCCCGGCGGTGCTGCTGCTGGCGCTGCCGCTGCTGGCGCTGCCGGGCGGGCTGTGCAAACCGACGGCGTGGCAGGAGCGGGCGCGGCCCGGCACCGCGCAGCAGCACGAGGATGCGCCGGGCTTCCAGTACGACCACGAGGCCTTCCTGGGCAAGGAGGAGGCGCGGAGCTTCGACCAGCTCAGCCCGGAGGAGAGCCAGGAGCGGCTGGGGTGAGCGGCACGGGCGGCGGAAGCGGGACAGGGATGGGGCTGTCCGCCCTGGGCCCGGTAGCGGCGGGGAGGGCTCGCGGGGCGGCAGGCACTCCCGGCCCCCGCTGCTCAGTTGCGGGACTGCTGCGCGAAGAAGCACGAACCGGCTGTCTTACCTTTGTATCCCTTCTCTCTCCTGTCCTGCAGGGCATCGCTTAGCTCTGCCAGTCCCGTGAGTCAAGCTGAGACCATTTCTTCTCTTGCCTTCATCTCAGTTCTATTCCCCAGGCTGCTGTTAAACGGGCTCCCCGCAACTTCTTTGCTCTTGACAACTCTGCTCGGTCTTGCTTTTACTTCCATACAGCAGTTGCATTTAGTCCTTCTCCGTCCTTTACACATGCAAGAAGGCACGTTGTTAATGAGAACAAAGTTTCCTAGCAGTTACAGAAAGGTCTTTCTAATCAATTAGCAGAGAATAGTTGGAAATGTCCTCACATTCTCATTAAGATGAGCTGTGTCCTTCCACGGGGAGCAGCACGGAACCACAGTGTGTGTCTCATGCCACCATAATGGTGCTGTTGGCTCTGAATGACCTCCTGCTCCTGGTGCAAGCTGCATCTCAGTAAGCAAAGCCACAAAGCAGTTGGCACAAATGACCAATTTAATCCAGATTGTTTGAAAAAGCGAGCAAAAGAAATCATCTCAGCATGCATGTTCGTGGCTTCAAGGACATGGGTTACATAAATTAGGTCTTCCTTTATTCTTGCACACGTGTGGTTTTTTCAGCTGGGGGTATGAACTGTGTGCAAACAGTGAACAATCACAAAACACAGCCCAGTCAAGCATCAATCTGCTGGAAAGCCACAGAAGGAACTGCAGGGGCACACAAAACACAAAGCTTTTGTCCTTGTGGCCTCTGCTAAACATCAGATACACTTGTATTATAGTTGTTTTCCTGTTCTAAGTCCATTGTAGCCTCCCCCTGAGCATGGGTTCCCCAAAGTCAGCAGGCACAATCTACAAGCCAGCTGAGATGGTTTGTTGAGTAACTTCGAGAGTTCAGGTTCTGTTTTGATTATTTATAGCAGTATTGAAGAATGAATGGAGAAGTGGTAAGATCAACTTCAAAACGCAAGACAGCCGCACCCAATAGGACAGCTTTCTGCATTTTGGGCTTCACATTTTAGTGTAAAATCAGGACCAGATAAAGATAATGAACTTGGGCTGACATCCAACTTCAATTTGACATCCAAAAGCAAATTGAAGAGGTTTGTTTTTTCTGCCCACCCTTCATGCCTACCATTCTCTTTTTACAGGAAGATTGTGGATAGAATAGATGAAAACCAAGATGGCTATCTCACGACAGAGGAACTGAAAAACTGGATTAAACGGGTACAGAAACGCTATATCTATGAAAACGTCGCTAAAGTTTGGAAAGACTATGATACAAACAAGGACAATAAAATCACCTGGGAAGAGTACAAACAAGCTACCTATGGTTATTATCTAGGTGAGACGTCATCAGAACCCTAAGAAAAAGAAATTCCAGTTTAACACAGAAGCTGTTCTAGCAGTAAGCCTTTGTATTTCTAGACTCAGAGTACATACCAGTTAATTAGGAGACTTTGTTGTTCCTTGTTAAGTTTGCTATAACGTAATTTTGTGATTATCTTGTTGAATTGGCAGAAAATCCAGAAGAATTCCAGGATGCAACAGATCGGCACAGCTTTAAGAAAATGCTGCCCAGAGATGAAAGGCGATTCAAAACTGCAGATCTGGATGGAGACTTGGCTGCCACTCGTGAAGAATTCACTGCTTTCCTTCACCCAGAGGAATTTGAGCACATGAAAAACATCGTTGTCTTAGTAAGCAGTGCAAAAGCAATGATGCTGGTTTTACTTTTGTGGTTCAGGTGAACTTTGATAAGTTTCTTCAGCCTTTCCTGGCAGAGTTGAGAAATAGGCAGACAGACACACGCGTAGTGGCCAGCTGGGGAAACAGAAAGAGATACGTAATTCTTGAAATTTCCTAGAATCACCAAGGTCGAAAAAGACCTAAAAGATCATCCAGTCCAACCGTTCCCCTATTACTAATAGCTCCCACTAAACCATGTCCCTCAACCCCATCCAGTCGTTCCTTGAACACCCCCAGGGTCCGTGACTCCACCACCTCCCTGGGCAGTCCATTCCAGTGCCTGACCATCCTTTCAGAGAAGTAATACCTCCTAATGTCCACCCTGAATCTCCCCTGCTGGGAATAAATCAAATTTACTTGATTTAGAGCTCTCGGTACAAGGAAGACAAAACAGGAGCACTTAGACTGCTCTTAAATGGAAACAATATTGGTATGGTTGTGTACCAAAATAAAGGTAAAGGTATGCTGATGTGAGGCTGTCAAAGCGTTACATACCAACTTGTAATTGCACATAGCTTAAAAAATAAACATGGTGTCCCAGTCAGGGCTTGAGTGCAAAATGACTAAGAAAGGGGAATAGCCAGAATTCTGTTTTCTCTTGATTATTTCAATGCAATTTTCCAGGAAACTTTAGAAGACATAGACAAAAATGAGGATGGCTTTGTGGATCAGGATGAGTACATTGGTAAGTCTGGAAGTTTGTTTCTTACAAAATGTCCATTTGTCCGTCTTCCCTCAAAGCTACAACAGCATCAGCAAACCAAAGAGGAACATTCGCCTGTTTTCTACTAAGTATTCTCCTAGATTATTTAGGAGGTCAACCTAGATGCTTTTCTAATGATTTTTTGCAGCAACACCTTTGTTTCTTGTACAAGATGATGCATTAAGAATTAACTGTGTAGAAATAGTGGTGAGATTTAGGGTTCTCAAACAAAATTGTGAAGTATGTGAAAAATAACTCTGTTACTTAAGTAAGAACAGAATGGAAACATTAACAGCAGATCAGTCACAGTTAATTTACACCAACTTAAGTCACTCTCTGCAGTTAGCTGCTGTCTTGTGCTTGGACATATGAAAATAAAATGGACAGGAGATCAGCTATATGCAATACATTTTAGCCTTTTGAATAATTTTGCTGATTCCAAACGCTAACCTCTCCCTCTTCACTCATTTTGATGGGTTTTAAATCAATAAAGTAGTACCACGAAAGCTATAAAGATCACTTCTCGTATAATCGGGCACAGTATACACATGTTAATTAATGGCAGGGGGTTTCTTTTCCTTGTAAATTATATTTAGCCTCAGAATGTGAGTGCTATTCATTTATGACTGAAATAACAGAGCAGCATAATTTCCACAGTAATTTCAGTTCATTCAGTGACATTACCTACATATAATTATAAGGTAATCGTCAACATTTGTTACCATTGCAAATGCTGCTTTTTCTGTCTTCTAGGATAGAAAGCATAGAATGTTCTAGTTACAATCACCCCATGGCAAGGATGATAAAAGTCAAACTGACAGGACGTCAGATGCTTCAAATAAACAATATAGTTTGCTCTTTAAAAATGAAAAAAAAAAGAAAAAAAAAAAAGAAAAAAAAAGTGAATGTGTTGTCTGAAGTTTTCTTTACGAGTTGGGGAAAATTGCTTAAGATATTCCTACATCCCTTTTTTAAGATATAATTACATTCTGGTTTTGATCAGGCTGGGGTTGAAAATGGCCAGATCTCTTCTTTGATTAGGAACAATAAAAAAGCCCACCAAATGCGGTCTCCGGATTAGGTATTTGATGGGGGAGTCTGCTGGCGGTTGCAAAGCAATTCCTCCCTCTTCCTTCCTTCTTGCCTCCTGATTTGACTTCTACAACTTTTGTTTTAGAATTTGTAAAAGCAGCAAAGCAGAATATTTCTAGCCATGTTAAGCACAGAGAACTAAACTCACTGTGCATGAGCAGGTACTGGGTATTTCAGGGATATTTTGAACAGTTGTGTCAATAGAGAGGCCTTATCCTAGCATATATCATCCTAGCTTATATGCTTCTGCTGTGGAGTAAGGGGAGACTATTCTTACATTTCAGATCAGTATTTACATCTTATACCAGCCTTTGGCCCTAAGACCAACCCTATGGGATGCACTCTTTCATAGCGCATCCTTGAAAACCAAATTCACAAATCATAGTAGTACTATCTACAGAGCAAGCTTTAATAGAAAGCTGAAAGGCTTGAGAAGTAAGCACCCCAAATGAGCAGGAGCCAACTGACTGGCCGCAGAGACCAGAAGGATAAAGTGAACACACTTATGCTTCCTGAAGGATTTTTGCAACTACTTGTGATTTGGAAGGGCTATGCTGTAAAAGAACAGATGTAAATCAGTACTTGTTCTTAATAGTCACTGGTACTCTCCAAACCCTACTTACATAGATAGCAGCTGCCACTCTGGCATTTTACTACCATGATGCATAGCAACAAAATGTAATGGAATATTGGTGGGAGGGTTCAACCTCTACTGCCATACCACCAGCATCTGCCTCTGACATCATGGGTCAACATAATAAAACAGGAGGCGTTACTTTCAGAGCAGCCCTTGTAAAATAAATAATAGACATTTTAATTTTTAATCTTTTCCTTAAAGCATTAAAAAAGAAGAACAAAAACAAAAAATGAGTGAGATATTTTACCTTGGTTTTGAGTTGGACATGCCTGCCTTAACCATTCTGCTGGCTGGAATCTGATTTTATCCATGAAGACATTTGCTGTCAGAAACAAGATAAAATTGCTAAGTCCCTTTCTCATGTGACTGAGCAAAATATTTAGCAAAACAGCAATCCTTGAAGAACTTTTTTCACTCAAATTCAGGGACAGAAGACATTTGGACAGGTTGATTTCTCTTAACTGTGCTCTGCTAGCAAGTCTAATACAATGCTAAAGAAGAGTCACCAGTAGTGAAGAAATCGACTTGAAAGATGATGTGTACAGCTTCAGTACATCCCACATTTCATATACCACACAAAAAATGCTGTGCAAAGAGTGAAATGTTTAGTTTTTCTGAGCAACACTGCAAACAACTCTAGTTAGTGCACAATTTTCAGATTAAATATGACTTGAGTGAGACTTTGATTTCCTTTCCAGCTGATATGTTTGCAAATGAAGAGGGTGGGCCTGAGCCTGACTGGGTGACTACAGAGCGTGAACAGTTTTCAGATTTCCGTGACCTCAATAAGGATGGAAAGATGGACAAAGAGGAGATTCAGCACTGGATTCTCCCACAGGACTACGATCACGCACTAGCTGAAGCCAGACATTTAGTCTATGAATCGGATGTCGATAAGGTATATAGAGTTCTAGCATGAAAAAGTAGGATTGAGGATTTTTTCTTTGGTTGTTGTTGGGTTGGGTTTATTTTTTAAACACAGCATAAGTTAGCATGAAGTGACTCCTAATAACTTGCGTTATTAGTACACTTTAAGGCTTTAGAGGCTAGACATGCTATTGTTGTAACGCATTCGTGCAAATTTCAGTTGGTAGGGTGAGAATCACAAGTGAATTACTGTTTATTAGTGCTAGAAATTCCATTCACTTTAATTAGGTTAGATAAGAAACTCTATCATCTTACGCCTGCCAGATATACCACAGTAGAAGTTCTTTTTTTTCTTCTAAGATTTCTTATCGGTTTTGTACTTTGATTTAGACTGTAAGACTGAAAAAAAAAAAAAAGATACACTACCTAAGAGGTGTCAAACAGCTCCAGTTTCTGTAATCAGATGCACATCCACTTCATTTAACAGAAGAGACTAGTAGTTCCGTGGATCCCAGATGGTGATCTTCTGAGGTGGAATGCCAGCAAGGTTGGAGCCTGAAAAACCCAAACACTCTGAGACAGGAAAGCTTAAATTTCTAACATAATCAACCATCTTCAACCAAATACGTAGAGGATTTTTATTGTTAGGAAGTCGAGAACAAACCACATGCAAAACCACATACCAGGTAACTCAGACGGTTCAGTAGTGAGTTAATTACAAGGTAATTTCAGTTATCAGTTTAACTTGACTAAAGCCAGAGGGACTGCAGTGGGTCAAAAAGCAGCAGCAACTCCTGACTCTTAAGACTTGCTACTTTGAAGAACTTTCTGTGCCCTGGGGCTCTTGTAAGTTTGTGCTGGTACCTTTTACTTAGCTTTGAAAACGTCCTCAAAGTAATTTTTCTTTTCTTGCCACCAGGATCAAAAACTAACAAAAGAGGAGGTTTTAGACAACTGGAATTTGTTTGTTGGAAGTCAAGCTACTAATTACGGGGAAGACCTCACAAGAAACCATGATGAACTATGATATAAGTATACCAAGCAGCGTGCCACAGGCCTTTTCTTCATTTTACTGAATCTATCACGTTCATCCCCTTTTGGGGGATGATGAACAAGGGACACACTCAAAACTGAATGACATGCGTATATTTTTAACATGGCAGTTTATTACCTCAGAAACTACATAGAAGTAGGGTTTGTATTATTATTATTATTTTCTTCACAAGGTTAAATACTATATCTAACTATACAGTTCTATTCTGGGAGAAAAATGGTAATGTTTCTTAGTAGGTTTGATCTGGGAAAGGCACTTAAAATATAATTCCAAGGATGCAGCTATGCTTAGAACAAAACCTACTTTTTCAATAGTCTAAGTTGTTTAGTCATCATTTCTAATAGCGTTTGAAATCATAAAATGACTTAGATTGGAAGGGACCTTGAAGATCATCTAGCTCCAGCTCCCTGCTGTGGGATCAGATCATACCAGACCAGGCTGTCCAGGGCCCTATCCAGTCTGGTATTGGAACACCTCTAGGGATCAGGCATCTAGAAACATCTGTACTTACAGTTTTACCCTTATATACAGATGTTTGACAAGATCCACAGCCTTTTTGTCTGCGTTGCATTTTTCTGTCCCAGTTGGGCTGAAGGAGACCTATAGGTCATAGATTTACAAGTGCAACGTGTGCAATTGGCCCTTCTCCCTAATCCCCACTGCAGTGCAGAAGAAGCACATGTGGCCCAACACCCATGCTGGCATTCTACAGCAAGAGTTGTGGAGTTCAGACTGACAGCTGCTCCTTCTGACAACAGAGTAACATACATTGTTTGTGGGCTGTTACAGTGTTTCCTGGAAGGAATTATGCCACATGGAGAATAATTTATCTCACGCTTTTCGCACTTTACCCAAGCCATACTCTTGTTCACACAGTGTGAATGGCAGCAGATCTATGATGGAGAAAGAACGAGACATATCACCCCCCTGGGCCTTCAGTTTTCTGTACCACACACGGGGACAGATTCATGTGGCTAAAGTCCTAGTTTGTATGTACGTACGTATAAATACGTGTTACTGAAGCAACTACATGGAGACAGCTTTCCTTCCAAAGAAGGGAGTAAGCTTTCCACACAGGTGCTTTCTTTTTTACTGTATAATGTGAGCAGTAACATGTATATTTTTATATACCTAACTCAGATAAGTATGGTTGGTTTTAAATGTACTATTTTTTAAAAAAGCATCATAAAACCACAACTTTTTGATACTATGAAGGTGCAATAACACTAATACAGACCAGCCTAGAGCAATGATGTGAAGCCTTTTGTGCCAGTAGTTCAGCCTGAAGCACTAGCTCATCATCTACAAACAGCAGCTGGATGTATGGCACCAAACTTTTCTTCTTTGCTTCATTAAAAAAAAGCTAGAAATATGTTGAGTGTACGTTTTTACTATTGCTAGAACCTGTTCTGAATGCTAAGGTCACGTAAGAACAATGGTTAAATACTTGCAGTTGAAGATAGTTCTGTATTACACTCTGGCATAGATTCCTTGCCTTTGTTAGCGTAACTATTAAGCTTCTAGTGTGCACCTACAGCATTGCCAGCAAGGTCTCCTGAAAGTCCCTACCTCTTCTGCTAACGTAGAGTAGGACAGATGTCATAAGACATAGATGGTGTTTGCTCTCCCAGTAATTCCACGTCAAAGTATTGCCTAAAAGCAGTGTTATCTGAGAAGCAATAAAATTGTATCTTGCCACATAAAAAATTATCTTTTTTTTTTTTGTTTGTTATTATTTGGACTTGGAAAGGTTTGCTGTACTGAATAGTCCTAACAACCTTGATAACTTCTGTTTTCTAGCAGCCCTTTCATACTAGAGCTTGAGATCTTTATATTTTAGTACAGAATTGCTGTGCTCTCTCTGCACTTGGATCATCTTCTGCTGTCTCAGGAAACAATACCTTAAAAGACCTCAGAAAAAAAGCTTGTTTCCTACTACTAAAACTACAGCTCAGACTAGATAGGAAGCCAAGGGTTTTCACTGGAGCCCAAGGGAAGGTTGTTTGGTATGTCTTGTTGAAATTCAGTGGGAGTTGGGTGCTGAGACACTAAGCATCGTTGCCTACAGCTAAACATGACACTTCCAAATCCACTGTGTTCTATCCCAACAAAAAAAAACTGCATCTGAGCTTTGACAGGCAATCACGTTTTCTTCCACATTACTCATTGAATTTGGAATAAAATTAGCATCAAATGAAAAAGAGATCATATTCCTTTGTTTGTTCTCAATTTCTATTAATGATTGGAATATATTGGGTATTTTCCAGTATAAAACTATGTAAATAATAATACTGAAATCAGATGAGTTACAGGACTTGGAAATTTAGGCCAATTGTATTTACAGGGCTTTATTTTTTTTTGTATGTTTGTTTTTTTACAAGAAGAATGGTACTCAGAACATGCCCAGCTATGAATAAGGCAAACATGCCAGTTAAAATGAAATTCAAGCCAATCAAGTTATCAATCATTCTAAGTATAATGGAGTCACATTAAGAGCATTTTGATAAAGCAGAGTACAAAAACATATTTTAGAGAATGACTTATCATTGATGTGATTTCATTCTAGAGGCAACCTCCTTTGTGTATCTCTTCATAGTGTTTCACTTACCAGCATTCAGCAACACGCAGTATATTTTGTGCACTAAATTTTCCTTTCAAGCTCAATGCACTATGGAAGAGTAACTCAAAAAGAGACTAGAGCTTCTGGGTTTAAATTTAACACTATTTAAGGAAAGCAAACCTTTGCTAGGGGTTATAACTGTTAACATTGTGATTTTTCAAGCCTAAGGTTTCTAATGGGGCTTGACTGTTCCAGAGATAAGATTTTTTTTCCTAGGTAACATATTTCAAGTCATATTATGAGCAAATGTTACAAAATTTTAGTGTAATGTGAAATACTGTAATGTCAGATAGCATTATTTATCTGCTTAATATGACTAAACCCATTAATTGCTGGGAGCCATGCTTCATCCCAGCAACATGAAAATTCATTTTGTGCCTATCTTGTCAGTTATTGCCTATTTTCTTAATGAATAGTGACGTAGTGAAATTCTGTCGGGAAGTGTGTTTATATATTTCCAACTGCAGGTTCTGTGTGGTAATTCCTGTTACATAGATCCTCCATTACCTAAATGTTTTCATTATGCCTGTGCCACAACATATCAAAGGTGCATTTTTCCTCCTTATCTATCTGGAAAGCCATTATTATTGCACATGCAGTTTTAATTATTAGAACTCATGAAATGAACTAAGTGGCTAATGTTCATTGTCTTATATTTCCATTTGGTGATTCAATCGGGTTAAATCTGTCTCCTAATCAAGGTACTTCACATAACTCCCTGTGGAATGGAGGATACAGCTCATCCTTATCCTATTACATTTACACAAGTATCTTAGAATAGTTGCATAATGATTTACTGTCACAATACAGAAGTCAGTCTGGATCCCAGTCAACAGCAGAACCCATTGACCTTACATGGAGGAACAAAGGCCTTCGCCACATAAAAGCAAACATAGGAACAATGGGGTGGATGGTGGGACTTGAGATTAGAAGTAATTTGATAACCATCAGGTCCTGATCCTCTTATTACTACTGAGCAATAATGCTAGGAGTTTAGGCTGATTCATTCTCACGTAAGGTATTTAGGGCATAAGACTGTTTCAAGGAGGGCAGTATCAAATGGTCTGTTCAAATATATCTAACCCTTTTACTGAGTGATGATATTGCTCCTAGACAGCTGATTACCATTAGCATATGTGACCATTGGCACGCGTAACTTGTTTTGCAGGGTGGCATAAGAGGCCACATGAAACATTTCAAAGCTAAAGATTCTTCAAGGCCTGGCATGGCCCATAGCTGAATAGTTTGAACTAATAAGCAGTGCCTCTCTCTAATTTAGTGTGCTACGTTCCATTTAATATGCCCAGTAAGGAACACATAAACCAAAATTTCTAAGTTTCAAAGAAATAAAATTGGGCTTATATTTAATTTACAGGCACTAGTGAGGCCTTTCAGATCCAAGTGCTATGTAAATTCCAACCCTGATGATTTTCAAAGCAACCTCAGAAAGAAAAGGTACCAGCTTTCCTATAGTGCGCAGGTATATAAGGGACTTAGATGCATGTGACACAGCAAAGGCAGCTTCCCAGCTGAATTCTCTCTCTCCATAGGATGAGGTAAAATTTCTTTCCCAGACAGGAGCATCTCCTCACTATGTCTGCCACAAGAGTGCAACAATCATCAGGTAGGTCCATTACTATTCCTGTTGATAATCATGTTGCCATGATACTGAATCTCTAGGGTAATTAAGGGTGACACATGCATTAGAAGTGACAGTGTTTCATCATATCAACAAAAATTTAGTTACGCATCAAGACGCTTTCACAGTTAAGTGGGAAATAATTTCTTTATATGGGAATAGTCAGGCAATCCTCAAAGTGATGGTCCATTGGACCAATGAGTGTACAGAAACTAGTGGAAAATGATATGTATAGCTTTTGAACACTTACCTTAAAATCCTCAGTGAGACCAAAGATTGATGTTACAAGAACATGAATTGATAATCCCATAGCACGTGCCACATGGTCAAACAACTCCAGTACAGGACTGCCCGAGGAAAGCCATCCTTGAAGATGCTGCACCAATAACCAATGTATGGCCAAGGTTTAGGTAAAACAGTATTACTCAGTAGCCCACTCCAGGGTGCACTACTTCCTCCCTGCTAAGGCCACAGTTGGATTCTGAGGAAGCTTGACATCAGCTCTGAACTGGATACAGCAAAGTATAGTTAAACAAGGAAAACAAACTGAAGAAACTAGAGGTAGTAACATTCTATCTTTCTCATCTGTATTCATAAACAAAAATATGCCTAACCTTCCACTGGGTTCAAGAACATTTATGGGGAAATCTGAATGGATATAATAAACAAAGCTGGTAAAACCAAGAACACAGAGAAAGAACGTGTTGAAATACTGCCTTTAAAATCTACTTTATCCAAGTGGAAACAAAACATTTTAAAAGATGATAATGCTCTAAAAGCTATTTAAGTCACCAGCCAAATTAAACTGACCAAAATCTAATTTCTTCCTTGTCTTGTTTAGCAGATACTTAAAAGATCAATATAGTTGTCTCTGTAGATCGGCGTGAAATATTAACGGGTGTGAGCATTTTGAAGCTTTTTACAACACATTCAGCCTCATTAAACATTAAGCAGGCTTGAAATATAAATATAAAATAACTATCAGCTTCCTATACTTCATAGGCAGAACAAAGGTAGATCAAAAGTGAGAAGCAGGAAGAAAGCTATTACATGAATTGGGAATTCAGAGAGAAGTTAACTTAGGAAAGCTGTCAGTATAAATAAACTCAATCAGATACATTTTACCATAAGGAAAGATCATATTCTTCTGACTCACAGACCACAATACGTGCTAAGGAGCAAAAAACGGTGGTATTTATAGTGTGAGGAATTCATAAAAACACACCTCTGACCACAGAAGTACCCATCAGTGGTCCAGTCCTCATCTACACTATAGCACCTTTCACACTCCATGTTTGCTATTGGACCTACACCTCAATGGGTTCAGTGAGAAGGAGCCTTGTTCTATTGCCCCTGCTTTTCATGAACGGCTGGCACATTAAAAACATCTGGGCAATACAGCAGAGAATAGTTTCAGGTTCACTAAAGGGAGATGTCAGCTTTGCAAATCACTGGAAGTAACTGGACATAAACTGTCAAAATAAGTCAGCAAAACGGTGTGGTTATTGTCAGAACGTAACACAAGTCTGCAATCCAAGATGTGGCTAAAGGTTACAGACAGCACAGTGAGATGGCTGCGCTATGATGTGCAGATCAACTCATTTACCCACAAATGCTGTTCTATTTTAATACCTTTTCTCCCATTTGCCCGCTTGCCTTATCGTTACTGCAGACATAAGGAAGAATAAAATTCAGCCACACACTGTATTGCCTTTACCACTGCAGATTCTGACAGGGCTTACAGGGAAGCTTTTTGGATAGCTTTCTCATTGTATTTCTTCCTGTATTGCCTAGACACAAAGACATCAGACCAGGCATACTAGGGTTAGCATTTTCTACAGCCTTCTCTGCTCAGTTTGGGAAGATGGTAACAGCAAGAAGAGAAACTGTGTAGTATTCATTCCTTGTCAGACATACTAGATTTTCCAGAAAGTGTATCAAACATAGTAAGAAACGATACTCAAATAGCATTTGACACTGGGCTATTTATGCTACATTTTTTTCAGAATAGAACTGAAAATAGACTTCTGTGTTTGACTGCATTACACCCTACTTCTGTACTTTCTTACCTACACACTATGCTGTTAATAGGCGTTGATCAGAGCAGCAACAAATCAAAGTTCTACATTTACGCATGTGCCAAACTTGCAGATGTGCCTTAAGGAGACGATTGTGCTGCCTACAAAGTCACATTTAAAATTCAATGTAAAAATGCATTTAATGGGAAAAGATTACATGCTTTGTGAGCAAAGCCAGGTTCTGCACTGTCCCCACCTTGTTCCTAATAAAACTTGGAACAGTTTCAGATACAAAAGAGCCCTGCGTTGCTGGAACAACACTCGTCCCTTCCTTATTGTGCCTATTTAAATACACAAAGGACGCCTGGAACTGCCTCCCCAGTGCCATCCAGCACAGGTAGTTGTGCAAGGAGTTCTCTCATTTCTTACACAGCCACAGAAGAGCACAAGGAAGCCACAATGCAGCACATGGTGGAGGCTGTGTGATGCAGGTGGGAAGGCACACCATCCATGTAGGTGCTGTTAAGGAGCACCACGTGGTGTCCTGCTTGCTTTTTAATACTGAATGCTTTGTCTAAATTGCAGATCCTGCAGGTTGTTTGGGGAAGAAAGGTAACATGACAACAGTGTCAAGTATTTCTTTCATACCACAGTACAACACAGGAAAAAATCAAGCGAGACAGTTTTCTTGCTGAGATTGCCATAGTTCTTATATCTATAAAAATCCTCCTCTCTCAAGTCTGTGCTCATTCATGTGTCAACCTTGCATCTGAGCTTCTGGCATGTAGGAAACAAGCCAAACATCAGAGTCACCTAAGTGCTGTGAAATTGTCATTGAAGCTTAGGGTAGAACGAGCAGGCACAAAGATGGGGATACATATATGTAGGCAGAAATAGTGCTGCAAAGGGAGAGGAGAATTTCACCCATCCTGCTGCTTTCTAATCAGATCTGAAAACTAGCCTGGCATGGATGAAATCTATTTCACTTCTGATGTTCTACCCCTTTGGAAAATTTGAGAGATGAGAACTACTGGTGCCACACTTGCTATAAATACCTACTCATGCAAGGTGCAGCAGTTTGCTTTGATAGAAGCCAGTACTCCACTCTCTCCGTTCCAACAAACACCCAACATCTTCACCTTTCAAGTTCTTTCCAGCCTTCAGTCACCAATAACTATGATCTCCTACCTGGATGTTTATGAAAGCTTTTATCTTTAAACCACAGCACAGACAGTGCTGAATTCTTGGACAATGTCTTTTGGTTCAACAATGGTACAGTGCTTAGCACCAGAGATTGTGCCTCCTGACTTGGATTCCTAAGAGTTACAGTAACATAGGTAATAAAACAACCACAGTTCCACAGTTACAATTCTAGTGGACTAAAACTCATACCTCAAGACCACCAAACCATGAAGAAATAGCGTTATAAAAAAGAGTCAACTGCATTATTTGCATTATTGCAAAAGAGTCAACTTTCAGCTAGTATTAATTCTCTCTTATTTTTCAGTGTATCTACTCTTATGTACATCCACAGGCACTGTTTTTAAGCAATCCTTGCAGACAAAAAGCACCACAGAAAGAAATCCTTGTCCAATTTTTTTTTTTTTTTTTTGCTGCTGTAAAGAACATGTAATTATGTCAATAGGAATAGGAAAGTTGTAATAGAAATCTACAAGTCACTGAAACGCATTCATTTCTATATCAAGTATTCTGATAGAATAAAACTTTGTTCTTTAAGTATGAAATGGCTATTTGGTACATACGCAATTAGATACAAGCATAAGTAAAACATGGATGAACTACTGGCAAAGTCACTTGATCATCTATTGTTTGATATTCTTATGTTTTTATTCTCAGAAAACATAGTGCTAGATTTGCAAACAGGCTGGAAAAAAACTAATTAGAACTAACTGTTGTTGAGAAATGTTAATGTAGAATGGGAGGCATTTAAAGAACAGTAGCAGAGTTTAAAATATAAGTTCATTCCAGTAAATCAGTGTCAAAATGACAAGAGAAGCCAACATGGCTCAAGACAGATATATGGAACAATACATAAGATAAACAAAAAAGCTTTTGAACCCATCCACAGAATATGAGAAGTGAAAGATTTGATTAAGTATTAAAAGAAAAAGGCTAAGCCAAATGAAACATAAACAAGAGTGAATCATACAGCTAAAAACCTCTCAACAGGAGAGGATTTGTTTTGGTTTTGTTTTGTATTATATCAGGATAAAAAGAATTAAGAATTTCTTTTCCAGAATGATATTTTTCACAAACTAAAAAAAAAAAAAAAAGTATATTGATAGGATTCATTCTCAACTGTCCTGTGAGCTATATTTGTTGCAATCTACCTGAACGCTTCTCATGAGGCAGGTTTTAGTGCTTTTCCCCCAACCTTTACAACTTTAACGTATCAATGCAAATTATGCACTAATGACACCAAGGACAAGTAGGTGAATGTTTCTCACATTCAGGCAAACTGGATCAACAGCTGAAGTCCTAACTGCCTAATGTGCCATTGGTGCATAACCAGCCTCACCTGTGCCCTTGAAGACATTTCTGTGGGGCAGTGCCTTTCCTTGGTCAGTGCTTGGTCAGCGGGTCCTTGATCCTCCGGTCATTTGTGCCAGTTTTTTGTGATATGATTTTATTTCTTCCATCTGCTGAGTGGTAACAATGGCTCCTTCAGTTGAGCCCTACCTGAGTGGCCCATGCAAGGGAGTAAGGGAGTGCTTTATGTCCCTTTCTATTGCAGAAGTATGTACTACCACTTTGGGCTTCCTTAGGGCTCAGCTCACAGGCTAGACATCAGATTTCTGAGAGAGCAAAAAAGGCAGGAACAGAAATTGAGAGAAGTCTTCACCGACACTTAACAAGTTCATGTAGTTCAAGAGAGATCCCCAAAGGCAAGAAAGAGACCATCATAATACCATTAGTTAAGGGAAAGCCTAGGGAAACAGAAAATGTATGTAGGGAAAGGTTAAAAACCATTTTAGAACACCAAGTGAGGGAAACATTTAAAACAAGCACACTAGTGGTTTGATTAATGGTTTCAGAGATGCCCATAGGAAAAAAAAAAGCCTTCAAGGATCTTACCAGGAGGATAGACAGAGGGAAGCAATGAGAACTTGGTGCAGAGATGTTCTGAATAATTTTCCCCAAGTTTTGTACAGGAAGTTAATTGCATGAAAAAAATATATTATATGTAGAACAGTGAATGTATTCCAGAAATGTGCACAAAGGATATTTGATAGGCTACATGAAGATCACTATAAAGACTGTGCTAGGCTAACAGTTTCAGAATCAGCGGTAAAATGCAAAGAAAAGTAAGCCTTGATTAATACAGCAGGTGAAGAGAAAAAACACCATTTACTTACTCATAAAAGCATTAGGATGTTGGTTAAAGAGAAGATGCCAGCCCTTCTAGGAAGAAATAAGAAATCTGCCAGTTAACCTATCAAAGAAAGAAGACAGCTAGAGACATAAGTCTATAAAGAAAGGCCAAGAATCATACTCAGACTGGCCAAAGACCTTTCCAAGACAAAGAATACATATAACTCATTGTAAGTGATATGATTAAATTAGAACATCTTTTTCACAATAATAATAATAATTTCCTAACCAGGATGGTTTCTTTTTGAGCTTCCTTCTGTGTTACCAGGGGCACAAACTACTGTGGCACAGACTCCCACAGCCATTCCCCATGGCCACAGCTGCGCAGCCTTCATCTAAAATCAGGTCTATGTTTGCTGTTGCCTTGTTCTTAGGGAATGGGTGGCTTTACTGTAACTACAAGCCTTTAGCTCTAGTTGCAGCCTCATGCTTTTAGCTGAGAAGAATCCAGACTGAGCTCCCATGCACTGCACAAGTATCACAGGTCACAAAGACCATATGCATCTCTAGAAGCCTAAAACCCGGTGAGATGGGAGAGAGAATAAACGACAGCTAACACCACTACAAAATGCTCATCATCACAAGGCATTTAATGAGGCTTAAAAATATCAACTGAGTAAAATGGCTTTACCCAGTATCAACAAAACTGTGACATAAAGGTGTGACATTCAGCTGTTTTCTCAAAACAGTAAAGCCACATGCAGCCTTTAGTTCCTAAAGGTTGGATTCTGAATGTCAGCCGCATTCCGAAATAACTAAAAACTCAATGTGACTGAGCATAGCTTGGTTGATTTAATACTGTAGAAAAAGGATGCAACACAAGAACCCTTAACCCTCTTTTCCTCCAGCCTTTCACTTATTTGTCACATACATAAATGGAGCCCACCAGCTTGCCTTGTGTCAGCTGATGTAAGTGGGATAAGGCATGAAAGATGGTGTCTTGCCCATTCCTCCCACTGGGCTGGTTGTCCTACACCCTCCTCCATCTTTGGCAGTGGCTACAGCCTGCAAAATAATGGCCAGCTTCTTAGGCCCACTCGCTGTTATAATACATTTAATAAGTATTAGTTTAGCTTTTCATATGGAAAGTTAATCCCCTAATAACATTTCAAATTACTGAACGCTATTTGGAAAAATCATAGCCACCATTCAGAAACCTGCGCTGCACAATCAGCTACGCAAGATATACAGCCTTCTGTAATTAGCGTGCACCTTTCAGACTTGGCTAATTTCCTGTTATGAATTAAGATTGTCTCCCTCCCCTACCCCAGCTGCTGCACTTGAAAGAAAAGAAATGAAGGGTAAGCGCTGTACTTTGAAGGCAGCTGAAAATTCAGCAAGATAACGTCACTGAGTTGGTTATTTCCAGGTGAACATCAGGTTATTCAACCTAGGTGAATTTAATGATTCTGGACGGGTTGTGCAATGAATCTTCCAATAAATCACTTGTAATTGCAAACATAAAAATTAAAAAAATCAGTCTGAAGAGAGAGATAACAGTTATTAATGATGGAAGGCAGTACAGTATGGATAGCAGTGCTGCCATTTTAATCAAGGCCATTCTGATAAGATGCTTCTGAACCCTTTGGGGACAGCGATTAGGGCATCTCACCTTTGACAGCCTTAATGACTACATGCAATTAACAAATGTTTACCAACATACTGACATAAAAGCTTCAAACTGTTTCTCTCTTGTACAATTTTCTGCTGCATACCTCAGAAAGGCCAGTTGATTCCAACCTAAGCTTGGCTTTCCAACCCTTCTGCCCAGTAGCATTTTCCAGCTGGCTATTTCTCCTGCTCTGAGCCATGGATTAGATTTGCCTCTGTTGGTATCCCAAGTCAGCATTTTGAACAATACTGAGCATTACAAGTTCCAAATTCCCTGGGGCCAGAGACCACATCATTTTTTGTATCAGTGAACACTGATAAACTCAATGACTGAGCAACCTCCTCCTGAAAGAAGTCAGAACAACTGAGATTGTTCTGAAATGCAGATGAAATTCTGTGCTTTTGAAAGTAAGTGCATTCTAATTCATCACCTCTCTGGAGTTTTTTAAAGGTTTTACTTTAAACTACAGCTTGTGGGGAATTTGCTGTGTCAAAGGGAAAATAAAAAGGAAAGCCATAGCACAGGCTTTCAGAATTAGAGCTGGCTTGAGTTTACATCCAGTAGCCAAAATCACTTATTTCGTCCTCTATGAAGTTTGGAGTCACAAATATGATGAGCATTTTTCTGGTCATATTTTAGATAAGGCTGAACTCTTCTGACATTAGCCATTATTATCAGATTTTGGCTCCAGGTGAAAGGAACCTTGCAGGTACACTCATCCAGCCAAATGACTAACTACCACCCTTTGTGCCTGTTAATTATTTCTGGCCACAGCATTCTGCACATAATGGATCATGGACACAATATGAAGGCTTTTTTTCCCCACTTTTCTAAAATATTTGGCTTCTAGGACAATATTACTAGAAGTCAACACTTGCTTTGCTAAAAGTCAAGGGATAATAAGCCAGGAACACCTCAGGTTGTTTTGTTCAGCCACTCAGTATTTGTAGCTCCCAATGAGTTTCACCTAGAAATATTAGAGCAACCATAATTAAAGAATCAGGTGCAAGGTTTATTACTCCAAAACTCTAAAATCTATTCTGCAAATACAGATGCAATTTGGTGGCAGGTATAAAAGGAAAAACGGAGTCTTCTCTTTGGGAATTATCATGAACTCATTACCCCAAGATACCATACCTTATTTTTTAACTTCTGCCTACTTAACCATGGGACAGAGCTATTGAAACCTTTCTATGGTATCACATTAATATCATATCATTCATTTTTTCCTCATGTGATAGCATAGTGTAGTCACGTTAGCACATTTCATTTTAAGTTAGTAAAAATGAATGTTAATAGAACCTGATACTAATCCACTATGACAGAAAATTCCTAATACGATAAAACTTTCATATCATATTAGTAGAAAAAAGTCAGTTCCTGCCTGTTCCAGGTCACTTTCAATGTTGCCTTTGAGCACAGAATAATGGCAAGCATTTGTCTGTCTACAGAAAGGATCCCTAACACTGTTCAATGGTAAAATAAAAACTGTAGTCAGATGTGCCTTCATGTTTTTTCTTTCCTGTGACTTAGCCCATTGCAGGAGAGCCCTCAAACTCATCATACCAATTAGCATCCGTTTCCAAGCTTTAACTCTGTGTTGCTAAGATTGCCTCTTTCACAAAGAACAATCGCATTTTAAATGGTTGCTCCTTTAAATGAAAACAGCTGCAGAAATAAACATTCGGTCTGACACAGTGTCTCACCTCAGCTTCTTGAGCAGTCTTTGAAGGAAAGCAGTCAATCATGGGCATCAATTCCCTCAAAGCAAATGCCAACAAAAACATTGTTTCCTTCCAGAACTTGGTGGGTACTTCTCAGAAACTGATAAAAGACTTGAAAGAAACACCAAGTTTGTACATGGCCATGTAAAGTCACTGACCATCCTGAGCCTAAGTGATAGCAAGAGCCTTTTCCTTTGTGACCCAAGCAAGGAATACTCTGTGTCACTTTGTCACCTGGTATAAGCTAGCAGAGTTCAGTTTAAATCCAGAGCTCAATGCCAATATTAATCAAACCACTGTCTGGCTTTCTTGATGTATCTGCCTTTCCTCTGCACTCTCATTAGCCTAGGCTATGGGAGCAGCAGTGCAATCAGGTAATCCTATTGGTTGCACATACTGAGCTTCCTTACAGAGGCTGCATAACTCAGAAATTAAAGTTGCTGTCACAGAACTAAGTTTTTCAATACGAAGGTTTAACAAAAAAATATATATATCCAAGCAACTGAAAACAATCTACTAATTTCAACCTTCCTCCCGAAAAAGGGAGGAACAAAGCATTCAACTGCAACTGCCATGGGATGGTGCTGGAGATAAACTGCTGTGCAACAGCTTATGCTAAAAAGCATCCCATAGGTGACATACTGCAATAGATACTGCAATTCGTGCTCTAACTCAGAATATTGGATACACTCCTGTGCTGAAGACACCAGAAAAGCCCCAAACCTTTGGAGTAACTTCATTGTTGTAGCTTAAATGAAAAAAGAAACCTGTTTTAGTGGGGAGTGGCCAGGTTACAACAACCCAAATGCAGTAATTTACAGCTGTACTATCGCCTGTGAAACACCACAAGTGCAAAATGTAATTATCTTAATGCTATTTTTGATATCATATCAGCAAATTACACTGAGTTCCTACTGTGACACTTATATCAGGGTAAGAATTATCCTGTTGCGAGTGTCGATCCTGGGGGAAAACGAGGCAGAATAACTGGCTGTGATCCTTGAGCAATTAGCTGCTCCCAGGCTGCAGACGCTCTTATTTAAAAGATAGTTATGGAATGTTTAACCTGTAAACATCCAGAACATTTACCTCCTATTTGTTTTTTCAGTAATTAAGCCTCCAGGGGATCATCGTAGGCAACAAGCGTTTCTTCCTTGCTTTGCCACCCATTTTTCTTTTTAATCATGAGAAAATCCCTTTTTGCTATTAAGACACACACCATGAAATTTGGAATTGTTTGTAATAACTATGTCTTTCCATTAGTGCTAATACCCTAATGCCACAGGACAACCATGTAATGTGCTGAAGGATTATATAACCTCACATTGAGCAGAAAGAAATTACAAGTTTCAATCACCTTTGGGAGCTATTTTGCTTGGTTTCCAAAGTTCTTTAAGAATTATTGAGGAAGGAGGGGAATATTCATCATCACAACTCATTTGAGATGTGAGCTTTTACTCTGAAGTGGCTCACCTTGACCTGAAAGAGCTGAAAACGCAGACAGCTGGATAAAGCAAAGGCTGCATTAACAGGAGATAATAAAACGCACAGGATGCAAACCAGTACAGCAGTACCACATCGAAAGCATACACTGCCTTTCCAGAAAACTTTCTACTTGTAGCAAGAATAAGGGTATATAGAATTAGCACCACTGTGCCATTTCAACAGCAAATTATCCAACAGTATCTATGATCATATATATATATGATATATATATATGATCTCATATATATATATGATATATATATATATGAGATCATATATATATATGATCTCCTTCTAAGAGAAATCAGTTTCATGGCACACACAGCATTAACTCAGCATCCCTCAGTTTCTGATATAGCAAAATTCTACTGAAGTCATTTGTTTAAACCAAATTGAATTACAGCTGTTACCCACACTTCTGTCATTTTACGGTATTGCTGGAGAACACAGAGGATGTGCTTTGGTAAACAAGAAAATTACTGATTTGTTAAACAGTGGATATAACACATACAGTGACACTCACATCCACACTAAGTTATCCTACTGTGTTGGTTTTTTGTTTTCCAGATTTTTTTATTTTTTTTTTAACCATTTCTTCCTTCTTTGACTTATACTTGCCATAGCACCAAACTGTTCCCCTGGCTAATAACAACTTACTTTTCTCCCATAGTTAACTGTTCATCTGATTGAAAATAGCAAGTGACTTGATTGCTGGGTTAAGAGCAACAAAGTCATGATAGTTAGAAGCCCTTGGTGGCAGATTTTGGCAAATGCAGTGAGTTCTGTTCCAGCTGTTGCAAATCTTCCACCCAGGCTTTAGTCTGCAACTAAGCACAAATGTACCATACCACGGCTGATGCAGAGCTCTGTGATGCTTATGCCCTACAGAGACCACACCCACCAAACCTTATTTTGCTTCCCAGAGGGATCAAGGTGCTGTCAAAAGCACTAAATATTAGATAACAGCAAAAATAAAAACTGATGCATGGTTGAGACTCCTGTTGACATGTTTCTGTATCCATTCTTACACTTCCCAACCCCATTTTACTCCCACAGGTCCCATATGTTTCACAACTTCTATTTATACAAGAACACATTTTTCTCCAATCCCATAGTGATCATGAAAATAAGTGGCTTTGTTGCATCATATTACATTCAGATACTTAGTAGAAAAAGTCATTTCTACTCATTAATTCAAGCGAACTCTGACCCTGGCAATAAAATATAGGTTCACGCTCTTGTCCAGTGTTCAGTAGCATTAAGCAATAGAGGAAAAAGGATGACTAGGTGAAAAAGGAATCATCATCATCATCATGTAATCCCTTGACACAGTATATGTCAGCAAATATCAATAATGCAGTCAAGTACCTCAAAGTGTACCAAATTACATGGAACAATGGCATTATCCACTGGAAAAGTACAGATAAGAAACACTATAAAAATACTTAAGTATTAATTAAAAAATGGAAAGTTATTCAGAAATATATATATAAGAACATAAAATACATACAGATTCCTTGAAGTTTTAATTGCCTGAAAATATCAGGGAAGGTGGCACACATCCTAACTTTGTTAAACAAGAATGAGAACAGCCCATACCACATACAAGATTTCAGTGCTGCTGACCATCACTTTCTAGGCTGGAACAAGGGACAATCAGGCAACACAGTTGTTTGCCCTTCCTGGCCACAGCAACATCATTCATCACGCTTAACCTACATTAATAAGATCTCTTACAGAGAGATTCAAAATTCTGGACATAAATTCCCTAAACACCCATTAAATTAAAGTAATGTCGTTTCAGAAACCTATAAAGCAAAAAGGATTAGGATGTAGCAACTAACAGCCGGATTTTGGCTGACAAGATTTTAGAGGGCAATGTCTTTATTTCCTCAATTAGCGCTATGTGCTACTTAGAGAGAAGATTCTTTGGACAGAATATAGCTGGTCTCTCTCTTGCTGCTCTCCATGCATCATTCCATTACCTCTTTCTGCTAAGTAGAATCTTCATTTTCCAATGAGACTGAAATCAGAAGAAAGCATTTCTTGCCAATTGCCTAATGATCACCAACACGCACGTAGCAACAGCAACAGAAGGAAACAACACCGACAGCAGAACCACTCTCAACTTTGAGATTTGCTATGAAAAACTTTAAGTACAGTTTAAACACACGGAGAACAAACAGGAGCCCCCCCCCCTCCCCCCAGCATCCTTTTGTCTGGCACTCACATGTTTAATTCTTATTTTCTTACCCCAAAATTGATACAGACACTATCACTCACTCTAAACACTTTCCTGCAGCGAAGCTTGCTGTCTCAATAGTTCCTCTTTGCAGAAAGCACTATAATCAAAGAGAGAACTGTGTGTGTGTGTGTGGGGGGGGGGGGGGGGGGGTTGTATCATAGCAGCAGCGATTAATATTAAAGAAAATACAATACTTTGTACTAATCTGGAGCGCGTCCAAAGTAAAACATATGATTAGTTTAACCAAGTACTGTTTCCTTTGTCCATACCAGATTGCTAACAAACACAGAGGAGAACATCTTGCTACAGTACAGTGAGATGAATTTAAAAATAGCTGCAGGATGGATGAAAAGAAGTCACAGAAAGTAACCACACCAAAGGGTAATTTTAAATAAGAGAGATATATTCCTATACAATAGTGAGTATAAATATTCATCGGATGCATAGATGGTCTAAAGATATTATGAAAAATAATGAAAAAGTACTCCACTGTCATATGCTCTTGCAAATACATGCTGGGATAATGCTTCAACTATAATAAAACTGCTCATTATCTGGAGATGCAGTAACAGGAGAACAAACATCATTTATATAGCTGAGAACAATTCTGTGGGGGCAGCGAGGACTGCAGGAACACAGATTCCCTTTTGATATCTGATGTTTATGCAGCCTGATTGAAACAGAAAGATTACGGGCATTTAATTAGAAACTGCATGATAGTTCTCTGCAAAAGAATAGTATTTATGTTTGTTCAAATTCATTAGGCCCAGTTTGGAAGTAGAGGAAAATCACTTTGGAAATACAGGGAAAGGAACTACATAGAGGATATTTGTGCAGCTCTACAGCTGATCAGAGCATGGTAGATTTACTCTTTTCCATACAGGTCAAAGAGTGGCTGTACTGTTTGTACGGTTTGGCTGTACTGTTTGGGATGCACTGCTCACCAGCCCCTGCTCATCTGATGTTCCTGATGGGACTGCTCTGCTTCCATTACTCCATACATCTATACTATGAGCAACAGCTCCCAGCCACAGTCCCCAGTCCAGGCTATTACTGAATCTTATTGCTGAAACAGTACTAGTCGAATACCTGCAAAAGACAGGGAATGCAATTACCTAAGTAATGTATCGGTGTTTTTAGGTTTTTCTTCTTTGCAAATAGGACTGAAAATGTAGATGTCCACTGAAATAAAATAGTCTCTTCCATTTCAAAAATACTTATTGCCATTTAAATTAATGCATAGCTTCTCTATTGCCTACTACTATCTTATATCATACAAAGTATTATTTTCTCTAAGTAAGAAGGATAAGAGCAGCGAGAAGTGAAGCAGTTCATTTGTTAAGAGAGTCAGTAGCTGCTCTGAGTTGATCTTGTAGCTCAGGAGTTCCTGGATGCTCTGATTGCACCTCTCTCCATAATCTGGCACAGCCTTTACTGGAATAATCTCCCAGCAGCGCCTGTATTAATCACAAGCACATTGCAGCACCCAAAGGGCTCAGATAAACCACATACCTGTACTCAATTTTGTACCAGCAAAGATGTGGGCCAGCTCCCAGCATAGGCACCATTTAAAAATAGAAGTGACTGCAGGTGGAACAACTGTGGCAGCACCTGAAAGTTTCCTGTCCCTGGGACCAGCACCTCTTCCTTTCACAAGTGGTGCAGGCACTGACTTAGGGCAACTTGGAAAATATAAAAGCATTGCCTTCCCCAACTTTCTGCATGATAACACAGTCCTGCGTCAAAGAGCAGGAGGAGCATCTGCCTAAAACCCTGCGCTTGAGAGAGAGCAGGCACTAAGGCAACAGCAGACAGGAACTGATAAGACCAGGACCAAATGTTACGGTTACACAGATGGAGATCCCTAGCAGGGTTACAGAAGTGGGAGCCAGAACATGCATGTTAGCAATGGAAAAAACTGCGCTGGAATATAAAATTCAAGATAAAAGGTTTGGACTAATGAAAAACAAATGTTGCTGACAGTCTAAGAGTTCATTGGGCCTGTTATTATTCCTATCAAGCTAACAGGAGGATAGCAAGTAATGGACTCATTTTAAGAATCTTATACTCTTTCTGACAGCAAAACAAATCAACAACAGATCCTACCTGGGAAAAAAAAGAAAGGATCTCTTGCTTCTCCTGCAGCAGGGAGCTGCCCAAATACAAAGTTCTGGGGAATCCGGCCACTGTCAGTTTTGACGTGTAACACACCAAGCTGGCAAGTCAGAAGAAAAACACTTCACTTAAGAAGTCTTGCTGTCACTTTTGGCATGAATCTGAAAGAATTAGTGCTTTATGTTGAGCGACCACAGCATCCAAATCTATCCCAAGACTCAGCCCCCGGTTTCTCTGTGTCCCACAACTTGCTCTGCCAGAACCAGGGGAGGGGATGAGTTCATAGAGTGCTCTGAGTCTGCCCCTCACACTCAGGATCAATATTTTCAGCTGCACAGCTCAGCCCAGCAGTGACAGCTATTCTGACCTGAATTGGACTGAGTTCACTGAGCACGCTCCTGCCTAGCGACGTCCCCTGTCAGGCTTCGTACTGCTTTTACCTCTCCCTGGGACATTTAAGAGTCGCAGGGAATTCCCTTCGGCAACAGCTGGGGAGAAGCTCTTCCTCCCGGCACCCCGAGGGAGAGGGGCCAAATTGGCAGCGCTTCCTAGCTGAAAAAAGAAACAGCCCTCAGAGCAGATGGCAGGCAGCAAAGAGTGGTGTTGGAAACCATCTTTCAAAGGCAATTCAGTCCAAAAATCACAATTCCTCACAGCTCTCAAGCGAGCCCCCGGTTACCTGAAAAATCCACTATGTCTTTTCAAACATAATTCTGATGTCTTGCAAAGAAAAATGATCATGGTAAAAATGTAACAGTGTTATTGTGAAAAGTAAAGGTACGTCAGTGCAGGTTAGTGCTTGGGTACTACCAGCAGAGATGCAATAGAAAGAGACAAGTTCAGTACCAATGTGTTTCCCCCCTTCTGTCTGGACATCAACAGCAGCAGCCAGCCTGACCATCAGCATCAATATGAAACTCACAGCTAAAGGAAAAAAAGAGGTGCTCGTTCAGACCACAAAGGGAACACATTTTGTCACAGGACTGAAGTAGCACATTTTCCTTGCTGGCCACAGCTCATTGCAGACTACATCTTATGTCAAACAATACCTGCAGCAATACGCCTTTATTATTAATAGATCCTAAACTGCTAAGTTCCATACCATTCTATATCAGTTTATCCTGAGATTTAGAGTAGAAACTAATGGTATTCAATGAACATATTATCCCTTTACTCATAGTAGTTCATGCTGCTATCTGCTAAGTATCATCACCATCATCAGCGTGCCCTCCCTCCCCCAACCACCCTGCCAATTAAAATCACCCCAAAAGTACCACATCAAAAAGATTATGTTTTCTTTAAGCTGACCTTTAAAAATGGAAGTTTGCAATGCCCTGGTAAGGACTTAACATATTCATTTACATAATTTTCTTCTAAATTACAAGTCATCTTTGATCAGAACAGAGTAAGCCAGGGGACACGAGGAAGATATGGGCCGGCAGCAAAACACTCAAGAGACCAATGGGTGAAAAACTGCTCACGGACAGGTTATAAAAGAAAAATAAATAAAATCTGCTATTGAATTGCACATGCCTTCTTTCCCTAAGGTGCTGCCAATCATCTTCTGCTCTCTTACAACATTTTTAAAGAATATCTGAATCAGACCAAAAATAAAAGTCAGCGAGTCCTGTATTGTTAGGACAGTTCCTAACTGCCTAGAATGATCCTTGCAAGAGGAAAGCCCGTTTACCTCACTTGCTGCATGGAGGGACATCTGATCTGAAAGCGGTTGAGTCCACTTCTGGCCTCAGCACAGAAAACTGAGATCATCCCACAGGAGCAGGGCGATGGCCACGGCTTCCAAGTGTTGTGATGAGAGGAAAAGCTCTCTCAGCACATTAACACCCAGCAATTCAGTGAACGTATTATTGCTCCTTGACAAATGCACAAAAGATTCAAAACGTAGGAAAGAAAAAACCACCAACCTCATGTGTTGAACAAATTTAGGAAACAATTCTGAAGGTAAAAAGGTTTACAAACGTTTATTGGGTGGAACATCAGCAATTCAAAATCTACATGTAAGCAGCCCAACATGTTTCCTGGGCCACACCGTGGACCAAATCAGCTGCTCTGGACCAATGTCTGCAAACTGGGTTTGTGCACTCTGCCTTTGGTAGCTCTGCGTGCAATGCTCCACCTTTTTGTGTCTAATTCAATAGAAGGGTAATCTGACAGCAGACTTAAAGAGGGAGAAAGAGATTCAAATAACCAGTGTTTATTCTTAATACTCCCTCTTACATTGTAAGATTCAAAATAAGGAAAAACAAACCAACAATCTTTGTTCCTATTCCCACTGCATACAACATTTCTTAGGCTATTTTTAGGTCATTTGTGTGTCTCTCTGAAGCCATCTGACCACCTGGTAAGTACTGAGTTCTCACACCTTTCCTTACCTGGACAAAGTCATACAGTGTGCAAAACAAGATGCTGAGCACATGCACACGAAAACATTTGGCAAGTACAACTATGTGCTGATAAAGAGAGACAGAAAACAAAGAAAAAGCCCTGCATAGCTTTGACTTCCTGCCTCGCTTATAATGGGCAGAGCTGAAGAGCATGAACTCCTTGAGAACAGAAGCAAAGCATGTATCCATCATCACCCCTGCCACCACCACCGTCCTAATATCAAACAACACTACTGGAGGAAATAAGACAACACACAATTACATGGCATTACTTAACCTCACCTGTAAGATGTCTGCATCATTTGCATAGCTACCCAGTGGATAAATCTCCACTGTAGATAAAATCACAGAGGAATCTACTTAAGAAATAAAGGTGCTTCATCAGTGTACTGCAGTACATCCTTTCTACTCATTCTTTGAGCCTCCTCCAGAGCTGCAGAGCACATTTCTCAGCCCTCTGAGGGCTACAGTGTAAACTGACCACATAGAAACCTTGCTTGCCTTCTTGGTGACAGCTATCAGTGCATGCTCCAAGTTTAAACCAGGAAGCAGCATTTCACAGCAGACCAGACCTCTGCCTCTCCTGTCAGCAGCCAGCATAAATGCTAGCTGTGTTTACCGGAGAGCAGCAAAGAAGGCATGGAGTCATCACACAGCTCTCATTGGGGAAGAGGCAGGAGCCCTACCTCTAGCTCAGCTGCCCTGCAGTAGATTCAGTAGGCCAGGCTTGCACAGATAGGAAAAACATGAAATATGTTTCAAAAGCACTGGGAAACATCTTACTGCAGAAAAAAAGTGCTGCAGTGCAGATGGTACTTGTCAGCTACTGAAAGACACAATGCTTTTCTCTATGTGCTGCACAGACAGAATTAGTTGGGGCAAATACCCATCTAACCTTTAGCTCAGCCACAAGTTGCTGTTTTTCCTGTCAAAATATACGCACACAGACCAGCCAAGACTGGGGAATTTCTCTCATACTATGAGTACAGAAGTCACAATATTAACCCTGGTTTGGAAAGTGTATGGGAAACTGTTAATCACAGCCTGAACCTCTGATTAACCATCTGAGGCAAGTGTAGGGTTAGCTGCAGGTAAGAGATGCTACCGCTAAGGTACAACATCGAATGGCAATTCCACCTACCACATCATCCAACTGGGGCAGGCCTAATCTAACATTATAGAGGTATACTCAAGGCTGCCCTGAAGACAGACTCCCAGTCCCTGCGGGGGTGGACAAAGAGACTATATGAAACCCTGTGGGACCTGAATGAAAGACCTCGAGATGGCAGACCCAGTGCCATAAAAATGCTACAAACAATATGGGTCTTCCCACTTAGGATCCAAATTACAGGCACTGATAATCTGGGGTAAGACCCCAGATTGGTAATGAAAATAATCTTCCGCTCCCTGCCCATAAGAATTTAGAATCAAGAGTCCATAAGACAAAGTAGACCTGGAAGGTGCAGGTAGGACCCAAGTGGTGTAGCCTACTTGCACCTCGGGGGAGATTGTTGGAAGTGGGAGGCTCAGTAGCCTCCTTGATGATAGGAACACGGCCTACAGACATGGTGGTCAATACTCTGATCTTCATTGCCAAAGGGATGCCCATCATGTCCCTGTGGCAGATCAAGACGCCTCCTTTGGTGCCAGATACAGTTATGCAAACACAGATATCTGGCCAAAGGTATCAGTGACCGGGACATAATCTGGTACAAGCTGAAGTATTGACCCAAGATAAGAATACGACCTGTATCTTGCCCTGGAGGACAGACCTTCCCCTCCTAGTGCCTTTGAAACATCTGTATTTCTCCCTCTGAGTCTCTGAGCTTCTAGGACCACCAGAAGATGATTCACATGGGACTGATGAAAAATAGACTCACACCTCAGAATGGCTTGTCTCTAGTAACACCAGTTAAGCACTGGCCCACAGAACAGAGTGAACTTTCAACAAGGCAATGTCCACACACTGTTCCTGCCTCTGAACTCTTTAATGCCAGCAAGCGTCACCACACTTGAAGCAAATGGGATGCATATCCTATTAGTTGATGTGCACTTTGTGTTTCTGAAACCGACAGAAGAGCTCTATTGAACTGCAAGCCTCCAGCTAAACAAACCTGCCAAAGGCACTCTGCAGCCCTGTGTTTACTGAGCAAACAGGGGCTCGTGCCTTGCTCAGGCCATGCCTAGTGCTCACTTTGCAGAGCAAAGCGAGCAGCTAAGGAAAAAGAAAGAGCTTTGAGGATTGTGTCACACAAGCATTAAAGTAATGCTCACATCAGCAGCACTGCGGCTTTTTAATTTAAAGCATGTATTCCTCTGGGAGTTACCATTATCTCATTTCTTTGCACTCTACCTATTACACAGTTCTTTTTGGGAATCTTAACACAACTGTCACGGCTTGGGAAGAGCTGGATCGCTCCCCCCCAGCCACCAGCAGCCCTCTAAAGAGGGCCCGGGGGGGAAAACCGTGCGTCAATTGCTACCGCTTTCAAGCACGTCTTTTTAAAGGAGAGAGTTAAGTGTTATTTTATATATTTTTTCATGCATAATTTCAGTTATTTCTCAGTAAACACATATCCCAGGGCTGCGGCATTTCCTTTAATTGGAAGGGGTGGGGGGGCAGCGCCCAGCACAGCGTTATGGCTCCCCCTGGCGGCGGGCGGCGGTGAGGGCAGCAGCCGGGCGAGCAACCCGGGGAGGGGCTTGGAAAAGCGCCGTCCTCGCTCGCTGACTACACAATGAGGAGTGATATATTTTAATTTAAACACCATAAACCTATTGAGTGCTTAATTAACTTTAACCGTCTTTAGGGGAATGAAGCCAATTTGAGGGGGTCAAAAGGAGTTGTTTCAATATCAAACAGTTTTACATAGTCAATCCATTCATTCAGCCTACAGCTACTGATTAACACACAAAATTAACATGTTAGTAAAAATTCATATTCAGGTCTCCGGGGAAATTAAGATGCACATGCACAGAGCATGATTAGCACAACTATTGTTTTCCCCCAACAATATAATTTAATGGGTTTTCAGAATTACAGAAAGAGAGAGTCGGTGCTGGTTTGAATTGATTATTTACCACAAAGCTTTGAAATATAGAGAGGACAGGAAACATCCCGAGCCAAGAGGCCAGCAGCCACAGAGAAAAGCAGGAGCAAAGTGAGTCCCGCTGCAGAAAGGCAGGGCTGGAGCCGGTGCACAGGTAGGCAGATATCAAGCCTTTGGGCTTGCCCAGCACCACTCAGTATCAGGAGCTCTTCCCTTCCCCTCCGCCTCCTCTCACTTCTTTCATGCTGCCGTGTTATTTTTCCATCACGTCATTTGTTTTAGTAAGAGAACAAATGGCTCGAAGCTCCTTCCTATGCCTCAAAACACTGCACATGCCAGTTCTCAGAAAGAAGAGGATTAGAAAGGCGCCGAACAGACAAAGCGAAGGCAAATAAAAGAGGTGGTATTTAAAAACATATACAACTACCAACCCAATCAAAAACTGCAGCCTGGAGGACCCGGCCTGAGCAGCAGTGAAATAGAATCAGAAATCCCCTGGGACTTCAGCAGCATCTGAACATGGGGGACCTCCCACACCACATCCTTGCCCCTAGGATGGAAGCCTTGAGGGATGCTCAGCCACTTGGTTACACACAGACACAGGTGACATACAGCCCTAAGAAGAGTCTAGAGCAAGAAGTGGAGGCCTCGTGGATAACCAGAGTGTATCAGGTCCCCAGAGAGACCACGCTGTCTCCATTTTTGCTGGTGACCAGACACAACTTTGGTGTTTGCTGAGTCTTCAGCACAAGACTGGAGTAAATGACTTCCAGAGGTCCTATCCCACCACATTATTTAAATGAAGCATAAGGCAGAGTGCCTCCTGATGCTCAGCAGTCTTTTTGGAACAAGACAATGAGGAAAAAACAGGTAATTTGAATACAATCACAGTTCCTCATATGATATTTAGAGACTCTTTCTACACAGAAAATTGTAAAGACCAAAGAATTGAAAAGGCATCTGAAACCTGTAGGTCAGCAAAGAGAACTAAGACAAAATACTGGGGTAGAGGGAGGAGAAAGAAAGGAAAACTCCTCGAATGTCTCATTACATAACAGGTTAGGAAACAAACACCTGGTTTATCACCAGTTGCTTCACCATAGCTACTGAGCAAATCATTTAACAGTGGGAAGCTGGTAGCATCTTGGAACCGTTCTCGTGCAAACATGGAAGGACTGGATGAGAATAGGCCTGAGATCAACAGCAGTGATAGTCAAAGCTGAAGAACTGAATAGCATGTAATTGTAAGCCACAGTAATACTTTATGAAAAGCGATTTCTTTGTTGTAAAGACTGAAGTCAGAAATAGCTCAGAATAGGAGAAATTGGGGAACTTAAATAACTCCAAAGAAGTAAAAATGTATTTAAAGTGGTGGTAATAACAGTGAACTTGAAATGTAGGAGAGCAAGATAAAAAGTCATGATTTCAACAAGAGGAATCTGCAAAACAAACAGTTAAAGAAGCAAAGAAGGCAACTATCAGAACACTTCTCACTATTTAATCTGCTTATAGATATAATGCATACAATAAGAGAAGCAGCATCAGCAGACTACAGAAATAGCCAAAGCTGCTGCAAATTGAAACGTCCTACAACAATTTACAGGTGGAGATAAGAAATTAGCAGAAATAGAACCAAGTGCCAACAAAATTCTGTAAGTAACTGCCGATAGTAGACCAACAGCAGGAGAGTTTTCCACTGGCCTTTCTCAAAGTCCATGAACCAAAATACACAAGGAGAAATAAGACTGCAACAGTGCAAAACACAGTCTCTGTGCACAGACCCTTCTGTTATGTCATATATTAACTATTAAAGAGAACCTTTGAACCGAAACCAAGTTTAGAAATGAAAAATTTTTTTCAAACATCCAACTAGAAAACCACGTTCATGTTTACAGCAGATAAATGGTTCCCTGCCAAATACACAGGAGCACTGAAATGTTCATGATGATGGAGAAACACATGTACTCAGATGCCTCCAGAGTCACTGGCAGAGCAAGCTGAGGGAGTATATGAACTACCACACATCACTGAAAGATTCCAGAAGGATAATTAAAGAAGTACTTCTCTTCCCATCAATAAAACCAAATCATAATGATATTCTCAGTAACTGCCTAGTTAAGGCACACAAGTACAGCTTACCTCTATAATTTCCTCATAAAAACATACTATAAGTGATTCACAAATTCTATACAGAGGCTGAAACGTACGGTTTCTGTCTAAGAATAAGTGAATAGGTGTGTTTTCAGTGATCCTGTCTATAATGCAGAATGAACAACACAACCAGTAAGGGAACACTGTATACTGAGAGCATCACCCAACTCGCACACACTCCTAACAGCATACACACCGTACATTGAGTGGATTGTGAGCTTAGGGGTTGTAACTCTCTGGAAACATATCCAAAGTTTGGAAATAATTTTGGCTGGATAATGAAAAATATTTTTTTCCTCGAGTTACATGCCTGGTAATTATTTAACTTAGAAGAAAATAAGCTAGAAAACTAAGAGGTACACTCACAACTTGCAACAGTAATGCAAATCTAAAGTACGTGAAGACATTTGACATCAGCAAGCTACATCTGTTTTCCCCTGAAGAGGCACAGGCACTTACTAGTGCAGTATACACATGTCCCATGGAGGTTTACAATAGTCTGTTCCAACCGGTTATGATGTTTTGGAGTTTAATTCATGTATGTGATGAAAATAGTACTTGGTGCACTGGCGTTTTTCTGTGAACTTTTTGTATGGCTCAAGCAATAATCTGAACTCCATTTAAAAAATGGGAGAGCACAAGCTTTTCCTATTATGATCTTTTCAAGCAGAAAAAGTGAAGAGTTATGGCAAGTTCACGCCACTTCTAAGATGTTTAACACAAGTATCATAATTGTCACTTAATGGGTCAGGAAACAAAGACAGACTTGTCTCAGTGGTGTTGTCTGTTCTCTATAGATCACACTTATTTTCCTTTCATATTTAGGAAATGTAATTATGTCTAATTCAAATTACAAGAGAGAATAATTACGCAAAGCCATTTTTTCCCCCCTTTACAGTTAATCCTTTGAATATTTTATTTGCCAAGGCATACAATTTTCCAAGAAGAAAACATTAACTTATGTGGCCCGCATGGAATTTCTTTAATTATATGATATTCCAATAGGGCTCCCAGCAATTTATTATGTTAATTAGATTATGTGTGAAACATTTCACAAAGAAGCCCATTCCTTTACTTAATATGTAGTTGTGGTGGTTTGGGGTGTTTTCTTTTTCAATCCCTCTAATGAATCCTTTCTCAGCGTAAGAGATAAATGGGCTCTGCAGTTGATGATCAGCCTTGTCTGAGGATTCTGAGAACCTTAAACTGCACATTTAGTGAGACTTCAATCTACCTACTGTAATGAAATAGTAATAGGACAGCACTGTATATTGATATCAGAAATGAATGCTATATTAATATGGGAGTAAGTGCATTTTGATTATAATTAAAAAGGGTGAAAAAACTGAAGAGACTTCCAAATAATTCTCCAACTAGGAGAGGCAGAAGAGGATTAAAAGAAATACGCTCTTAACAACCAGCATGTGCAAATCTCTTTTGGAAATGGGCCAGCAAGCTACATCAACGGGGATTTCTGCAAGAAAGCAAGTTACTGTTTGTTTCCCACAAGTCAGTATTACTGTGTGGTCAGAGAAACTGAACACTGAACAAGAAATCCCTTCCATAAGATCTGCTACAGAATGTTTTACAACAGCCCTGGAGTTCTATCTCACTTTAAACTTTTCTTTTACACAGACATTTTTAATCTTTTTCTAGCTTAAAGCAGAGAATCCACTGTACTTTGTTGTTTGACTTTTAAACAGCAAGGATCATCGCCTGTAGACAGAGACTACAGCCTTACAAGGCTGGAAAGCCACAAAGCCACACCAGCCCACAGAATGAGATACTGCGGAACTGGGACCTCTACATGCATACAACAGAAGCCTGAAATTGCAGTCATCCATCACCAACTTGCTTTAAAAAGAACTGCTCAGACAGAAGAAGCTCCCTCTCAAACAGTAAAAAAAGAATAATCCTAACCTGATGGTCACAATAGGATCCATCATTGGCAAATAGTACTGCTGTCATTTGTTTGTAGGTGGTAGAGGATGGAACCAAGGTTGCAGAAAGAGTTTTGCCCTGCTGTCAACACTTTGGGCAGCAGCTCCTTAAGACAGACACAAAAAAAAAACACCTACAAACCCACAAAGAAACTCCAGTTGAACCACTCTCTCTCATTACATCCTAAAAGGTTTTGCTTGCGTGTCATTTGAAAATGTATTAACACTACAGAATCACTGATGTTGGCCCAAATGTCACACTTAAGCTAGTTTCCAATTATTATGGTTCCATTTATATTCATTTCCCCTTAATGGTAGCACTGTTATAACACTATAAAAAATTCTGCTGTGGTCACATATCTCATAGCCTTGACAGTCCAGCCAGTCACAGAAACCCTATAAACATTTCAGATAACCATTTCTTTTTTGACCAACAGATACTAATTTAATAATTAAATCATAAAGGGAAACGGATGAGAAATAGGACAGAATACATTCCAAGTGAAACAAGTTGCTGTTGATTTCCTCCAACCATTTTATTCATGTTGAGTTCAATTCACATCCATTTCCACTTATGGGCTACGTTTCTAAAATGTTTCTATTTCAGCAGCATCAGGTCTACAGACCTAAATCATTACAGATTACTGAAGAAATAATAGTTGTTAAAGAGCCCTTAAGTGCCTTCTCTTGGTCCTAGAAGAGAATAGGACTGCTAGCTTCATGACAAAGTTTCCATGAATAGTTCAAGAGCACCTACTTTACTGCCCCCAAATTCCTTTAGCAGAGAACACCAAAGTGACCAAATACAGAACGTACCAAATGTCCTGTTCCTACTGATGGAAAAACCTGCACAGAGAGTCACAAGCACAACAAGCTCAGCTCTGAGCTTTAGTGCTGCAATAGTTTTAAATTAAATGGCTAGTAATGAACAAATATTCTTTCCACGTGTACTGTGCACTTCAACACAGCTGACAGCTTTAAAAACTCATGCATTAACATCATTGTCTAACTATGTATTTAAAACAATTAAGTCATCATTAATTCAGTAAATGCCACAATAGGCTTTTAGAAATTACAAAAGAATCCTTTCCCACGACATACATTGATATGATATTTGTCTATCCAGGTGATCTGTTTATTATGCACCAATTTAATGCTTTCTTAAAATACACGGCAACAAAAAGCACAAAGGAAGAAAGTTACCCTGCTTACTAATTCAGTGCTATCAGCTTCAGTCTTTCTGAAGAGCCAAGCCAGCTAAAGCTATGTCAGTGCCACCACAGGACCTTCCAATTCACTTGGCACCAAAGGGTTAAACCCCTCACATTTGGTATCCTACCTCACATAGGAATAATTGTAGCAAGTTCTTATGGTAGCCTTAGTGAGACCATGCTACTTCTTCAGAACACAACAGTAAAAAAAAAAAAACAGCCATGCAAATGGAGATGAATGGAGCACAAGCCACCGAGGTAATTAAAAATGTATTTTCCATCTCCTAGTAATTGAATTGTGTACAAGCTGCAAGTTAATGAGGTCATCTACCCTCGAGCACTGACAGGAAAGCAGGAATAATTATCTTTCAATTTTTTCTTATGTAGCAATTAATTTTAACCATTCGCCTACACCCCACTCCCACTTCCCTCATTCCAGTCAGTCAAAGTCACAGCTAAGCCGAATTGACAAGCAATTGATATGGCGGCGGCACGGAGTCGCCGAGGCAGGCAAGGCAATCAAGGGGCTGCAGCTGTTGAGGGCTAAGCGCTTCCAGGTGAACGTCACCTGAGATTTTGCATTCTGCCACTCGGAGGACCTGGGACATACAGCAGCGCCTGACAACACATCTGGTGCCAGGTGGGCAGGGAGGGGACAGTGCTGATTCGGGAAGAGAACAGAAGGATGGACAAGGATTGATGAACGGACAACACTGGAAACAATTTTTCCCTCCCCCCCCCCCACACACACACCTTTTTCTTTCTTTTTAGTAAGACTCACCTACCGTCAGTGAGCATACTACATTTCATAGCTGTACAGGAAGAACACTTTCATGCCTTGTCTTCCAGTACCAAAGCACAGGCACCAATCAGGCTCAAAGCCTTACGATGCCTCCTGTAAGTCCCTGGTGTGGACTTGCAGCAGCTCTCCACTTCAGAGGGATTAAACACACACCAAATGAAGCACACGAGGGAAGTGGGAAGCAGAGCAGTCTGGTGCTTCAGCCTGTGAATGGAGGCCTTGCTATTTATGTGCAGACATCCACATTTGAGATGGGATAATCTCAGCCATTCTTCATTTGACCTGCATCATCTTTCAACAGCTAAAACAGGCGGCTTTGTTCACAAACAAAGTAAAAACCCTGAGTCTTTTAACAGCAATGATGCTGGCAATGTAACAAATGTACTTAAACATTTCATTAAGGTGGCTAAGATCAAAGGCAGGAGGTTCAAGACTTTGGTTACTAATACATCTTCTACATTTCCTCTCCCAGTTAAGATTACAAATGCTATCAGCACATTGCATAAGAGAAGAGCACGCTGCTGGACTCAAAAGATGTACAGCCACGTGAGCCGTACTACAGAGACAGCTCGTCCCTGTATGTCAAACTCCCACTTGCCGTCAGCTATATTTCTTCTCCAACTTTTAATTATAATTTTTGGCTTAAGTTTTTAGGAAGAAACCCTTTCCTGACAGCAAGGATTCTGATTCAGATGCTCTTACGTTCATGAGTTATGACAATGACTGGGCCTTACTCACCTGGCTGAGCAGAAGCCTACCCGCCAGGTAAAACATTGTCATGTTTGCAAGAGGTACTGAAAAAAAAAATAAATCTTTCTTATATGCACAACTGTAACTACAGAAAAACACATGAAAATGATGGGAATTGTTATCTCTGTAAACAGAAGAAATCTCAGCTCACTGCCTTGCACTTCAAATCCAGAGTTACTTTCTTTGGCTGTCACTGGCCAATGCAAGGTTGCTGTTGAAACTGATGCTGCAAAAATCAGAAGTGACCAACAGTTTCCTTTTATATTAGTGTAGTTTTCAAACAACCAAAAAATTTAAAAGGGTAACAGAAATTATTCCCTACCACTTTCTTTCATTAGTAAGGCAAATGATAATCACCGTGTGGGCAAAAAGTCTGACAACACCTGAAAGAGCAGCACACGTAAAGGTCACCTCAGCTTCAGTATAAAATTAGCATCAGGAAAGGCAAGTAAATGCCAGCGTGTAGGGACTGGAGGGAAAAGGAGTCGTCAGTTTCTTTTGAGCACACAGAGGAATATAACAACGCATGACAGTGCAGTAATATAGTAATAGCAGTAGTTTCTATATGCTTATTTTATCCCCATCTGTATGATTTTCAACAGCCTCCCACTCTTCCTGCTATTGATGCTACATTCCTCACTTTAAAAGCTGTTGGTAAAGGGGAAATTGTATCACACAAACTTGTTTTTCTACCTGTTGGTCTATTTAGAAACCTGTCCCTGCTGAAATGAAGATCAGTTGTTGCTTTCAGCAGTACCTCATGATCTCAGTTTCTCTTGTTGTAGAAAGATACGACTCCTGCACACCTGTAGCACATGCACAGACCGCCACCTTCACAAAGATCAGCAAAAGGTGTTTTTACAAAACTAACAAACAACAGTTAAGCCTCTTGATTTTCCTTCCCTCTTCCTCCAAACACCACTAGTTTTACAAACTTCAGCTTGGTGCTAACCTGGGACTGTTGCTAACACTAGTGACAAGTCCAGATGAAAAGAAATCAACAACAGTATCACAGTGAAAAGCACAGCCATGAAGCTGGTGTTCATTGCTCATAATTAAATTCCTTTGAAAATGCTACAGAGACATGATGGGAAGATGTGAATTGTACTACAAAGACTAAATCATTCTCGGTGGTTAGTTAAATGTTGTCAGTCAATCCCAACCATTTCACAGCCAGCTTTCTCTCTGTAATGGCAGATTAGACTTGGCAGACTTGATGGGGCATAATAAACTTCATGTAGTTCCCACTCCTCCTCTTTTTGCAGAGCTGGGGCTTGTTCTTCCATTCAGGTTTACTCTAGAATGCACTGATAAAACAAGGAGATCAGTTTCCACATCCTCAGGAGGTTCTCCTGCTCTCTATTAGGAGGGAAAGTTCACATACATGTCCATAAACTGAGGAAGCTACTTGAACCCTCCTGCATCTGATGTATCAGAGCACACAGGGAAGAAGCAAGCAAGCAATTAGACAGGGCCAGTGCTCAGACAGCAAGGACAAGGCTTACATAAACAGACAGCATTATACAGCTTTTTCTCTTCAAAATACACAAGATGTTCTGCAAGGCCAGACAAACCCTGAGCAGCAGCCCATCTGTCACAGAGAGGGTGAGAATTCATGAGAGGAGGCTACCTTGACCACATCTCCTGTGGCTTGCCTTCCTTTCCATCTCCACTTAAAGGGAATAATATTTCCTTCTGGGGGCTTAAAGTAACCCAGGTTTACCACAAGGGACAGAGAAGCCAACCTGAGTTATCAAGCCAAAACACCTGAAGTTAAAACCTTTTTACCAGAAACCCAAAACTTTGATACCATTCTGAAATAAATTACAACCAGAAGACCAAGCAACAAACTACAAAAGAAGTCTAGAGAAGAAGCATGAGGAATGTCTAATTGCTTTACTTGGCAATGAAAAGCTGCTAGCAAACAAATTAAATAGAAATCTCTGCTTGGATGCTGATGTATAAAGAAACTCATGTTTCCACTACACTGCAAGCAAGACACATTGTCACAGACGCACAAGAACAATTAAACTAAATTATATCAAGGCTTAAATAGAAACTATTATCAGTGATCTGCATAGGAGAGCTCATATGATTTAAATCTATACAAGGCCTGAAGGTATCAACACAAGCCATCCTTAACACCACTGTTAGGCCAGTGAGACTTCAGATCTGTGCTTAAATATGGCAACCAGAGTGTCAGTTTGGAAGGTAGAACTCTGCACATGTTTATCTCAGATGCTTTAAGTGCAAGTAATTGTGGTCCAGCATAAGTTTTCAGTGTAAACTGGAAGCATTGCAACTTCTCAGACTTTTTGTCTTCACAGCATTCCTTACTGGATTTTTGTTCGTACTACTAGGCAAACATTAAATGAAGCAACTGGATAGAACCTATTCAAGCTGTTCCTTCCTGTCAAGGTAACTGCTTAAAGGTCCCAGCCCCTGCTCAAAAGCATGTCTCCCTGGGCTGTACCAAGCTGCAAAAGTAGATGTCTCACTCCAGGGGTGCGTCCAATCTAAGTTTAACAAAGCTAGATTTTTATGAGATAATTGATGCCCACAAACTTGAATGTAAGAAAGGTGAAACCCCACACATACTTTTCCCTGTAAGGAGTACCAGAGAGATCAACAGCAGTTATTTGCTGGGGTGATGCATCTCCTAGAAAATTACAGGAAATCTCTCCTCTCTTTTTTTCTTAAAGCTTTTCTCTAAAATAGCTTATTACATAAACATATGCACTTATGAAAGGTTTTAGGCCACACCATTAAATGCTTCTGTCTTTCTAAAGCATCTCATCTACCCAGCTGTTGCTTACCAGTCATCCATTTAATTATCGTATGCTGTTGCCTTGATCTGGCTTTGCCACACTGTGATAAACAGTGCACAGGTGTACCTCACACACTGTTCCAGGCACAAGTCTCTCCCCACCATCCTTTTTCCAATGGATTGTATAGGACATCTACATTAAGTAGATTATTTAGGAAATTACACACAACCAAGAACATGCTTTTTTTGTTTTTGTAAGAGAGCCTGTGATCTTAAAAGGGTTCTGATCACTCTGATGGAATTGTAGGCTAATATTCAATAGATACCCACTGAAAGTTTCAGAATCACACATAGCAATTCACATTCTCTGTTGTCAGTGTTATTTCCCCCTCGCCCCCACCAAAAAAGAGAAAACCAACCTTTATTTTTAAAGGTATTTCCATTCACCACTTGGCTCCAAATTCATTTCTCATCCCCCTCTTCAAAGCCCATCCCCCCAAAATCAGACAAAAATTACAGAATACGCAGAACGGAAGACTTCCAATAGGTGTTCAGGTAAGCAATCTATGGATTGCTAAGTACTGCCACATGTTATATTATACTATTGACAAATAACATGAGAAGAAAATAATAAGTTTGCAGATTACATTACAGATTATCTATTCTGGACTATAAAGATCTCATGAATCAATCTGAAGAGTGATTTAGAAAACCACATAGGGTTCTCAACACCCAGCCTGCATCTCTGCAGGATGGATCTTCAGCAAAGCAGCACTGCCCTGTAGCACATCATAAAGTTAACCTGTTAACAACAGACTGCAAGATCAAAGTAGTGAGACATCCCCACTTTTGTTCCGTTTCCTAGGATACCTTTCTCTATACCTATGTTTCTTCCATGTCCGTGTTTTAAAATAGTCATTTGACATTTACACCTGAATTAATTCTAGCTATAAATACGCCTGTTTCATATATCCAGCTAGTTTTAGCATGCTAGCAGCGCATAGCAGAAATTCCATTAAGATCTTAAAGATTTTGTAAGGAATTGATAATCCATCCTTTCATATTTTAACAGAGCCTCCAAAGTACAACTATTAAAATAGGCAAATCCAGTTAAAGTGGATATCTGAAGGCCTTCTGCTCTTTCAAAACTGTTGCCTATCTTCATCCAGTAGCACCTCCATACTGTCTCAAATGGTAACCCACTAATCAGCTCTCAAGTTTTGGCCAGGAAAGTCAGCTGGTTGATTACTTTCTAATTCATGAAGCATACTGCAGTATGCCTCCTGTGACAATCTAGCATACACCTTTTTTCACATAGAAGACAGGCATTGCGAATTGAACCGTTGGGCTATTCATTCCAGTAAAACAGAAAAAGAAATCAAAACTAATCTTTCCTTAGGTCTTTCCATTCTCCCCCCCCCCCCACCCCCCCAGTATATGTGGCACAGACCAGCCCGCAATAATCAAACCAGAGCCATTTAGTGTATAGTCTAGTCTTGCTGTGACTAATAGGATGATTGGTTGTATAGCTTCTTTATGGTTGTTCATTATATCACCCTTACATAAAGTAATTTAATTTCAGTGGGATAATTAGGGTATTTCTAATCTAACTGATAGTCTGAATGAAATGAGATTCTCAGAGGGAGATTTGTGTACCAGGAGATTGCTGACCTTCGGCCCCAATTTTCACACAATGTATTAAGCTGACAGCCTTACTTCCGAGCCCTGCTGCACCAGTTCTTTGCCACTTGTGACTATGTGTGTGCTGCAGGCAGCAGTGCTGAATGAGGTTCTCCTACCCCAAAATCCCATTACTAAAGGAAACATTTTCTTTGCATTATGGAAAAATAATCCAGGACATCACCACTCACTAGCTGGAACTGCAGCACTACTATTAATCTGCCACAGGATGATAGGAACTAAATTCTTCATTTTCAGACACTGAAATACAAGGTTTGAACTTAAATAGCATTCATTTGACCAATACCTAAAGTTTAATAGGTACTGATAGGAAAAATAAGAACTTCCCATACAATTTTCAGGAACCAAACTCGCAATAGTTGATGTTTGCCCATTCGATATTGCTGACAAGCTGAATCAATTACATTTATGAACCAAAAAGCTCAGTTCCCTTAGCACTCGCTACACACTGAAGCTGACAAGCAGTACAGATGATGTGTCGGGTTAATCTACAAAGCCCTCAGTTTATTGGCTACCACTCACATTCCAGCACCTTACTGTGTCCATCCCTGCTCTCTGAAAGCTGACACACTCCATTCCTGCATCTGTACCAACTTTCTGGCACAGACCAAGCTAGCTCTCGAAGCAGCAGATTTTTTTTCCCTTCAGTTAAGTGGCTGCTGTAACCTAATCCTCCTCATCATACCTGCAGCAGCCCTGCAGTTGCACATTCCTCAGCTGATCCTTGTCTTTACAAAGGATGATACCCTTAAAAACCAGAAGCCTTCATCCAATACACCTTTGATATGATTTCTCTGTGATTATAGTGAGCGTTGCTGACCTCAACAGCTTAGCCTTTAACCTTAAGAGCTCGGAGAAGCCAAAAGTATTTACCAACTGAGAACAATTTGCTCTGCTATTTAATTTATTTTTAGTGTTCCAATACCTGATGTAAAGGCAGCCAGAAAGTTATATTAACTTGCAGCACTCTGTCCCAGCCTAACATGAACAACTGTAGCAAAGGACTGAAGATGTCACTCAGACACAATGAAATCTTGCACAGAAAGTGAGAGTTCCCACTAACTTCAAAGGCAGCACAATTGCACCTATAACCCCATAGTTATGCACAAACTATCAATACAAAGTATCATATATAGAGTGAATACATATACATCTGTATGCACATACAACTATAACCTGTTTCTTATTTCAACATAATAAAGCACTATGTAACATAACACACATACACTGGTTTTCTGAAAAAGAAGCCTCAATATCTACAATGAAGCATGGAGGAATACATATTAGCTATAGATCTTGTGCCTTGACACTTGAAACAATAGACTCCATACAGAAGTATATTTTTAAGAAATAATTCTGCAATGATCACCATTTTAAGGAGAGATGCTTCACTTGTTTTAAAGTTTAAAAAAACCAAACCTGTAGCATATGCTATAACTGCTTAAGGGCTTTTTATTTAAAGAACAACAACACAAATATATTGAAGATGAACATTTTGTGTAGATGCGCATTTTAAACATATCTGGGTGGGGAAAGTTGCAAAGGCAGCATAAGAAGTGCCCACCTCGATCTTTATTTCACTCCATTTCTCACCTTATCATTATTCAGTAATGGCCATTTGTGTTTTTATGTTCTTCACCAAGACTTGCACTTGAAGCTACATCAGGCCACTTCCTTGGGTTGTTAGCAAGTCGCTAACCTGAAGGATGGTAATGACTCTTTTTACAGAAGTAGCAGTCTTGTCAAGGCCTATTTAGGAGACTCTTTAGTGCATGGTTCATTGACCTGATAAAATGAAGAAGCCATTATAGTTTAATGGGCCAAGGCAGAGCTCCCATACAAGCGGCAAAGGCTCTATACTAACGACAACAAAAAGCTGTTTTCTGCTTTTGGACCCATACTACAAACTTAATTTTAAATACATTTGCAGAGACAAGTCAGCATTGATCAAAAGAGGTTTTAAAATAAGAAAGAATCTGTAGAGTCTTCTTCAGATGGTTATTCATAAGATGAGCCTAAATATCTACTTGGCCAAAGGAAAACCCAACAAATTAATCTGTAGTCTTAGTAAATAATCTCATATGAAGTGACTGCCAAAACATACTAAGAGTATTTCACACAGTAAATCTATTTACTAGAATAAATCCAAAGCAAACTCGTTGTTACTCCATAAGTGTATTTAGCAGAAATGACAACAGACAGTACCAGATTCTGCTCAGTTTCTGCATCTGTCACCAAAAGTCAACATACACCTCAGTAATTATCTGTGCTTTGGATGAGTCTGCACTGAAAGCATCACTGACTCTCCTTTACATGGCACCCTGACACTTTCAAATGAAGCTCTTTAGTCCTGCTTCTACTTTTAGGGTCTAGATTTCCAGAAGTGTTCAAGTGAAAGAATACACCTGATTAAGCATTTAGTGCCAAAATACACTAAGTTGAAATGGTATCTATAGTCATGTGCATATCCATTCATTTGCCTGGGCAACTGCTTATCATTCTTCACACACAACAGAAGAAACAATTGCCCTCAGGTCCTAGCAGCAGGCTCCCTTATGCCAGCTGAGAATTTCAGCACAGCTCAGCTGCCAGCCTGTTTCTGCTTTGGATCCCTACTTCTCCAGCAGCACTTAATTCCCTGCTCTTTTAAGAGAAGTCAAAGAACTCTGTGCTAAGTTATTTTGCCAGGAGAGTGAGTGGTAAGAACCCCAAACCCATCTTTATTCAGTTGGGAAGACCAGCACTGAAGCCTTCTACTCGGCTACACCTTTACAAGCTGAGGTGGCAGAGGGCAAAAGCAGCTGTTTCTATATTTGGCTAATAAGCATGTTGTTAAACCTGGCTATTCCTACAACCTCAGCATTCAAGTTTGAATGAGTTCTGCATAGCACTGAGCCTTCTTAAAAGCTGAAGGTGCTCAGGAGTTTCCAAATGATGTTTCACTGCCTCATTGGAGCTTGTCCCTGAAAAGGCACACAAAGCGTTTTAAATCTATAGCAGAAAATAATCTTTTTCTTTGTATAAATAGCAATGTATGTCATGATACCAAACTAATAGAGTGCACAAAAAACCATCTCCCCTCCTCTAGAAAAGTCAGTTTTAGTCTCTGTCACTCTATTAAAGTGTACTAATTGCTACAGTATAGAGAACGTCAGGGAACGAGAAGACATCTACTTTCACATATTTCAGCAACATTCAAACCATGCCAGTATTAACAATGATGCACTTCAATCACAAGAAGTCATACTAAAGCATCATTTTAAAAGCTACAGCTGTTACTAAGACACAATCATGATACTGCTTTAGTACTTATCCACCTTGTTACCTCAATAACTGCAATGGAATTGCAAGGCTAAGTTTTATAGGCAAACATAGTGTCCACTGCAGGAAGTCTTATCTGTCATACGTTGTGCTGTTAACAGCCTTTCAATTTTGTCCTTTGAACAGCAATCGTTTATGTCATTTCATCCATTTCTTTTGTCCTCATTGACTACTGGAATCACATTTCCAGGGTAAACAAGGTGAAAAAGAAGTGTCTTTTCCACTGTCCTATTTCCTATCAGGAAGGTTTGAAGCAAAGTAGGCCTCACAATAAGTTTTCTAATCCAGATAAGCAGGGCTAAGATATTTGACAGCTGTTTCACGCTCTTCATCATCATCTGAAACAATCAGTACGCATTAGAGAGTACTTTTCCCTTTACAAAGGTGATAATTAGATAACAAGCTGAGATTAAAGTAATTACGGTTAGACAGCTGGCAAGGCAGCACAGTCATGTTGAAATATTGTTGATACTTCAGCATCTGGTTCTAATAACAGCACAGGCTAAAAGATTTTACATTAATTACAGCACATAATTTAATATAAACATATTTAATTACAATTGATGAGCGATAAACTGTTCAAGAATGACTTAACCCCTTACACATGTCAAAATGATTGGAACTTCATATATATCTTTCCATATTAGGCACAAGCTGCAGTCGGTATGAAAGGTTAGGAATCCCTTTTTTCTTTTAAAGAAAAGGTTCTACTTTGCAAGGTGAATTATTGATACTTTATTTAAATCTCATTCAAAAACACGTTTAAACTGATTGGTAGCATACTCCAGCATTCAAGACCTGCTCTAGTAAGACATTTAGACAGCTTGCAGCTAAGCCCAAAATTGCTATCTCAAAAATTCCACTGCAGTTGCTACCCAGCCCCTCAGGCACCTACAGATCCCTGTGGGCCCCTAAAGCTTTCCCGAGGATGCTCTCAAATACTCTGATTTTATCAAAACTAAGCAACACAGAAACAGGCTTCTTCCTAAAGCACTTTGCAATCTGGAGCAAGAGTCTGTCCCAAAGGTGCAAGGACCTGCATTTGCATTTGAAACAGCCATCGAACTGACTTACGGGCCTAAGTGGGAAACTCTTAAAGATACATGACCTAGCCACTCATTTTCTGCATCACACTTAATCTCACACTTCTATTTGCCCCCATACAGCACAGTAATTTCTTGTTTGTATATATCCAGTCTAAAGCATTCATGGTAGGGAAGGCAAGATCACTAGGTAAGGAGATAGAAAGGAATATGCTACGGTGAACCAAGTAGCCTGAGGCTTTATACTAGACTAATGGGGGAAGAGTCGAGCACGACAGGACAGAGCTGGGGGCTGCTGTCACATCAGCAGACTGCAGGAAAAAGCCTCTGAACTATCCTGAAGGATCTTGTGGGGACTCCTCATGAGAAGTAATTCTGCTGAACCCCCATCCAAAACTTCCTCACATCCATCCCTCTTGAAAGCAGCAGAGGAAACCAGATTTCTCCCAGAGGTTTGAAGGAGGGCTCCTCTAAAAAAATTTCATGTCAGAAAGCCCCACCAAAGTGCCTTTACACCAATGCATGCAGCATAGGGAATAAGCAGGAGGCACTGGAAACCATGATGTGCTTGGAAAATTGTGTTCTGGTTACTATAACAGAAACATGGTGGGATGACTCCCACAAATGGAGTACCACTGTAGGGGGGTATCACGTTTTCAGAAGGGATAGGTGAGGTAGGAAGAGTGGGGGAGTTGCACTCTGCATTGAAGAGCAGAGTGACTGTGAGGAGCTCCATCTGAGAAATGGTGAGGAGCAGGTTGAGAGCCTGTGGGTTTAAATTAGGGATGGAACTAATAGAGGGCACCAGGTGGTAGGGGTCTATAGGCTGCCTGATCAAGGAGAGCCTGCTGACAAGGCTTCAGCTGCAGGAGGTCTCTGGTTACAGGCACTAATGAGGGATCTCAGCCACCTGGATATCTGCTGGGGGGAAAATCACATGGCTTTCCTGAGTCTGTGGATGATAACTTTTTGGCTTTAATTTCAGATAGACCAGACAGCAGTGAAAAGCTGTTGGATCTGGTGTTCACCAATGCAGAGGAGTTTGTTAAAGGCTTGGATTAGAGGCAGCCTAGGATGTAGCAACCATGCTTTGGTTCATTTTGTGACCTCAAGGAAAACAGTCCTAGCACAGAGTGGGATTAGGAATCTGAATTTAGGGAGAGCAAACCTGAGGCTGTTTAAAGAATTATTGGACAAGATCACCTAGGAAGCTTAGAGAAAAAGGAGTGGAGAAAAGCTGGCTACTCTTTAAGGATGCCTTTCTGAAAGCACAAGAGCTCTCCACCCCTCTGAGTAAGAAAGCAGACAAGGGAGGCAAGAAATCAGTACGGCTCGTGTAATGCAATGGAAAGTGCAGCAATGACAGCAGAGAAAAAGGACCCAGGCTGTAGCAAGTGGGGATTTGCTCAAATGCAACAGGTGCAGAAATAAAGGAAATAAGCTGCTTACCTTCAGAAGGCCACAGGTATGCAGGTATCTCCAGCAAGATGCCCTTATTTCCACTGCCAACCCTTAAATGAGGTCTAGGAAGGGGCAGATCCTGTCTGCACCCCTTCTGGCCATTCAGGTGCATGCAATGCAATGCTCCCCTGGGTTGGCCCTCCCTTCTTACCAGGTGCTCCATCACTGGTTCAAGCTGTGACTTAGCATTTGCACTACAACTTAGCAAGGACCTGCTGGTCATACTGAGGACAAGGATGTGATTGTACCAGCTGTGGAACCAAAGGCTCACCACCTGGGGACAATACAGGGATGTTGTCTGGACTTGCAGAGAGGCAATTTGAAAAGCCCAAATTAACAAGTACTTTGGAACCATTAGCCAAAAACTGAGTAGGCTGAGGAGAAATCATGAAGAGCTTAACTGTCTACACACTTCCCTTGTTTTCTAATCATTTTAAATTTCTGGGCAAATGAGTCATTTCTTGGATACAGCCAAACAAAGTAACACTGAAGGCTACCTACTTGAAATCCCATAGTTAAAGAATAATTGTTAGCTTACTTTCCACTTCATTAACTTAGATTAACATCGTTAAGAGGATGTTAGATTTATACAACAGATTTATCCCATCACAAACACAGTTCTGTGTTTCAACCAAAAAACTACATTTACTGTTAATTTCTTGTCCTCAGTGTTTCAGCTTTGACAAGGGAGAAGTTGTACAAGGGGAGATTCAAGTTGCATATTGGGAAATACTTCTCCAAACGAGTGGTCAGGTGCTGGAACGAGCTGCCCTGGGAGGTGGTTGAGTCACTGTCCCCTGGAGGTGTACAAACACACATACAGTACTTAAAGACACAGTTTAGTGGGGAAATATAATGGTAGATGGACAGTTGGACTAGATGATCTTGGAGGTCTATTCCAGTTTGGAGATTCTATATTAGTTACTGACCTCCCAAGCAGTGTCAGAGAAGGGTAGAAGGCAGTAGGTATCTTGTATTTAGGTAGAAGGCAGTAGGTATGATGTACGTGCTTCAGCAGGCCTGGGTATATCAGCACAAATATATACAAAGAAATTGGGTGTGCTCTCATTCATTAGGACCATCATCTTTTGGTCAGGGACAATGCACGGAAAAGAAACACCACCTGCCATACTAAACAAGGCTTTACTTTCTGCACAATATTCATATGTGTTTTGGTTTACATTGTCTCTGATTTAACATTTCCATACCACTCTAACTTGAAAAATACCTTCTGTTATCCTTCAAAGTGCTGCCAATGCCACTGTCTATAAAGCAGTACAAACCCACTACTAAAATGAGTCCCACTGGAAAAATAATGAGGAGAATTATCATTTTGGCTTAGCAGAAGCAGCAATATCCTTTGCTGCACCACAATTCCAAAGCAACAGAGCAGAAGCAAGAGCAAAGCAGAATGAGCCTCCAGCACCAAAGCAACACTTAACATACACAACTGTTCAGTCTGTTTATGGATTCAATTCACTGTTTCAGCATTTTTCCAATCCTGTCAGTGAAGTACAAGACAGATACACTATGTTACTTTGAAATCACCTGTGTTAATAAGTAAACAAACTAATCCTTATGGAGATTCACATACACCTGATGAGGTAAATATTTGATTATAGCATCAAAGTAGCAGTAAAAACGGCAGTGCTCACATGCTCTTGTTCATCATTAACCCTCCACCTTATTTGTATCTTTAAAAAGTAAACACTGGGAGTAAGCTGTCAATAAAATCCTGTGTCCTCAGTTTCATAGAATAGCCAAAAGGTCCCAGAAACCACTGTAAAAGCTTCATTATATAAATCACAATCCTATATAAGAAAATATTTTTACATCTTTTCTTCTTCCTACTCCCCCCTACATTTATCACCTCATTCTGCCTGAGGGGCAGTGTTCTGACACCCAAAATGACTCAGATCTCATGTGAGATATGAACTCTTAACTAAAATACAAAAGGGAAACAGAAAGAAGATGACCAGAGATTCAGGCCTGTATTTCTTCCATATTCAGCCTGCTTCCCTATCCTTCTTGTGCCACTGTAATCTGTTTTACTTCATGTCCTTCATCTGCTATCCTTCATTCAACCTCTCGATTACGGAGGGTAGGCATACAGGGCAAAACAGCATCCTATTTTCTTCCTCCATTCTAAACAGACAACCTCAACCAACCAAAAAAAAAAGAAACCTGAAAACCACATCTGCTCCACAAAGCACTCCAGATGCAATGCCTACTGGCCATGTTGCAATTGTTCTGTGCGAGCGCTCATGCCTCTTTAGAGCTGACATGCTTCGAGGCAGAAATTCCTTTGCCTGGCACATTTACCTTTTGCAAAGCAGTGTACAGTTGGAGGTGAACACAGGGCATTCAGTTCTGATGCAGGTTAAAAAAAAAAGACTTCATATTCACTAATTACAACACAACTGAGGAACAGGAGACTTACAACATCAGTGGGGTGGGTGACACATAACTCTAGATTAGCACCTTACAGACCATGGTAACCCTAGTACATGGTATCGTCACTGAAAGGTTTTGCTTGTACAGTATATGCTAGTAATGAAGTTCAACCACGAGGACAAAAGTTTAATTTCATTCTTTACTATTTAAAATAGATTTGGACTCTAGGTGTGATTTTACAAGAGGTAATATTTAAAAATCAACCTATTTACCACAACTGTTTTAAAGCAATTTACATCCATCATTACTTCTTACAGGTTACGTATACACTAATGCCCACCCACACGAACACATCACAGTACTGAAGAAAGAAAAACTGCACATGTCTGAAGAGTAGTAGGCAGTTTTGATGGACATATGCTGCAAGGACAATGTGACTACTTAATAAAACTCAGCTTAAAAAGATTGGAGCTGATAGAAGCTGCTGGACCATGGCCATGCGTGTTAGCACCGTTTGACCTTTTTCCTCCCATTAAAGAAGAGACAGCTCTCAAGTAATTAGAAATAGAACCTGGGAAACAGATCCACAGTTTTGCTTTTTGCCATTGCTGAGAGTCATGTTCCACTTCTTAAAAGAGAACTCCAGCAAGATAACAGAAGTTTCAAGAAGCTGCAAAAGTGCATTTGTTTTGATAAATTTATTCATAACCTGAAATGGTACATTTGAAAAAAATGTTTTCCCTTACTTAATTTAGGGGAAAAGTATTCATCTTTTTGATAGGTGATAATTAACCATTATTCTGTCATAAACATTAAAGTACCTATGCAGCATTTAACTGAGCATTGTGCTAATCAAACTGCAATGACTCAAAACACAAATCCAAAGCTCTGAAGTTACTTATGTGAAGGTTATTGGATTTCTTTTTTTGCCAAAGACAAGAGCTCAAGCATCTTTGGAACTTCACTCATGATCATACAGACAAACCTTTGATTCAGTTTTAAATCAAATCCAGTCTGATTCAATCTCAAAAATAAAATAGGATCCGCTGTCACAAAGACAGATTTTAGTGATTTACACTGATGTTGAATATAAAGGTTTAAAAACTTCTCTGCATCTGCAGTTTTAATAGGTTGGGAACAATCCTCTGAGCATCTCAGATGCTAAGTTAGATAAATATGTAGTTGTTGAATGCTTATCTTAGTAACTAACAGATGCAAACAGACCAGGCACTCTGTGGAGCTGATGCATTGCTACCAGAGCAGTGAGAAACAGCAAACAGAAAGGCTTCTCCAAAGTGCTCAGGTGGGGGCCAAAGCAAAGCTAATTTTCCTACACATCCACCTTCCCAACAGGAAAACTATTCAATTCACTTCCTCAGAAATCTGCAGCTACACACCAAGCACAGTATGAACTACTTCCCTCAAAATAGTAGCCAAGGCTACCTGATCAGCTGTGTCCAAGCAGACTGAACCTAATCAAGCAAAACATTTTACATAAAACATTTGTAACTAAATGCAGTTGAAGTAGGAAAAGTATGAGCTCAGATATACTATTTTAAACACAGTCAAGTTTAGGCATAAAGATATTCCATGCTCAATTGCATATATTTAAATTGATTTTTAAGATATTTTCCCCACTTTTCACCAAACATACAAGTATCATATACTCTTCACAAGGGAAGAGAAACTGTGAACAACTTAAACACAGTACATAAAATGTCTTTGAACGAGGACATTGGCACGCTGATCCTGTGGAAATCTATGAACTAATTTACAGGCCTTCAAGAGCCCAATAATGGCTCCAACTCAGCACAGTCATATGATTAACACAACAAATCCACCACTGGATTTTACTTCCATCCTATTTAAAGAAAACATACAAGCCAATCTGACCTAGTTCAGTCTTGCTTGAAAACCCTAGAGAATTATGCATAGATATATGACATGAGAAAACTCATTTAAGAACAGATTAACATGTAAATCTAGTTTGAATTATTCAATTTACACCATTTATATTTTTCCCCAAAAGTTGAGCTATGTGGACTGTGCTTACAGAAAAGAGTCTGCACAGCTTAAGTGCTACATCTCTACTGTAACATATTCCATTTTCTTAAACTGAATGATATACAAAAGTCAAACAAAAATTGTGACAGATGGATATTTCCCTGAAGGTAACATGCTATTAAATAAAGGAAACAAAAGAGGAATTTGCATTAAACACCTCACTGTAGAAATAGGAAGTGGTAGTTTGGACTATGTGGACATTGCTTTCTGTATTTCAGCACCTTCAGTATGCAGAATATCATCCAAGTGGATGCTATTAAAGACAACAGAGCAACCCTACACTGGGCAAGAAGTACGTGTTCAGCTGATACGTGCAACATGCATGAAATCAAAGTCTAAAAACATGAAGAAAATAATTTAAAATACGTTGTTTCTAATAGTCCATATATGACTCGGTCTTCATAAACCATTGTTTTGTATTTTTTTTGAGACACTGAACAAGATTTAGTAAGGTTTTTGGTAACTTCAGGTTACAGAACAGGTGAAATTATTAACAATTGTACCAATGTGAAGGTTCTTTCAGAAGTTATCTGTCCACTGAAAAAAAATGTCTATTTTCATAAAAAAATAATAAGAATTTCAACACTACCCCAGTTTGTAGTTTACCATAGATCATATCTTCAGTTCTGACACTGGGCTGGTAGCACTAAAATACTCTGTGCTCCACTTGCATACTATTTGCTTGATGAACGAAACTGCAGAGATTGACATGATTCCAAAAAGCAGAACTGGTGAATCTGACACCAGCACCACAAGACTGATGCCCACCCGTCCCCATCTAAAATCTTCAGATAAAGAAGCCTTCCTTAACCCCCTTCATGAGCACGGTTGATAAAATGAACCCTGGATTACCTGAAATGTCTCCAAGTACTGCTGAAAGAGAGTCCTGCCATTCATGAAAATACAAGAACAAGCACCAGGAAAAATCAAAGACAACACAGAGCCCTACGTAAGCTGTGCACCCCTTAAGCTCAGCCTGGAAAGGCTAGTGAAAAAAGCTAGAGTTCAGAGTCATTATACAGCTTCCTTTGACTAAAGGTGCACACTCTTGGCTAATCCAGTCAACAGAGCCTGAGCTATGAAGCACCATTCTTTATTTAGGGTGCTAGCACTCTTAGGTATCATTCCTTGTGGATGGTATTGCCATCTCCACTTGGTTACAGAACACTAAACTTGAGGTGTCGGAAGTACTTAGGATTGCATTTGCACTGTACAAAAGCCAAAATTCAGCATATAAAGGACAAGCAGTGAAAGGCTTACCTAGAACTAACCTGGCTGCTGTATAGTTGGAATAATTCAAGCATATAGTTGTAATAACACAGTAAACAGATAGCCAGAAGGTATCTAAGAAAAGACTCACCAGTGCTGAGGCTTCCAGGCAAGATGGATGCTCACTAACATTGAGGCTCACCACAAAAACTCCACAAAGGAGCAAACTCCAGAAAGAGATGCTACTTTAGTGGTGGTCAGCCCTTAAATGGGATCTAGGAGAGATGGAGTCAAGCTCCACTCCTTCCAGGAGCACAGCTGAATTACCTTCACCTGTGCTCACACAGCTGACTCATCACTTGCCTCAGACGGTTAATCAGGTTCAGGGTGTAATCAACAGTTTCCCTTACACTGCTTACAAAATATAAGGTGGCTACATGAAAACTGGACCTAATCCCATTGTTTATCTCATTTCCAAGCTGTACAGCACACTAAAGACTGAAGGCTAAGTGACATTTGCTGGAAATACCAAACAATTTCAATTTCTTTGTCCTGTATATTAACTTTTAACTATAATTCCTGAAGTCATTACCTTGAGCTCTGCTGAAGTAAAACAGGATTAATAAACACCACACGTTTACCTAAGATCTTTTTGGTACAGAGATAAAAGTAGTAGATTTAAGTAGTGGAAAGGTAAGGGAGCACTTAGAGCAACCTAAACCTTGATACTAAGCTTTGAGAGTCTCACAGCTGCAGTACACAGCTTGGCAGCCTGCAGAGAATCAGAGGAGGGCTGTATGGCAAGCTGCCAGGCAAAACAATGAACTTGCAGCAGACCACAGGAACTGCATCACTGCATCAGGGGGAAAGGGAGCCACTGAGTAATCCTCAGGGTCTCAGCCAACCTTGCGTGTTTCTGGTAGACCAACATAGTCCAAGATCAGAAAGTGAGCTTCCTAGAATGAGCAACATCAGATAAGTGTTATAGAGTTTTGATAAATGCCAATACAAATTCAAATAGATCTGGATTATATGCTTTGCTGAGTTTAAGTGTATTTAGTAGAAACGCAGGGCTATGAAAAAAAACAGAACAACTGAGAGCACAGGTGATTTCCAACATTAAGCCTACCAATGGTCAACTTGCTTTTTTCTTATGTCTTTGTTTATCGGATTACCCGCATACTTTTGCAAAGAGATAATATCTACATTAAAATATGAATTACTGCAACAGACTTAAGCTACATACTCAAATTTAGCTGCTAGAATAATCAAAGATCTGATACCCACATTAATCTAAGACTGAAATTCTTTATCTTTTTTGAAACATACATTTCCAAAATGGAACATCTTATTAATATTGAAGGACATTAACTGGTAAAAGTCAGATAGTTCAAAGTTAAATAGAATGATCTGTTGTCCCTAAGCACTGATACACATTTTCACAGAAACATCTAAGAACTTATCTGCTCTAAACTCAGCAGAGCAGCACTGTTGCTAATTGAACATGGAGAATGGGTTTGTTCCATCAGCTGTGTTCGTTTCTTCTAAGAACACCCTGTGGAATATCAAACGTACTAAATATAGCTGTCAACATTAAAAGCGTGCAACTCAGAAGTGCTATTAAAGAGCTAAATGTACTTCACTTGGCATTATAAAGCCAAAGCCCTCTTTAAACATACGTCATGTTATTAGAGACAATTCACATTAATACAAAAATCATCATACTTAATATATTTTACAAGACATGTCTGGGCTACTTCCAGGCTCAAGCATTCCTCCATCTCTTCCCTGTTTAGTGGTAATTATTAGAAATGAATTAATACTATTTCAAGTAAAACAAAGAGAGTTAAGTGTAGCAAATGAATACATACGCTTCCCATTCCAAACTAACTGATTTCAGGTAAAGATTCAAAAATAGTAAGTGATTAAACATCTACAGATACTTGGCAACATCTTATTCTATTGCCTTTACTACTGCACTATCCAGACACTGAAAATTTTCACATACTATCCTGTGTAACCATTAGCAATTTTTAGTAAAGAACACTGGGAGATTGCCTGGAAAGCCTCCACTCAGTAACTAGTAATGGTTATTTGCCTTTTCTGAAGTACATACTAAATTTATTGGAGAAATAAAACACAAAATGAAAGCAAGACACAACCTAGGATTAACTAGGCCTGAGAAATATCTCACTAAAATCACAATAACTGTTTGTGCATCATACACAGTTAACTATGTTTTTGCTTGCTATAACACAAAATGCAATAACTACAGCAGAGCAACAAGATCCCAAACTGCAGCAAGCAAGGATTTGCCCAAGAACAACAGCCACGGACAGAGGGAAAAATATAAAGGGAAAGAAGCGGTTTATCTTCAGAGGACAGCAGATATGCAGCAAGATACCCCTGCCTACACAGACAGTCCTTAAACAACAATAGACCCTTTCTGGTCACTCAGCTGCATTGCATTGCATGCACCTGAGCTCCCCTGCATTGGCCTTGCCTTCCCACCAGGTTCTCAATCGCTGCTTCAAGTTGTGAGTTAGCATTTCTGTTACACTTCTATAGACCTCTTGCTTCCATCTTTACAACTCCTTCCAAATTAACTGCACCTCAAAGATCCTGTTCCAGGGCAAATTTAGCAACAGAAGTTATTCCTCTGGTCTCTGTAGAGCCCTGATAGAAGTTCTGACCTCTGAGGAATACTGGAGTTCATTGCTAGCAGTAATAACATAAAATATTTTAAGTAAAACACACTCATTTAACATGACCCCTACTGTGTACCTTTGTTAGTCTGTTTGCTCTTAAGGCACGCAAAATTCATTTCAAAGACAGAAGATTTGAAGAAACGTGGTATTAAGCACAGCAAGTAAGCCATGCATCTCACTTTTTTCCCCCTATTTGGTTGAGCCTTTTTATTTCCAACAAATGAGATAATTAAATGGCTTGATTACCTATTATACATTGACAAGAGTTATTCAGAAAGAGAAAGAAAACATTCTCCTCACTGCAGTGAATCAAGTCAGTCTGAAACACAGAAAGAACCATGGAACAGTCTCTTCTACAATTCAGAATATTCTTTGGCAGGGCACTAATGAAAAAACTAATTCTGACACTTTACCACAATAACTGAAACATTCATGTTATTGATGTTGGCATGGTCTAAAAAGGAAAACGTACCCATAGAAGAGCAGCAAACTCCATTTCCTCTGGATAAATCCTACCTAATGTTCATGTTAAACATTAATCTTGTTCTTGGCTGATCCAAGCCATCATTCCCCACCTTCTCCCTCCATCCCCTCACTCAAAAAATTAAATAATCAATGCAGAGAAAAGGGAAAAAAAAAAAAAGAAAAAAGAGTTACAAAAGCATAAACTACCATCCAGAAAAGCTTTCTCCCTTGTTTACTCTGTAAACCACACATTATTAGAGCCAAATCCCAAAGGCCTTGTTTTTGTCAAGATTCCCAGAGATTTCAGAAGTCATTTCGCCTAGTTCTTCCTCAGCTGGGAAAGACAAATCCAATCTTTGCCTGACACACAGCAGAACCCTCTTATGTAGCTCAAAATCTCTTTATTATTGTTTGCTGTCACAGAGCAGCAACTTATGGTTACGATTTTCCCATTGCAAGCATGCAATGAGGAATAGTCAGACTCTGATTAGATATTACAAAACCTTCTCGGAAGGTTTTCTGAACCACAGCCAGCGGGATTCCCTGCAGCACTAAGGGCCAGACTTGCTCCCACTATAGTCTGCGGGAGTTTTGCCAAGGATGTAAGTGGCATTATGACTGGTCTCCAGCAGCAGATAGTACCCATCACGCTCAAGACTTGATTAAAGACCTCCCCACCTGCAAATATATAATAAATAAAGGGCTTAATTGCATAATTAATTATAATGGCTTTTAATCCACAATAGACAGCACCATAGGTTTTAGGTAGCGCACACAGGCCAAACAATTCGTTACACGAACATTTTCTTGACATCAATTTACAGCAAGATTGCGGCGGGACTCACAAGAGAGATTTCCAAGGACCAGAGAAGACAACAAAATAAAGTGAAATCAAAAGAATGCCACCACGGTCTAGACCTACAGACAGAAGTAATTCCACACCATGTACACAAGCTTCCGACAAAGGTTTTCTCAAATATGCATGCATAATGGGCAGTGATTTCTGAATATTAAGTAAAGTACTGCTACTAGACTTTTCCAAGGCATCAGGCAGAGATGTAGCGGTGTACACAAGTGGGGTGTAAAGTCAATGGGATTACATTTTCCTAATTATTTTCTGCTTGAGGTTTACATCACATACACAAAATGAGATCAGCCGGGACTTGCCTGCCTAACAAATCACTCAGACTTAAACATTGCTCAGATAAACAAAAGGGGGGGAGGCAAGGCTGAGAAAAGGCAGAGGAGCGCTTCTTCAATCACAGTTGCAAGGAACAAAAACCTGGAGGGGGAAAAAAGCTGTTGGACCGCCACCAAATCTCCCCCCACTAGAGACAAGAGCCCATCTGCTGAGCTCTGCAACTTAGCTTTAACTACCATTCAAATCGCGTCTCTGCAGAGATCAATCTACAGAGCTGGCAGATGGACCCCTGCTTCCCTGAGTCGCTGTGTTATTTGTTTAATAAATTTAATTAATATCCATACTGCATTGGATTGCTCCCAGAAAGGGGGCTGCAGCTCTCTCTTTCCCCGATAGCAACATGATGAGTGATTTCCCAGAAAAGACCAGATAACAGTACCCCCAGGCCATTGAAAAATTAAAAGTGCCATGTGCTTACATTGCTTTGCATGTATTAATTTTTGCAGTGCACTAATTTGTTCTCAAAGCCTATTTTAACTTCACAAAAGTACGGGGTTTTGAAAAAAGTCGTAACTCATCTTGGTTTATATCAGTTACAGAATTAGTTGGAAAGGAAAAAGCATCAAATCTAATTGGATTTCAGTTTTTTATATATATATATATTTAATCTACTTGCAAGAGAGAAACAAATCGTTAATGAGAGTGTCTCCTCAGGCAATATATATTGTCACAGCTTCTGCCAACAAGTTACAGGCATTCTGGGTCATGTTGGACATGCTGTACTTTAATGCTTAAGAACACACTTATTTTAACCAATAAGGACATATTCAGCCCACATAAAACAATTTTTAAAAGTATGAAGGTTGAAAGAAAAAGAAAATTAATAGCAAATGTTTACAGTGAAAAACATGATGAAATAACACATCAAGATACTTCAATAGTAGGAGTAGGCAAAATATATGCACAGGTGTTGAGAACCAAAGTGTTGCCCTCAGCATTAGAATTTCACATTTGTTTCATGTAAAATGTTTCATTTCTCATCTTAAAAAAGAAACTGAGGCATAAGTAAGAGAATTGTTGAGCCTATTTAGCTCCTAGAGTTATGCTACATGGACACAGTTCTGCCTGGGTGCCATTTCCTTATTAAGACACCTTATATTTAGAATATTTTACTCCTATGCTTATCAGTTTAGCTCCAGCAGCAGCTGTCCTAAAAGACAGCACAGGCGTGTCATGGTATCTTCAATATCTAATCCTTCCTACTGCCATTTTCCAGATGGAACTGTGGCAGGCAATGTTAAACACACCTCAGTACTTGTGTTTCTGGGAAGGGTGAGAGGTACCCATCCCTCAGCTCAGCAGGCTCAGCCACTCCAGGGACCAGCACCCTGGGCCATTTCACCTGGAGTCAGCTTTACTTATTCAAACAGTTTAAATATGAGGCCTTTGCTAACTTAATTGATCATGAATGAAGAAGATTAAAAAAGGATACAATCTTACAGACAAACCTGGAATGGCATGTAACAGTTTGCAGCTAACAATCTCATCCCACCATTAGTTTATACCTACATATTAAACTTTTCTATCACTGCTGCCATTTTCACTGGGAAGGTCTGACCTTACTGTCAGAAGGCAAGACAGTGAAAATATTAACTGACCGTCACAATTCTTCCAAAGACAGCAGTGATAAGAGTCAGGAAATAAAGTTTAGTACACTTCAGTGGTGCCCAAAATGCAATTGCCTTCTAGTTAGCGAATTAAATTCACTTGCTGGTAGAGGATTGCTGAAGACAGTCCTGCACAGAAATGGGAACAACTGAAAAGACCTACACAGAACAGCCATACCCCTCTGTGTACTCTGGCCGCATGCATTCTAGCCACATAAGTAGGGATTAGCAGTGTCCCCAGCTGCAAAAGCAGGAGTTGCACCAAAATGGAGTGCCCAAAGATTAGAGTTTGGGTCACTTCTGGGAACTCGTTCCCTTCCAGACCTCAGGTGTTGCTACACACAGAACTCACCTCAAAGAGGTGTTTAGAACAAAAGGAATGAACTGCTGCAGCTCAAGAAAGGTTGGTATATGCATCAACAAATAAGTACATCTAGATAGATAATATATATATACACATATGTTTTCTGGCAAGCCTAGGGTATTCGAGCACATTCCAAAAGATGACTCCTTAATATTATACTTGAGCAAATGTTCTGTACTGTAGGCTCTAAACAATCTCATTGTGAGTAAAATATTTTATAAAGTACACTTCACCCAGAAAATTGCCAAAAAGTACATTATTGTTTATCATTCCACTTCTGGAAGAAACCTACAACAGATAATCACCTTTTTTGTCATACGTCCAACTTTCTAAAATACTTACAAAGTCAAACAACAAGGGAAAAAAATAGAATGGCTAACAAATGCACATATTTTTATTCATTAATCCTACTATTCCTGTCCTATGAGCAAGGAAACAGAGATGTAGAGGAAGGAACTTGCCACTGTTACTCCCCGAGATCAGCAGCACAGCCAAGAGCAGAACCCTCACTCACTTCTTCCAGTCCTGAATCTTCCTTGGCAGCATCTAGAATGACCAGAGTACTTAGCTGAAGCCTCAAGTACAATGAGTATCATGAATAACTGTTTTATTAAAAAACAGGATTAGCATTTCAGAGTGATGGAAAGGGGAAGCAGTGCTGATGCTCAACATCATATATTCAATCATTTTCAAGAACTTCAGAATCAGGTATTCTGAGTTGAGCATGACATCCCTCCAAGTAATGCTAACACTCCTAAAATAGGGAAGGTTTGATAGCCCAAGGAATTAAAATCCTTCCTGTAGCCACAGAACAGCCATTGCACAGCATCAGTCAAAACTTCAAACCATGATAAATGCCTCTTGACCATGACACTGAAAGCCTGTGGGGTGAGAGTGTACTCATCCTTTGTACAGAAGACATCACTGGCTTCGATGCCAGGAAATTATGGAAGTCTGCAGACCCTGTCTATAAAGAGAAACACGCAGTGGACTCACCATTTCCCATAGGCTATGAATGCCTTGTAACTTGCGACTTGATGTAGGAGAGAAGTTTCTAGGTCTGTTTTTCACTGCCTTGGCAACCTCATTTCCTTACTATGATTCAGTTTTGTTTGCCAAAGGGAGGCAGGTCATTCGTTGTCTCATCATACTGAGCTGCCTCAATATGATTAACTTCTTTTTTTTAAGCCTCATTTCTCCCTCCATAACATTTTTGTAAATTGCTATTTATCATCCCCTAAACCTGAAATGAAAAATGTCTTGAATGACTCCTATATTTCATTTCCCAAAATAAAATGAAAATAGGATTTGAAACACTGCAGAGGAAAGGGAGGCAGAGTGAGGTGGGGAGAAAATGTGATATTTGATGGAAAACTCTAATTGTGACCACATAATTTTACTTTGCAGGGAGATTTAGGGGTTTTTGGAGGAGAGAGTTTATGTCTTTTAGTTTTGTCAGCTCCCTGGAGCCCTGAAAACAGCATCAGCTTCAGGATTTCATTTAGATAAAAACAAACCCAAAGGCACCAAAATTGTACTTGGACATCTGAAAAGGAAATTAAATTTTCATGTGACAAACTTTTTGATCAATAGTGCAGTTGCACTCAGGACAAGCAGGATTTTGGACCAAAATCTGTCTATGTTCACAGCAGTACCAACTTCCACAATCTACCACACGCTCATAATGCGATATGAGTTAATCAGACTACAGCTGCCTATATTTTCAACTTCTCAATGATATGTTATTAATTAAAAGCCTAATTCACCTGACAGCCATTAAGACGCACAATAACATTATTCATATTCCCCTGTGAAGTTATATGCATGCAAAATACTGAAGAAAGCACAGAAAAGCAGTCACCTATATAATGGATATACTGCAAAAACTTCACAAGATACAGTTGTTAGGACATGAAAACCTGAATCTAATAGATTTAGACCTGAACTGCATAGCCTAACAACAAGGCAAAGAAATCTCCCAAGTAAAACTCTCTTATATTGCAATGCAGAAGGAAGAAGTTCTTTGTAAAAGGAAACCCATAGCATTTAACCTTTCCTACTGATCATTCTCCCCAGAAAACAGTTTGTGACTGAACTTATAATGTGAATTCCAGAATGATGTTCATTTTCTAATGGACAGCACTGCTATACCAGGGATATTCTCCACAGGTTTACATAATACAGCAAACGTAAAGTCAATCATCAATTCGCACAAAACTATTAATGGAAGAATTTACCCTAAAAAGGAAGCATCCTAAAAAGACACCTCCCTAAGGCAGAGAGGTATCGTAAGCAGGAAAGGGAAGCTGTAAGTTCAAGAGGGTACCTGGAGCTTCAAGCTGATCTCTCATCACATTAACTAAGTCAGATAATTAATTGCTTTGCATAAAAAGATAAAGGAGATGCTTTAATGCCACGACACTGCAATTGCAGTATGATGACTGACAAACAACAATGCACTTTCATAGGATAACAAATGTATGAAAAGACTGCAACTAAAATATCAGCTAGAAATTCTTGCTAAGTACGTATGGAAATATCAAATAGAGATCAAAGAATCACTGAAAAAGAGACACAATTCCTATCTGTGGAGATCCAGAATCCAGCTGATTAATTTGAACCAAATCCACATGGAGACTAAGTCCTCAGAGGCTGAAAAAGTCTTTTAATTCAGCTTACACTCAACCAATGAAGCATCTAAGGCTGACTGGCAACTCATTCACGTGGTGATCTGCTAAGCAGCAGTGGACACTTATTTATACACTCAGAAGGGAACATAACATTAGCATAAGTACCTTCACCATGCAAGAATTATGAGAAAAGAAGCCAGTAAGGCAATATTACTTTTCCCAGATGTGATCAACCCCATTTGCTGTTGGACTCTGGGATTCACTCCAGATTAGAGTTACTAATGTAGGGAGGAAAGAAAAGGTGAGAAGGAGAAGAAAAGTCAATCTCACGTTCCAAAAGCTCCACACAGAGGCTGTATGTAGAAGTGGGTAATGGGGAGCTCCTGCAACAGGCAGTGGCAGTTTCTAGAACAGATAAGGAGAACTCTTACTAGGATCTAGTGAGAGGGTATTGCACCACCTGGGAGATGAATCATCACTTACAGAACTCAAGTGCCCTTAACAAGGATGAGCTTATGCTAATAATGCAGCCTGACAGTCTGACATTCCCTGTTACTGACTTGAGGTCACTGTGAATTTTTACATAACCATTTTTTCTCCATATCCAACTAATAATTTTAGTGCTAAACCAACACCACAAACAGACTTCTATTACTAGTGCACCTGAACTATCTCAAAGGCACTATGTGGTCAAAAACTAGTAGAAACTTCAGGTAGTGATGTTCTGAAAAACAGTGTTGTGTGACAGTGTACTGGTTCACAACCTTTGTGAGAATAAGGTCATACCATCAAGTGCCCACTGCCCAATCAGGTTGCAAGATTTCCAGTTTCTGTTGCTCCCATTGCACTTTCAACCAGAAGCAAACAGGTAAAATCAAGAGAAGTGAAAACCTGAAGCCAGCTGTATGTGTAGTAAGCCACTGAGAGTGAAAACGTAAATCCTGTGAAGAAGGGAATGGAAGAACCATCCTTCATATATGCATGTGCATGGAATATAACATACATATGAGAGACAATGTAAAAATAAGCTCTAAATTGCCAGCAAAGAGAAAAAGGGTTTGGAAGCTTCCTTCAAATAACTTAACTAAAATGTACAGGCTGAGTTAACACTGTTCAGAAAATTCAATGCCTCAGTAGAAGAACTTCAGACTAGAACACTTCAGGTTCCTAACAAACCTGCCTTAGGAAAATAAGGATTTTCTGCACACATTTAAAAATCTGGAGGAATATCAAAAAGCCACCAGTATAGTTGCTGTTAAGTACTGACAGATCAGTATTTTTGTATTTAAAAAATAAATAAATATGTATATATATATATATATATACACACACACACATATACTAATACATATTTAACACTACAGCTCAGCAGACGTACAGCAGAAGAAGCTGCATTATCAGTGAATGTGCAAAGTGCCCATCAGGTAACTTATTACAGAATACAAATCAACACACTGCTGTAGTCAGACACATTCATCTCTCCATTCACCCAGCCTCCAATATCCCTATTTTATCACACCAATAGGAAACACTTATTGCATTCCTTTAGGTCAAAGGCAAATGCAAAATGCAAAAAGCAAAAGCAAATGGTGAATACTTCAGATTCAGAAACATCCACCTCCTCAGAAGGAACTAAAACAGCTACAATACTGTGTGTTAACATTCCAAGTGCAGACAAATGAGAGTCAACAGTCACACTGTGACTGATATATCCTTTCTTCTGAACAATGCTGTTTTATGATGCTGAGGAGACTGAGCACCAGGTGGACTCCCTGGCTTTTCTGTGTGATTTTTGGTCAAAGAGTAACCTGCAACTTAATCTTCCAACAGATATAGGAAAAAAATACCAAATTGCCCAGCAAACAAAGGAATTGCCACAGCACACATCTCCTGTAGGCTAATCAGTCATAGAAATCTTCAGGTCCCTGAAAAAGATAGCATAGTGACAGGCCTGCATTTAGTCTTTAAAGTCTTGCCATACCTCACATTACATTTGAATACATTCTTCCCTTTCTGGAACTATTCTTCTCTTTGTTTTGAGATAGGATGATACAAAATTAACTTGAAAGTTTATAACCAAGCATTATTTAAAGAGCAGATCAAGTGGTCTTTACTGCTCTTTTAGTTCCTTGCAAAATAAGTGAACAAGTCTTCCTCAACTACAGAAACAGGTACTCCTAAATTCATACTTTTCTAGCAGTTTCATGGAATTTACTTTTATTTCCAAGCATAGGATATGATTCCCACAATCCTAAGGAATGGCTTACAGGATGATTTGTACTTTGCCAAGGCTCTTCTAAATTATAAACACTGCAAGAATAAAACATATGCTCTAGAATTGGTACGAGCTGCTGACTGGTAGAATATATTCATTATAAATATTGATTACCTTAAACGAAAGAAAGCTTTTCTTCTTGAAATTACCTGCCACTTCAGCACTAACTGGAGTGCATCTTTTCTTAAGAACTGGGGATCCCAAGCATGCCTAGGACTCTCAACTTAGGCATCCTTTTGGTCCAAACTTATCTAAGTAGCAGCAACCCTTTAAATGCTGCATACGATACAGTGTCTGTGAGGAAGAGCGGTTATGCCTCCATGTATGATTTGGGAACCAATCAGTTTTTGCAGAACGTCTGCTGACAAAATTGCCACCTCTCTGAATAGCAAAGACAGCTGGCTTGTGAAGTTTATTTTTAACTGATAGTTAACTTTAACTTACAGTTATATTTTAATTTATAGTTATTTAAAATTTAATTACAGTCATGTCACTCCAGGCTTTGTATGGGCTTTCTTTTTTAATGGTAGACATAAATCAGTAAAATAAATTAAGTGCCACTGACTGCTACATAGTTATACGGCAAATTAATGAAATCACTCAGGAACACACAGATAATACAGGCACCAACAATACTGAATCCAACAAGTGGAGCGAACGCGCTATCAAACCAGTGGTGCAGCCAGGAGGGAGGTCAGCAGCTACAAAGATGTAAAACTTTACTCCATGTTTCTGCTGACCCAACCCTTCACCTCTGTGAAAACACCTTGAATTTCAAGAGTAATATAACCTGGAGATGGTGGTTTCTGAATAAAATGTAAGGCAGCCATTCTGTCCCCTTGCTGTAAGTGTTTCTTTTCTGAGGACCGAGACTATTAACCCTGATATCCTCACCTAATCCTGAAACGAATAGAGCAGCTCATGTCTGACTATGTAAATAGCCTATCCATTTTTGGTTGATGGATCTTTTGATGGTTTTCTGCTGTTTTTTTTTTTTTCCTTTCATCTTTATTTTTTCTATTTGTTGCCCCCTGTCCTAAAATGTTACATAGCCCCGCTGCTCACTGTTAAACAGCTTCTGTGTTTCACCAACGAGGTGCTACATGTCAAGGGTGGATGAAGTGATCCTTTTATATCAATTAGCAATTACTGTAAAGTGCTTTGGGGTGAAATGCCACAAAGGATTAGAACTTCAAGGAAAGAATAAGCAGCAGGAGCACATGAACTCATAAATGGCATAGATCCTATTTTATGTAAATTGCCCCAGTAATAAAGAATGAGCAAAAGGTCAGATAAATACAGAAAATGACATATAAGCAGAGTACTCTTTAAAATGAATGTTTTTTTTTCCAGTTTTCTCAGGCAGTAGCACGTCTCTAGGCCAATAGCTCCCTCATCTGAGCATCCACAATATTCAGTAATACAATATTTGTGGGTTTTAGCACCCTGTGAGCTAATCTCTTTCCAGACTGAGTAAAACATGTAAAACCCATCAAAATCTTTCCCAAACGTGGAAACAAAACAAGACTCCAAGCAAAGAAACCTACATCTTCTCTTCCCAAGAGATGCACACCTACTCAACACACCTCATCCCCAAGAGATCACTATTTTTGAACAGCTTCAGTGCTGCAACAACACCAGTAAAGTAACATAAACACACCTGGTTGAGAAGCCTTGCAACCTGAGAGCACACAGTTTCATCCTAAAGAAAAACCATTTCTACTTTTTGTATTTTCATACCATACCAGTCAAACTCGCATTCACTTTTAGAGACACAGTACAAAGTTTTCAACGAAACTTGTAAGAAAAAGAAAATTAATTTATTCTACTATCAGTGCATCAAATCAATGTTTAATTAAGTAGAATTTAAGAGCTAAAGTGAAAGCACTTCTGCTGCTCACATCCAAAATTTAAGAGCCACTGAAATGCAGGATCAATTGACTAGATCATTTGGCTAACATGTGACTAAAGGAGAAGCAAAGCATAACTATCAGGGGCACAGCAAGTCATATTTTATTCTAAACTCTTGTATTCATTTTGTATTAAATAATCTAAATAAAAGTAACCTGTTCAATAGAGTTAGCAGTATAGCTATTTACAGCATTAGCAGGTCGTGTCCTAGCTCTTGTAGTTTGACCTTACTCTCATACTGCTCTTCACTCAAAACCAAAAAACAACATATGAAGACCAAATTACACACAGTGCTTAGTGGGCAAAACATCAAGTGAGAAAGAATTTTCTCCCACTAAAATAAAGAGCTGCAAATCAGCAGACAAACATTTCCCAGCTCTGCCCCAGAATGCCTGTATTACCACAAACAAGTCTCTTTATGGCTTTTCTTACCTATAGAACAGGTTATAGTTACTCCTGACCTCAGAGATGTTCAACTACTTCTTTTGTTAATATCTGTAAAACATTTCTGTCCACACATACCAGGATGACAGGGTACTCATGGAACTACAGAAGTTCCATACAAATATTTAACCATTTATTTTCCATTTATATGGTAGCTATCGCTTTTTAAAATGCAGACACAATGTTCCAAACACAACTACTTAGTAAAAAATTATACGTCTAGCATTGACTTGAGCTGAAGCTGTTGAACTGCCAGAGAGACATTACAGAAAGCATTCATACTACACTGCATGTTGGAAAACATTGAGTCTAAGCAGCTGACTCAGAATTGGAAGTTACACCATTCCTTGGCTCCAGCACTCCTGCCCTGCTCTGTCATCTATGTCAACATCCAGTTTCTTTCTTCTATAAACTGCCCCAAACTAAAGGGGCTCATCAGCTGCAGCCAATACTGGTAGAAGACAAGGAACAATCCCAGATCCAGACTGGTTTCCTGGCCAGCTCTTTAAAGGTAATATGTTCAGTAAACGCAAACAAAGCTACACAGGACATAGAAAATAAATCAAGATACTACTGGGAAGGAAAACAATATCAAAAGAAGGAAAAAATGATATTTAGAGGAACTTTATCTGACCAGAAAAGATACTCTGATGAAACAGTCCTAGTAACACATCCTAGGTGCGCTTCCTACACTATGCAGTATCGACTTGAGTCGTGCTCTGAACTCTGTCATTACAAGCTAAACCTTGTTCTTCCTGTAATAGCACTACCTTCCCATCTTTTGCTGTATCAAACACCGGCTAAATTGTAGAATGAGGTTGACAGATTGCCCTTGTTACTTCTTCATATTAGCAAGCTCCCTCTGGCTATGAGGCAAGAAACAGCAGCACATGTAAGACCCAAGAGGTCTGCTGGCTGGTATGATATGTGGATTCCTATCAGGTTTTCCCTTGAGTAGGAATTACTGCCTTAAATAAACCGTGAGTTACTAGATAATTAGGACAAAACAGCCAGCCCCCATTTTTGCATCAAATTAACAGCACCCCTGTCAACAGTGCCTGGAGGAGAACCATGCTCATTCATTCCAAAGCACTCTGGTAGGTGTGGGGAAAGAAGTAGAAGTATTCTTCATCTGCTTCCGTCTATCTCCTACAAATCACCCTAACAAAGGTTTGTAATTACAGCATTAAGATTATTCAAACTGCCTTAAATTACATGCCTACACCCAGAAGTGTGTAGCACGCATTGAATGTGCACACAGCATTCCAATCGATGTATTTTTTATAAACAGAAGAAGTTTGGCCCACGTGGAAAGCTATTTCCTTCTCCAGACATTTTCCCCCAGGATCCTTATTGTCAGCTCTTTCACTTAGGCTTCCTGCCTCCTAGTCTGGCAAAGTTGGGCGGACGGCTAACAGTAAAATCATTAAAGATTCATTAGGAACATTTTATACATTTTTAAAAGCCATCCTGATTTAAAAAAGCTCATTGTAGCGGTAGCATTGGTGGGCACCTGCAGGTGCAGGCAGTGCAGGCAGGGATGGGGCTGCTCAGCACACACTGTCCTGCCCCGGGGGCCCAGCCTGATTTCCTCTAGAGGCAGCCGGAGCGCAGCTGTGAGCCACTCAGTGCAGCCCCAGACAACGTGACCTGGTTTTCTCTCCTTTGGTTTGCTCCAGCACTGCAGCATCAGAAGGCTGCAGCCAGACACACCTTCAGGTCTCTGCTCAGCCTCCAGGACATTCTTCCATGCACTCAGTATTGAGGAGGCCTGTATAGATTTCTCACATCTGACATTTGGGAATTATTATTTTATTATTTGGAAGTTGTTATTTTATAACCAGATTTAATCCCTTCGTTATGATTGTCCTTCCTCCCTCTTTCCCTGTCTGTCACTACAGATTTTAAATTCCAAAATATTCAGAAATGGTATATCATGGATTTTAAAGCATAAAACTACCCCAGACTACTTAAACTCTTGGATGTATGTACATAAATTGTGCTCAACTCACACGTAAACAGTGCAAGAACAACAACAAAGGGAACATCCGATCAGATCTATACCTAATTAGTACAGAGCATTCTCAATTTCTTTTTGCTTTCACAATCCCCATTATCTTATCCCTGCCCACAGCAGGGGAGTTGGGACTGGATGATCTTAAAGGTCCTTCCAACCCAAACCATTCTGTGTTTCTGTATCATTAAAATATTATTAATAATAATAATAATGTATACAGTAAGCATTACAAATAAAACAATATCTGAGACAAAAAAACAATTCTAATTTCAGATAAGTGTTAAGATAACTCTTAGGACTCTATAAAATGAGACTAGATTGAACAAGGGACATAAGGAATAGAAGAATTGCTCAGAAAACAGGAAAAAATATCATAGAATTACCCAGGTTGGAAAAGACCTTTAAATCATCAAGTCCAACTGCAGCCTAACCATAAGACCCTAATTCTAACAACCCTCTGCTAAATCATATCCTGGAGCACCACATCCAAATGGCTCTTAAACACACCCAGGGATGGCGATTCAACCATCCTCCCTGGGGAGCCTCAATCAATGGGAAGATTGGAGTGGAAAGCCTTCCATAGCATGTTGTCTTTAAACTACAGGTAATATGTTTAAGAGGGAACTAAGGTCTCCCACAGTAATGTTAACCTGGGCTACAAAACACATGAAAGGCCATGTTCTTTGCCCATTGAAATGTTGCCGCGCCTTACACAGATGTATTTTGATGGTGGGTGGGGTAATTCTCTCACATGCTGTATATTAATTGCTCTCAGGAGACAACCTTCTTTACATCCTGAATTCCTCATCCTTCCACAGTCCCATCCAAATGTTACGTACTCCAAAATTTTCCACTTTACAAATCAATTAAACCAAAACATGCAGCAGTCAGGTCAGCGACTTCATTCCTGCCATCATAAGCCATAGCAAAACATTTGCCTTTCAGAATTGGATTAATTTAGGTAGAAAGGGATCTCAAGAAGTTCCCTGGGCCAGGAATCTGCTTACAGCAGGGCTGATATTGACATTAAATCAGGATAAAATTGATCACTTCAAGAATTACAATCACATCTTATTAAAAACAAACAAACAAACATTTGATCTGGGAATCAAGTGGAAAAGAGCACTTCATATTGAAATTTACTTTCCATTTCACTTTTTCCAGAGTTACTTTTGGTTCATTACAGTGGAGAAGCCAAGTCTGAATGAAAAATATTTAGAACACTTATGTATTAAAAATTCAATCATAAAGCTCCACCAAGTGGAAATTGTTAAAACTACACTAATTCACCAGCAAAAATCATGTTATAGTCACAAGTTCACACTCATAATTCCAATCATATACAACGAATTGCAAAGCTGGCTATTGGTGTCTATAATGCAGTTTTTCTACCTGTGTGTTACTAATCATTTTATTGATGTAATGATAATAATTAAAAACATCATTTGAAAATCATTCTCCCTCTGTTTAGATCCGCTTCTCTGGAAGCATTCATTTTGTTACCCCCAACATGAGCTACAGTCATCACTAGACACTAATTTGTTACTTCATTTGTTACTACTCTTTCAACTGTCTGAAACTGCTGTGGGCAACCTTAAGCCTCCCATTCTTGGTACACAGCTTCTGTTACTTACAGAAATTAACAGGCACTGCCATTTTAGCAACAGCGTCTTGAACAAATGTAGTTAGTTATTTGGTTTGCACTTTCTCACTGCTGAAATATTCATTATCTGTAATTTTAACAACCTGATAAAAACTGTTAAAAGCATAGCTGTGCTGCCCAGCAGGTAGTGCCATTTTTAATGAAACCATAACTATCATAAATAAATAATCAGCTCATGAAGTATTCATAGTGTACCTCAACTTCCATAAGAGCTGTTTTGGTATGTGCTCCGCAAAACAAGCCACAGCTATTCTCATCCAGGAAAATAATTAACTATGAGATATTTGCTAGATTTTCTTCTTTGAACATTTGAACTTGACCTTACTGCACAGAATTATCTTATTTTCTTGGTACATTTGATAACATGATGCCAGTTACACAGCACGGCAGAAGTGCTAGCAGGTGCCTCTCTTTGAAATGAAAGTTTCCCTCTTTAGGGATGCACCATCCCGACAAACCTGTGTGGGCACTCTACACATGCTCGGAAACTGTTGTTCCAATGCAGCATGGGTCACTTGTAAGACTTCAAGTTATAAGTGTGGTAACTGGATCCTATCTTGCACAACAGAGAACTCAAGACTAGCTTGTATAGCCCAAACAGCATTAACTTGGAGGATGTTCATATTAACATTTATTTCAGATCACTGATGGGCTTTCAAAATGAATTTTATCTGCTGCTCTCACCTACCATGCTTGTGTTTGTAACTGCAAGCAGTCCTGGAGCATATAAATGGAGTTTCTTTGTGGTGAAACTGAACCAGAACCTGCTTTCCAAATACAGGCATTCCATTTGCAATGCCAGACAAGAGCTATCTGAAAGCAGCTAAAAACACACACAAGATAGATGTCAAGTCCTCAGCACTGATTTATTTCTCTAACCTATAGAGACATTTCTACCACACCACCATATTTGCTAACTCAAACATAACTTTGGCTATCTCAATTCTGTAGCTCCTGTTTCTGTATTTTCCTCCCCCAGCTACCACTCTTACAAACACACGTTCAGACGCTCTGACTTCATTTAAAACAGCTGCTCAACAAGCACTGCAAAGTCTTTAAATATTCTATAGAATAATAAGACCTACATAAGGATGCATTGAATTATCTAAGCTTTTGTTACTTAGCATTAAAAATAAAACAAAAAATAGAATAGTTATGACGCTTGGCAATATGATAATATTTTAAACAATGAATGCAAACAGGTCTAAGCAGCATAATTGACAGTAACCAACAGTTACATGGAAAGTAGAGCATGACAAATGTGCTTGTCTTTTTTAAAGCTGGCTGGTAAAAAAAATACGGCCTGCAACAGATGCAACAGTAGAGCAAAATGTGATTTTACGCACATAGCAAAAATACTGAGGAGATGAGGTGATAGGAATGAACCCATGCAAAGCACCAAAACTACAACACACAGTGCTGTCCTGAGACACTGAGAAAGCATAAGAGCCCACCATCACTTGTGGGGCAAAGAGGCTTCTCATAAGCAATGGATCTTTAATCCAGGAAACAAACAAACAAAGACAACTCACGAGGTGCAGCTGCTAGAAGCCAAAACTAGAAAAGCTCACACTGAAGGAGATTACTTTAACAGTGATGGTGATTAATTATTGGAACAAGATACCCAGCATTCTTCATCAGCTGAAATTTCTCTTTCAGACTTTTTCCCAAATCAAGTGTTACAGTTCAAGCAGGAATTCCAAGCTCCATGATGATTTATTAGCCAAAAATGCTCACTTAAGGTAACACAGGTCAAACCATTTGAACAGAAAGGTCCCACTGGTATTTAAAAATCCAGGCCTCTGTGACAGCACCCGAATTAAGCATTGAGTTCCTCACTATTTAAACATACCTTTGTAACCATTAGCAATATAGCACCTCTGATACATTCCACTAGGCTGATAAGTGAAGTAAAAATGTGGCTTATTTAAGTTCATCAATGTACTCAAATTACAAAGTCCAAAAGCATAAGGCTGAGAATTTGGAATAATGGCTGTGCATCTCTAGTGTTCAAGCAAGCTTCTGTCATTCCTTTCACTTACCTGAACCATTTCTACTTACCTGCAAGGAGTATTTTCCCAAGCATTATAACCAGTTCAGTGGGAACATGCTCTGTTTTGTTTCATAGGAACGGTGTTTCAATGATGAATTAGCAGCACATTCCAACAATGGTCTTTGGAGAAACTGCAATTGTTACATTCAAAATAAAAACTCTTAGTGGGGCTCCATTTTGTGAGAGAAGTCTTTGTGGCTGCTTCATGCACTTGCTTCCAGCCATTAATTGTTTGTGCAGTTCCATAATGCCAGAAACTGAAAAACCACCTGCTACAAGGAGACTTATTGCTCAGCCACATTTCAACAAGGGTCCTTGAGGTGCTATCAACAGCACTGAAGTGAAACATCAGTGAAGGCCAAGTTGTTATCACGAAATATACTGTTACTCACAGCAGTGGTTGTTTGGAAGGCACTATCACTTCTGCAGAATTCCTGAGCTGCATCAACGTGCGTAAGACTCATATAATAGATCACTATGTTTTTTTCCAGCACTTAAAACACCTGATTGTAAAATTCCCAATTTATCCAATGCTCAGTTTTGTTTTTGCCTTGAATTGTTTATCCTAGCAGCTATCAAGGTGACCTGGACTTGCTGGCTGCATGGTATTAAACTGCCATTATTCTCTCTTAACTGCATTAAATGAAGCAAAACACAAATTAAATACTCTTTTTCCCCCCCCGTGTAATCAGTTTCAGTAACTGCAAGATAAAGTTATGTGATTGTCTCATCATATGCACTGTATCCTTTTTCCTTTACACTCTCAAGCTGTCACCTACACTGTGTTTATCCAGCTGTTTTAGGAACATCAGAAGCAGTTCAGGTAAGCAAGGTCATAGGTTGGACTCAAATTCCACAGCAGCTGGTTTGTTGTTTCATGTAAATTCACAGGTGATTCTTACAACCAGACAGAATGAAGGGCAATGCCCAGTTTATTATTACCGCATTCAGACACTGCAAAAGGCATTGTCAATAGCTTTGCCAACCCCCTGTGGTTTTTTCATTGGCAGAGCTAGCAAATGGCTAAGCATGATCAAACCTGGAGCACGGAGACATGCTGAGCACTTATTAGACATCTCGAAATAAAAAAAAATAACAATAAAATACGAAGCACAAACAACAAAACACTGCAGCAGTTTTATGCAAAGGAAGATTCTGAGGGAAAGATCAATCTGCATTACTAAAGGTGGCACCTCACCAACAACTCACCTTTTTCCACTCAATTCAACTTACGCAGAATGCCACTTCACTGGAAAATAATGTGTTCCTATCCCACTACACAGGATCTGAGCATTTAAAGCTCATCCAAATTAAGAAATGTATAATTTCTATAAGCGATGGTTACCTGAGGTGGCCTATTGCTCACAGCTAATGTGAACAATAAAGCTACTGAATCTGTGAAATTACAGAAATGACTCTGAGCCTGCTTCAGTTGCAACTACTGAACTGTGTTTAAACTTGGTAGTAGGCTACAGGATTCCCATTCCTGTGCTGCCCTCCTCCCAGACAGCTAATCCCATTCCCTCTGACCTGTCCCATTGCCCCATTATTCAGCGGTGCCTGTGCGGAACGACCTTGCTGCCCTGGCCATCATCTCCAAGTGTTTACAAGAAGGCAAAACCCCTTGCCTCTCTTCCACCAGCTTCTTAATTTTTGTTACATTATGCAAGGAAGTATTCCATAGTTTTTAAAATCAAATCATGTATTTCTATACATCTTTCACTTCCTCTCCCTCCGTCTCCTTAATACCCTCTCACCTTGAATATAAATCTATCACTAAACAAAAAAACATGGTATATGAATGAGAGATGCCTGAACTCACCCCACACAATGGTGGCAAACATTCAAGAAAAACTGAACAGAAGTTTGCTTTTGTGAGTTGTACACAGCGTGGCAAAGAAATTCTTTTATGCCAGCTTTTGGTTTATGGACACTAATGCTAGAATACAAAAGCAAACAAGAACTAGAAATGGAGATACAAAATGGAGAATAAAAGCCCTCTTACCCCTTGTTGTTCCTACATGAACTAAAGTGTTTAAGGAGCTATGCTCTGTACATAAGAGGTGTGAATGCTGTATCGCGTTCAGCTATCCAGCATACACGTCATCCACATCTAATACTGCAGAACCTTGGCCAAATGTGAAACAAATTTTGCAGGTTTTCTTTATCTGTAAAGTCAAAACCAGTTCATATTTTCTCTAGTAGAAAAAGCTGCATTACTGGAGTTCTCCTGGATCAAATCAGAACAGGTTAATGCTAAGCACTCTTAATGCTTAAAAAAGATGGTCCATCTTACCTTTTAAATATCACCACTGCAAGAACACAATGACTCTGTATTCCTCCTGGACAATTCAGCACAGTCTTACACAGAGGTGCTTTACACAGACACATTTAAGTTTAGCAGAAGATTAAAAGCTTTTGGTTTCCCGGCAACATTCTTAGGCATACAACCTGAAGAAAGCAGCTCATCTGAGATAATCAAAAACAAACTTGTATTTTAAGCCTTTCCATCTCGCCAAAATCTCCACTGATTAGTTTGCAATTTGAAAATCTAACAAAAATACGTGAGTGTTACAGAATATACATCTACAACGAGTTAAGGAAATTGGTTTTGAGGCAAGGAATTCTAATCACAGAAGCCCTGGGCTTTTAAAGCATTTCACATTCAAAATGTAACAGTTATAAAACAAGAAAAGCCTCTGAGGAAACATACATTTAATCTGTATATAACATTGTAACTTCGTAAGTAACATGCATTAATCTGAGTGCATATGCATAGGGTTGTCAAGCAAAACTCAGTCTTATTGAAATATAAGTTGAATTGGGCTCTTGGCTGTTTCTTCTATAATACAACTAAAGAGGCAAAGTGGTACGGCTGGTAGTTTCACTTACCTCCATATACTTGTACTGGGTTATGCCATAACAGAGTTTCATCCGCTCTTCATTTTCTCTTAAATACCAGTCAGTGGCATTCAGATTCCTAACTGACCTTTATCTTTACACTAATAGCTTCTCTTATCAGCAGTAAAATCACTACATCTTCCACACAGCTGATCTGTCACTGTGTTTGGAATAATCCTTTACCCTAACATTTGGTGCTGACTATTAATAAATTAAGAACTAACAGCAAAATAATTACCCTTTCACCTAGGAAAACACTGGTGGCCACCACAGAATGCTCCCTCAGTGACACGGTGTTTTGCCCTGTATAATTGATGCAAATGTGTAACAGGATACTGTTATGTTCTTTTCACTAGCCGTCACTTTCACACACAGACTATTTGTCTCTATTCTATGGCAGATGCAATCATCTACCACAAGGTGGGTTACTTTGTTTTGTTTCCTTATTAAAAGCAACTATACTTCTCATGTTAATTAAGCTACATATTCTGACAAAAATATTGGGTCGTGGGGTTTTGGGTTTTTTTTTTTCCGTTTTGTTTTTAAGGCTACAGATGCTGATAAATTCTAAAATTACCTTACATTTCAATTTCAGATAAATTCAAACCTCCCAACTAAAGCCAAAATATATTTATTTCCAACTTGCACCAACAGTGTGTACCACTGAAACACTTGCAAGCCTCTTATCTATTAGCCATAAATGCTTAATAAATCGTGAATAGATATGTCAGCATTTCACCTTAGATAAGCATATAATCCACAGAATGCTGCAGATGAAGGAGCAGAGATCTCTTCTCTCCGCTATCAATAAATAAACCTCAAACTTTGTTTTATCCATCTGCCAGCACAGTGGTGAACTGAGGTGTTGCAGGCGCCATTGTGATGGACTAAGGAAACGCTAAGGTCTGTTGCTTTACCTCATCAATCTGGAACCCGAATGGAGCTTTCCCTAAAGGTTGCCTCCAAACGCATTCCTGAGGAGCACTGACTGGTGACCAGAGCAGCTGGCCGGAAAAAAAGACTGCAGTGCAGTAACAACGTTAACAGCTCTTCACCAAGACATGTTGCTTCTTTCAGTAAGGGGCTCACCTTCCCCCACAGCAGAGAAGAAGTTCTGTAAGCAAGGTATAGGATTTGTTTTAATTAATGAAGCAGTATTTTCACACTTTTCCCCCCCCACACACAAAGTAATCACAAGTAAGAATCAGCCTATACACCTTCCTGGCATATTCAGTGTTACTTAGCAGACAATTCCATGAGAGGACACTCTTTCCCCAGCATTTCAGCAATGGATGGAGCTAGTTAGCAGACTCTGATTTTATTCTGAGCTGTCTGGTGACCCTTGGGAGTACCTTCCTGCTACACCATTTCTTTTTCCACAGCCTACAAATGTTGTGGGTTTTATTTATTTTCAATATAATATGCTAAGATGTCTGTAAGAGAAGCAGGACGTTAAAAAAAAAAACACAAAAAAACAGATGTCACTACAAGGAATTTTTCATCGACAAAAAGATTTAGCTGAGTTCTGTCTACAACAAAGGCTAATAACAACAAACATTATTTACAAAGGATAAATTAAATGATATAAGCTGTCAGTGGATTATCTAATTGGCATTTTCGCTCTCCCAAATGCACTCCAGATTAAGTATGTAGTCACAACTGCTCTCAAGTCTTCTAACTATTTATAAGTCCCCTAAACGTTGAAATAATGTATTTAGATCAGGATTAATCATCACTATAATTTAATTATCATTTGACAAGAATTGATTTGGCAGAACTTTTCCCCTTAAAATAGGAAATGGCCATAAACCAGGGGAATGGCCATAAACTAAACACACTGTTTTCTCTCTCCATCTGCTTCTGGTAAGATGCATTCTTCAACTGCTAATTCAGTCAAGATCTTCTCAACTTCATTTATCCAGTTAATTAGAGTCAGATGCTGACAACATCTAGATTATAAATCAAATCAGGGTATGCAGGCAAAAAGAAAGCTGCTGCTAACAGCAACGTACACGTTTTTATTTCTTACAAAAAATAAAAATAAAAATGAATAGAAACTAGTAGCACAGTGGGAGCAGAATTACATACATCCCATAGAAGATAGGCTAAAAACTACATTCTAAAGCACTGGCCTTGCAACCTCCTGGACCTAAAACCCAGTTCTAGAACCCCACACCACTATGAGCTTGTAGAGAAAACTGAAGTTGGCTGTCTCACTTTCACAGCCACCTAATACTCTTGGATCCAGATAGCCTTAAACATGCCTCATACTAATAAACGTGGGAACAGTATGGAGCATGCAGAAGTATGCAATTCTAATACCTGCAGAGCTACAAAACCAAATGGAGTAGGCAGCCTGAACATGCGTCTCATTTGTGATGGGCAATAAGGAGATGTAACCGATACCATCTGATGTTATTTATGTGTGTGTTTTTCTGTCTACTCAAGGTAGTCATGTTTGGCTTGCTGTGATGCTGATTCAAAAGAGACAGCAGTAGAATAACCTTTGGTGCAACTCCTTGCCACGTTTATGCTTATGTGGACTCTAAACTCTATTGAAACTACATTGACAACATTGAGTTTCAGTTCTAAACTGATCTATGTACACAAAGCATACACGTTGCTTAAGAATCATATAGACTCCCAAATTTTCTAGTCCATTATCAACCATCAAAGTGCTTTCCCATATCTTTGATAATATTCACTGTAATTTAGAGGTAATCCTTTACACTCTAATTAACTGACTAGTATTAACTAATACAAACCACAGCTGACTGAAAACTATTTTTAATGTGTTTGGTTTTTTTCCATGAAGAGTTGGTTTCAATTAGTCCTGAACTTGACAAAAAGTTTACAAGTGAAAATCTGCACTAACCAACAGACTGCCCCAACTTCCAACCTCACTGTATTTATTCTTGCTCAAGCTCTTACAGCTCTGACAAGTTTCAAGTCACACAGCACAGCTCTGACAACATTAACTTAGCACTGAGACTGTGGGTTTTCACTTCGCAGCCCAACAGCCCTTCATCAGAAGCACAGGAACCAAACACCAGTCTGGAGACTGAGCAGCAACATTTTGTTCTTTGGTGCATTAAAGTGAGAAGTTTTAAATGCTCATCAAACCACAGAACAGTGCCAAGAGCCTCAGCTTATCGGATAAGAGGATCACAGCAAAGGGTTATATGATCTGTTTAACTATGTGTGTGTAACTGAAAGAGGTTGTGTGGAATATCTGAGGAGAAATAACAAGCTAACGTGCCTTGAAACAGCAAAAGAAGCAAAATGCGGATTGACACAGAAAATTACAGTTTCTCTCTAACTGGTCCAACAGCATTCATAACTTTGCCTTGCAGGGAAGCCATGATTCACAGAAATAAGTACTGGAAGGAGTAGACAAACATACAGCTCTATGTGAACCATGCTTCCTCCCCTGGAAATCATGAGTGCAGGAGGTGTGCATCTTCCCACAGTGTGAGACAAGTTATACATAAGTGCAATTGTACACTGGGTTCTCCAAACATGCAAGTCTATGAGGAAATACACCACAAAACAATAATGTAAACCTATCTAAACACATAGCTCAGATCAGTGCTTAATTTAACTTCAGTGATTACATATAAAGCTGAAAAAAAAAACCAAAAACACTTTCTGTTTAACCTGTGGCCAAAACCTCATTGTTGCCAGGTTCTTTTAGGAAACAAATGTCTCAAACTACCTTTTGCTTTCAGCTAAAAGAGAAAACATTGCAAATGTTTTATCCTGAGCATATCTCAAGCACTGTGAATATCTCAACACAGTGAATGTTTCCACCAATTACCTCTTCATTTGGTTTTGTTTGCTTAGGGCTTTTTCTGCTACAGCACGTGTGATCTATAAGCAACACTGGAAAGAACTTGGTCTGCACAATATTCTGCTAGACACAGATTTTCCCAGAGCCAGACTCACAGTTAGTGAGATACAGCAAAGCTGTCCCACAATTAAAGAAAATAAACAAGAAGCAAAGAGTCAACTTTGTTTTGACCTGACTTTGCATGCAGCACCAGTCAAGGTGAGGGGAAAGGGTAAACATATTTTCTTGCTCCAGCAATTCCCTTTATCTCAGTTATCTTTAGTCAAGTGAATTATCAGATTTATACCATCTGGTTTTCTATACTTAATTCCTGACAAAGATTTTTTTTACAGCTTGATCCATCAGCTGCACTCCAAACAAGAGAACGTTTTCACATAACTGCTGCTCAAGCAGATACGCTATCAATCTCAACGTGATTTCTGAATCTCTAAGGCAGGTTTATAATTTGAACTTCTTAGAAAAATGTGTAAGTCCTTCACAAGCTTCAGTTCTCACAACCACCAAGATTTATCTGTCCTTTACATAACCTACATCTCAGGAGTATTTGTGTTTGTTTTGTTTCGCTTTAAACCAGAGTACCAACCGAAGCCATTAAATGATGTTCACTCCAAGCCAGTAAATGATCTCATTTCATACACACATTCTCTATCTGGGTTGAAGTCCTAAAAGGCGAGTACACCATACAATTTCCTGCAGAAGAAAACCTCTGAAGTGAGTCAGGCTGACAAGAAACTCAGATTAGACTTGGCAAAATGCTCACATAGACTCAGCCAAATTGGCTGTTTCTGATTTCTAATGACACCAAAATCACGTTTGAGCCACTCCAGTTTTACATATCATAATCCCAAGGAAGCAAATCTGCTTCTTTTCCAGACCGATTCCCTCACATAGTACCACTAACCAGCTGATCTACATTAAGTAAGTCCTTACTGAGATGTTATAGGTATTACATGTAACGTGGTACTGATACATAGCTGTCCAGCAGTTCTGCAAGAAACACCAACAAGCCACTGCAATTATAATACTCACTGAAAAACATAATTAAAAACGATGACATAGAATTAAAAAAGATTAATATCTGCAAAATATGACCAAACTGTTTTTAAACTGATTCTACTTCACATAAATCAAACATTCTCCATGTGAAAGAAGAAACTGAAGACGTGATTTAGACACATTGCAGTTCTCTTCAGGGTAACCCTAAAAGCTACAGGAAGGGGTGCACTGCAGGCTAATCTATTTAATATTATAAAATTGGTGGCAAAAATAAAACAAAATCCATGCAAGTACTTCTGTAGTTTGAGATCTTTTGTATGGATCAGGCAAAGGATGTGTGATCTCATTCCCTGCCAACTTTATTTCTGGAAGCTTGCTTTATTTTCTTACTCTTTGGTTGCTCTTCTAAGTGAACACAAGAGGGCACAACTCTTGTGCCGTCTCAGATTTTATTTGTCCTACTTGCAAACCATTCCCCCGCAGAAAGCCTGCATGTCAAAATAAGGCAAAGCAACAGATCAGAAATCTTAAAGTGCACTCAACTTCACCTACTCTATTAAAACTGAAATACTGCTGGTACACAAGATTAACGTGTGGCAAGGATAAATCTGAGTCTTGAAAATAATCACATCACGCATGTTAAAATCTCTATTTCAGGAAATCAGAGCCTGAACTGATTAACCCATGAAGATCCTGAATATAAAGCATCCTGGAAAAGAACACGTGGAACAATTCAGGAAAAGGATAAACCAGGTAAGTAGAGGAGACAAAAATGCAGCGTTCTTCACTGTATTAAGTCCATGAAACAGAAAAAACACCTTGTTCAGAAAAGCAGAACAGCAATACTCTCAGCAGGCAGCCTATGACATTTCTATATCACCAGTGCAATATATAAAGTCTCACACCTGCCTTCAGAGCAACAAAGTCCATGAATTTGCCTGCCCAAGAACGGTGCTTTTACAACATACAGTAACGCCAGCAGGAAAAGCAAACAAATTCTGCTTTTTGACCATACTAGCATTTCATATAATCAAATCATTGTCTTCTTGGTTTAACACCACCTGACTTCATGACAAAGGTGAAGCCTACAGAAATCTGCTGAGAGGTCTGGATGAGAAAGATTGAACCTGAACAGCTGCTCACAAGATACATAGGAATGAAAATAGAGGCTGACACCAACTCTTCACATGAAATCTATTCTAAAGATGACTACAGTACACAGGTGTGGTTAGAACATAGATTCAACCTGGGCAACCTGATCTAGTAAAGGCGTATGTTTGGTGGCCCTGCTAGGCAGGGGGTTGGAACTACATGATCCTTGAGGTCCCTTCCAACCCTGTTCATTCTGTGATTCTGTACACATTCGGTAGGTTTTAGGGATACATCAAATCCTAAAAACAGCTTTGGCTACAAGACTTTAATCACTGATCTTTACAATCTGCTTTTCCAAAAATAAATACTTTGGTTTTCTTCATAAACTTAAAAAGCAGTAATTAGACTGGAAAGACATTCCTGTCAGGTCACCACCATCAGTGCTACATCTGGCAGCATGGTTCAGGTCATGGCAGGGCATAAACACAATGGTGTTCAGCATCAAGATGTTTGGCTGAAGGTGCTCAGGCATGTTTGAAACTCCACCTTCATCATCACACCTCAAAACCCTGCCCTGCCCTCCAGATGTCTGTATCCTGTGGGATATAGATGGCCTGCTCACTTTTCTTTGAAAGTAAGTACAGTGAAAAGCAGTGGATGCTCTAACAGTCACCTAAATGCCCAAAATAGCAAGAACCCTGAGTACAACCAGATCAGTGGAAGGAGTTCAAAACACCTTTCACCTCCCACAGAACACTCTAAACAACAGCCTGCACAGTAGGGTAGGCAGCTCCTGGGTCACCCAGCCACCAAACACACACAGGCTCTGATCACCAAAACAATGGCTCCTGGCTTATGTCCATCTTCTACCTGCTCTTGTTTTATAGCAGGATAAAAGAAGAGCATCTACCTTGAACTCAAGGGTGAAAAGAAAACAAATCCTTTTACATGCAGCATGAATGAAAGAAAGCATCCCTGCAGGGTGTGCTTTGAGTGTCCCTGGTCACTGTCTATCAACACAGAGCCAGCCTTTGCTATAAAGGGCTTGGTTTTTCTTTTTATAAAAGTCCAGAACTCCATAAAAATGGAAAAGAAATGAAATATAAAACAGTTCTTCAAAATGAAGGGGGAAAAAATATTCCAGCATGTCCAAAGTGAAGTGTAAGAAGAGAATAAGTTTGTAGAAATCCAGCATGATATATAGAGAAAGGACTAAACAGCATTAAAACAAAACATATTTCCCTCCTAAGTTACCACAAGCAGCCTATGATATTAAGTAAAATCATCTTACAAGATCAAAACTGCTTTTTAAGGATTACAAACAGAATAAGAGGGAAATATAACCACTCGCTTTTACCTTCTTCGGGAAGGTGATTGAAATCTGTCATATCAGCAGAATTCTTTTTTTCCTTGTTTTCATAAATAACCATTTCAGCAGTAGTAAGAGGCTCTAAAAGACTGAGAAGATCATGCATGGCTCTACATGGGATTTTGTTCCATTCTCTGAAACGCTATCTGTTATTGCACACGTGTTTGTTTTTATCTGTCAGCGTGGTTTATTGTTAGGGAAGTGTAGTATCAGCTGTCTCTTCCCTGCCATCAAAGCTACTTCATTAAAGTTAATAGTGTTTGACTTCCAGAGGATCTTTTACCAAGGTAACACACAAAACTTCTGCACATCATTATTTTTCCAGTGGTAAAGACACCAAATGGATGCAAGATCCCCTTTTTCTTAAATAATAAAAACTCAAAAAAAAAAAATAATAATTCAATGAATTAATCCATTAAAAGCATTTCAGCATTCAACTTGACATTTGCTAGATTACCTTTGCTGTGAGCAACCATGCCCCGAATGTTAACAGCACACCATCAGATGGCAGACTGCACTGTAGCAATGAAAACCTGCTTTGGGTTGTGGAGGGATCCCACACCAAGGCCCCCCTACACCCGCATGAGTCTGCGCTGCTGCCTGTTCACCACTGCTGCCCAAAAGGTGCAATTGCTGCTGTAGTTGGCATTCTTAACTAAAGAACATTCAAAGAATATAAAGCTGATTTCATCCAGCATTTATGCTCAGTTTTAACTAACTATTATTTGATAAAACATATAATCTTAAAAACTACATTTCCAGAACCATTTTCCTTTCTTCCGTGGCATTGCAAGCTTTGTTATTTAGGTTTATATCTCTCCTTATCTGTACTTCCTGTAAAATCATCTGACTTCAGGAATTTAGGTGTTCCCCAAAAACATTATTGCTGAACAACAACAAAACCAGCAGCAAATGTTATTGCTTTTAATCATAAATTACTAATTCTGTGAACATCATCCTACCAACAAAAATACATGCATTGTTGACAGAACTGCAGCAACACAACCAAACCTCATAAAAACTTATGTTGGTAAATGTTTATGTTTTCAGGCTGTTTATACAGATAAAATGCTGCTGTTCTAAATTAAAAACTGTTTGTTTTCATAAAGCCACTTAAGGATTGAGAGCATGGGTTTCAGTGTAATACGCATTTATCCTATTAAAGCACGTAAAGACATAACACAGTCATCAAAAACTTGATGGTCATGATTCCCTCCATGTGAAATTACTGAAGGCGACAAGGCTTAAAGTGAACAGCTTCTCTATACGGCATGAATCCTCGATAAAAGCTTCAAAAGAAGTGCAAAAGAATATATTTCTAGACAAAGCCCGTCAACGTTAAGGTGTATGAACAGAACCCTCAGTTGCTAGCACAAGGGGGAGCACTTGGGTAACATTAACAAAGCTTGGGACCCTACCTAAGGTTTCAGATAGAAGCTTACAGAAGTGCTTTCAGGCTGCCCCAGCCAACTGCACAGACAGCGTGTTCCAGAAGCAAACAAACTCACCAGCAATCTGAGTAACAAAAGCCTGCTTCATCAAAAGCCCCTCTATATGCACACTCCAAAATACAGCCTTGGCGACTTCATGGTACTGTCCTGTCCAATGTTTGCAGCTGTTTTCTAAAAAGCAAGAAGAGAAATTATGCTGACAATCTGGTTGTTGTTCCCTCAAGTCACAATAACCAACTGTTTGTGGGAAGGAGGGAACTTCTATACAATGATTTATTTTTGGTAATACAGCAACACTGCAAATTAGGTAAATTACAAGGCATCAGGGTATCATCTGAGTCTTTATGCAGTTCTGAATTTCAATTCAAGTATTATAGAAAAATAAGATAAAGCCAAAAAACAAAACCCACCAGATCTGAACTGTTCCTCCATTCTGAAGGAACTAGTAAGGTGCAATACACACTGAAACATACTGAAATACATTTGTAAGTCATCAACCCTTCTAAACTTTGTTGTTTAGCTGACAAAATTGATCCTTACCAAGAAACTTGGAGAGAGATCTCCAACCCAAGTTCACTGTCAGGAGTTACTTTGATGTTCTTCCAGATGAATACAGCTGCAGCACTTCCTGTGTTACTGCAGGCATCCTGCTGTCTGGAAAGCACCTTCCCAAACAGGCAGGCCTGCACTGCTGAAAACATCCACCTTCTGTCTGTGAACAGGAATCACTGTTGCTGCCGTTAAACTCTATTTCAAATATAAACTTCAGAATTATAATGATAAAAGAGGCAAATTTTCACATTTTAGTGTCAAATGTGACTTGATATAAAAACCAAAAACAAGCAGATGTACAGACTTGAAGGAACGAAGCAGACCTCATTTGTAATTCAGATTTACAATCAATACTTGCTTTGTATGTATAGACAAACAAATTTGCACCACTAGAGCATCCAAGAAGTCTTGCTTCTCTTAGAAAGCAAACGATAAAACACCAGGCAGCAAATATTCTTACAAGTGCTTACTCCATTTTAAAAACAACATTCTAAAAGAAATCCCCATGCTCCAAACCCCACCCAGATTCCACAGAAGCCAACGTGAATCCAGCGAGAGCCTGATGGAGTACATATTACTGCTCACCACAGAGCAGACCACCATCCAGCAACCCATTTATTGCTATTTTGAAAGCCACCAAAATGCTACAAAATCATACTCAGGTTGGATGTGATAAAAAAAGAAAGCAAACTATCAACAGTGAAAAACCCACCAAACTAATAAGAAAATAAACACTTCCTTTTTTTTCCCCATAGAACCACAGAATGGTTTGAGTTGGAAGAGACCCTTAAAAGTCACCTAATCCAATGTCCCCGCAATGAGCAGGGACACATGCAGCTCTATCAGGTGCTCTGAGCCCATTCAGGTGGCCTTAGGTGTCTCCAGGGATGTGGCATCCACCTCTCCAGGCAACGTGTGCCAGTGCCTCACCACCCTTGTTGTAAAAACCTTCTTCCTTATATCCAGTCTAAAACCCTGCCTTATTTCTCCTTATTTTCAGCCTTAAGTCTTTTTTTCAGAAACTGAAAGGACAACTCGAGCCAAACTAAACTATGACAACACCCGCAAGCCCTTTCAACTCCTCAGATATGCTGGAGTTACTTTGACCAGCTGAGAACACCATGAGCACCATGAAAGAAATGCAAGGAAATCCCTTCAGCACAGCAAAGTCCGAACCACGGGGACAATAAATCAGCCATCCAGTTTAATTAAAAAGAATATTTTTAGTGGAATCACTCCAAAAACATGACAGTGAGACCATTTCCATCCCCGCGGCCCCGTGCTGCCCGCCTGCCAACAGTCACACCAAAGTTCTTATCCTTCAAAGGTGCATTTTAAGGAAAACAGCCTTGTATTTGACCTCGCTACCTCAGGAAAATGCTATAATCAGAAGGAGAGCCCTTTTATTTTAACAGATAGTTTGTTCTAAATAGACAGTGGGCTGATACGTACATAGAAATGAGCACGTTCCAAACCAGGGGTGCTTCAAGATACACTTTAGTACATGGTACATCAAACTGCAACAAAGATGGCTTGATGAAACCAGATCATAAAGCAGCGCTGACATCCCAGACGTGCCTACACAGAAAAACAACACTCGTTTTATCTCCAATAGATGTAAGGAGGTAGATAGTCTCTCTGCTGTCACCAGATCCAAGGCCAGTTTAGCTGACAGCATGAGGCAGATCCATTGTTTAAATAGAAGAAATTGTTAGATAACCATGCACTCTGTGCATCCCAGTGAAAGATTTGTAGAAGCTGAGGAGAAACCAGGTTGGGTATCAGAGTAAACTTGTCTTTCATGAAAGCATTAGCCCTGGGCCAATTATTAAAAGGGCCTCTGGAGTATAGTCATAAAAAGAGGGAAGGATTTCAAAGGTAACTCAGCACAACAAACAGCCGAGCAGGAACAACTTCGTGTATCTGCCAAGAGGAATATGGCCAATGCTCAAAAATTCAAAAAAAAAAAAATTAAAAACCAGAAACATGATAAGAATAGAAAGGATGTTCATTTTCAAGCAGGAGATAAGAAATGGATTAAAGTTCAGTCTCAGAATAGTGCAGAGAAAGATTTTATTGCTACACTAGCCCCGAACCAGAAGATTCCTTACTGAGTTATTTAAGTAATAGGGTAAACTGAACTGCTTGCTGTTGGTAAAGTGTGCTGCTGTGGGCTGTAAATCCTGGCACGCTTACACTTCTGGGATTCTGTCAGCCTTTATTCTTCTGGAGTTCGGGGAGAATTCAGCTTTTGTATTTTTTATTGTTTCCATCTCTGATCTTATCTATGTGGACACTCTATTAACCTATTCTTTTGTGTTCTTTACCTCTGACGTTTTTAGCTCTCCCCCAAGAAAACCAAATAACCACGAAAAAGGTGGTAACCATGTAGCTAATCCTTCACATACAAACATGGTTAACATTCTTTCCTTTTCCTATTAAATACATATAAATTCCATCCCTGTATCTCTCGGCAGAAGATGAGCACTGGTTGGTAAGCTGGAGAAGGCAAACCAAGAGAAGGAGAGGGGCTGGAAAACAGAGGTTGGTTGAAGGAAGGGTTTATCCTGCTTCTGATTAGCACAGCAGAGCCTGCAATATTAACTGGAGAAACAGCAAAAAATAACTTCACAAAGCTTGTGTCCTCAGCAAAGCACGGCAGGGAAAAAGGACTAGGAACAATATCAGTAATGAAGGAACAAGCAAAGCTATGCATGATATTTAAGCTAAGGAAAGAAAGTTACTGAAGTAACTTGTAAAGTTTTGTGGGAAAACATTGTTTATTTCAGAGCTGGCACGGAAGCAGTCTGCAAGTAAACATTTAGCCTCCAAATGTGATTTAGGACTCTCACAAAATGGACAGCGTGAGCACATAGAGTCCATTATTCAAAATAGGAATGAGTATGGGGGATCTTTTACTGGTCCTGTAATCATCATTTGACAGAAACACTGGAGACTGACATACTGACACTCAGTTTCAGCTTGGTTTTGGCTTTCCCCGCATCCAGGGGCAAATGACTTGATCTTGGCAGGTCTCTTTCTTGTTCCTCAGTAGGAACCTGTTGATATTTCCCTTTGCCCATTCTCTGTCCGGTCAGGCAATAAACACCTCAGAACAAGGGCGGCCTCTCGCATAAAACTGCTACAGTAGTAAAAATAATGACTTCTGAGTTTTTCAGACTGTAAACTCGTGATTTATTCAGGAAGAGTAACTAGGTTGAAAGAGTTTGTTAACATTAATAATTACTGTCTGTGGGGATAAGCCAGAATTCGACGCTTTCAGGCTATGACAATGTTTTTGGTTAGCTATGCATGGAAAGGAATGGCAGAACTTTCTAAAGTCCCGCTTGTCCTACTGTTTCTTTCATATTTTTCTCTCACTCTCAACTTCACTTCTTTTTCCATTTTGCTTCTACTTTGAATAACTTCCCATCTGCCGCGTGCCAAATCTCCTTTAGATCCCTCCTTAAAACCTACTTCCTTCACATAACCTACTTATGCTGATATTTTCACCACGACATCTCCATTCATTCCCCATCTGAACTATTGTCCCATAAATCATATTTGTCTTGCTTAGATTGTCAGCGCTAAACATAAAGCATGTCCCGGATATTCTAGCAGTCATTCCTAGTCTGCTGCCACATGAATGATAGCACGGTCTTGTATCAATTTCTGTACATTTCCCAGCAGGAAAGAGGAGAAAAAAAATAATTCAAAGAGCTTCACAACAGCCCTGAAGGCTTGTCTGTATTACACAGCTGGGAACAAACATTTCTTCCTCCTCTGAACTACAGCTCACATCATTATTAGATAACCAAAGGTTAAATATAACTAAAAAATGTTTGTTCCTATTGCACATGACAGTTCTTTATACATATACGAGCATCTTAGTAGATACTAAAATATACCTTTCTTCTAAACATAAATCTCTCAAACAACTCAGGATCTGAAGCTTAATGGAAAACATAATTGTTAGCCCTCAGCAGTCAGCAACAAGAAATGCATTGCTTAAAATTTGACGAGAAAGATCTGTGAAGAGTTTTGAAAAAGAATTTTGTCAGGTCATATTTAGTCAACAACTCTCTTTTTTGATTGTGAAGATTAATGTTTTTTCCATTAAACTTATGCCAAAACTTTGACTCTCTGGAAATGAAACATTAGTTTAAAGAGCTACTCATTATCATTTGTTTTACAGTAAAAAATAAATGTAACGAATTAAGATATAAACCATTTTGTCACACAGCAGTACGTTAAAGAAGACATGGAAGGTGACCTGAATACAAATGGTTGCCAAGTTCCCAACTACTGTAACAACTGCATAGATCCCACGGAAAGACAGGAGTTCCACTTGCTCAGACTGTTAGTTTGGGTCAGCTTTCCTCTGTAAAGAAGAAATTAGCATGCTTACCTTGTACAAATGCAGTGATGGCTGGCTGTCATTCTCACCACCTGCAGTGCGCAGAACCCTCTCTTGCATATTACCACCCACAGGCCTAACATCAGCACAGGCACGGATGCATGCTCAGTGGGACCTTCTGGGACCTACTTAAACCTGTGAGTAAAGATTTCAGAATAAGTCCCAGTACGGGACAACTGCAAAGGAACAACCACTTCTTAGATGTTTTTCTGCATCTTCAGTATGTATTGCTGCTTATTCAAAACAGCAGATTCTGAGACAGTCTTCTTGCATGCCAAGACCATTCCTGCGTGTTAGAAACAAAACTTGAGAGGTTCCAAGTATTTCTGGGAACTTACAAATGGAAAGGGATTGCATCCAGAGTCCTGAAGTATAAACACACACTTGTTTGATATCAAAGTATTAACCTAACACCAAAAATCTCTATTAAATATCTAGATGAGAAAAGTAAAAATATATAGTGGTAATTTGTGCATTTTTTAATAATATTAATTAGAGCATCAAAAAAAATCATACCAGGAATTGTGGCAGATTTTGCAAATCCTTAATTCCAAACTATCCTTTATCTCCCAAAAAATGTCATCAGCTGTTTTCCTGACATGCATTCAGTAGGATGTAACTCACATTATACTGCAGTTATGATTTTATTCTCTGTCTTGGTTTGTGAAGCAGCAAATTGGTCACTCTTGCTTTCAGGCTAGAATATTTTTACTGATTCCCCCCCCCGAGTTTCTTAGACTCATTCTTAACCTGCAGAGATCTTGAACCGGTATTCTTGTCTTCAGGGACATTAACATGACAAAGCTGGGAAAGCATTGGCAGATTGTGCCCTTGCAAATGGGGACAGATGTTTCGCAATGGTTGAGAAGTGAAGGAATCTGCAGAAATCCAAAATCCCTGTGAATTTATTGCTTCTGCCACCTCTAAAACACCAATACTTGGATGTTCGTCCCATTTCCCTCATTCATCAGCGCTGTGAATTTCAGAAGCAGTGATTCTGGTTCTGCAATATGAAATACTTGGAGAAGGTTGTCATTTTTCAGGGGAGAAATGAGTACTTAAAGAAAACATTACATTCCCTTTCAGAAAACAATATATTTTCAAGATGCTCCAGCTTGGCTACTTAAAAATGGTAGTCAGAATTTCTAGTTATTGCACATAATTTGGGCATAAAATTAAAACAAACCACCACTGGATACTTAAGCTGGCCACTTTGCTCCATGTCAAGAAATTCTCATCTTTTCTCCTGCCACCTTTTAAAGCTCATTTGGATCTTAACATTTACAAGAGAAACTCTGCACACATTTCACATCAGAGCAGGCAATAACTGCTCAGGTACATCTGTGAGAGCTCACCACCTTCATTTCAGTCTCTCAGGTTATAATTCAGGAATGCACTAGAGCAAATCCATCACTCTCTAGCAGTGTGTAGACTACACAGATACTCAGCTGTTTTCTGAATGGGAATGTTTTCTTACAGATCACAGAGTTGGAACCTATTCAATACTTATTTTCATGCAGCATGAGAATTATATTTCAACTTTTCAGGGTTAACTGTCCCAGGAATTAAAAACAATAGGAAATGCACTGCTTATAAGTAAGTTTGCTGTATACAACTGTAGGAACAGGTTGCTTTAAGGAGCATTTTTACATTCCCATATTTCAAAGTCAGACCACTCTTGAATGTATGAACAAAAAACAGCAGTTATCTGAATGCAGGATGGAAACTGGGAGCTGAGAACCAGTTTTAACCTATTCCTACCACAAGTAGAGAGTGTTTGTTAAATTACACCTGACATTCTAATAGCCTGATGTGTGGCATTGCTGTTGGGAACCTGGTACTGCTGGTGCAGCGCACAGTTGAACCCCATCTGTGCTGCATGTGAGGGAGATACGATTGTCTGCATTTCAGAAATCAGCATACTTCTACAAAAATAACCATTGCTGTCATCTGCTGTCAGCTCCACAGCATAACACAGTGATTTACACACTGGTTACAGCAAAGAGGTTTAGAATCCATACTTCTCACTATGACAACATTCTGATTTCAGAGAAGTCAAAACACCATACGTCCAAGGGATGTTACACCAACCCAAAGTTTTAAACTCTTACTTAATTTGATAAAAATCTACCTTTGTCAAAACTACTCTGCCTGGTCTGCTGGTTGGCCACCCTGCACACAGCAGGAGGGTTGAAACTAGATGATCATTGTGGCCCTTTTCAACCCAGGCCACTCTACAGTTCTATGATTCTATACCTCACATCACCACAGGATTTCCAGTCTGCCCGTGAAGCCCATATTTAGCATCCCAGAAGTTCATTTTGGCCTGCTACGTGACACAAAAAGCAGCTCTAATAACTGATTAGCAATAGGTTGTCCTTACAGCAGTGTGGTTCTATATACATGCTTTCCTCCAGTATTCCTTCCCTATTCCCAGAACAGAGACACTCAGAAGTCACAGATTACTATATTACATCGGAGACCCTCGTTAAATCACAGCAGACACCGTTATCTTTTGTATCCATCAAACCATGAAAGGTTACCTGAGTTACTAAAAAATTCCAGGCGTGTCTTCTTAATAAACAACAGTATAGTGATTAATTACTAAAAGAATCTGGTGCTTTAGGAGCAGCTTTAATTTGGAAAGTTTAACATACTCACTTACCAGACAACTGAACTCTCCACTTCTCGCTTTCTCAGGTCACCTGCAAGTACGAAAGATTTATGTGAGCAAGAAATATTGTTACTTTTTAACATGGTGGTGTTTTTTTAAGCAACATATCTCAGATAGAGAAGTAGCCCCACGATGGATACAAAGAAAGAGACTTTGCTCTGAGAGGATTTGGTATGAACTGGGTCACAAAGGCAATTAAAAGTCGTAAACCAGATGTATTATGTCTGTTCAATCCTTTTCATTTGTGTCAAAGGGTGAAATCGTAGCATGGTACACCCTGGTTCATTTTGTCATTTTAAAACTAGAAACGATGTAAACAGAAAAGCAGCTCTTTTTGTGAAGGGCACTCATATTATTCCAGCGAATGATGAATTTGAAGCTGCAAATGCAAGTGCATGTGCATTTTTAAGCATTCTGATCCTATAGCAGCAGTCATTCAGTAGTTTGGACTCACACTAATTGTGATTCATTTTCTCCTGTAACCCACAGCACACTTACACAAGGCGAAATTTAGGTAAATAAATTACTCTATTAAAGCTGTATTTTCATTCACCTGTGGAATGCTTTATATGAACAACTGGTTCATGTAAAATACACATTTAAGTTTCATGGGACTGAGCTGGACTGAATATGCTTTCTGCTTCCATGGAAGATCAGTACAAACACAGTGAAATTAGTAAATCATGCACGTGGTTGCTTAGTATGGAGTCACTCCAGTTAATTATATTCCTGTTGGTTTTGGCAAATAACTAATGCCACAATATTTACTCTAGTTTAATAAGCTGAAGCAAGCCCCGAGCCTCTTCAAAATCACACTCCTTAGAGCACAAAAAACTGTGAAGACTGCAGAATGACAGTTCAGCTTGAAAACACTTTCATTACTTATTTGCCTAATTTCCTGCAAGCAGAAAAGAATTTGCTACTCAGTGAGGCATCTATGTAGGTAGCTGCTGGGGGAGACACTGCAATACCTTGGTGGTACTGACCAGCTGGTAGAGTGGCATCATTCCTAAACAAATGCTCTCTTTGATAGCACTGGGGAAGAGGGAACAAGAGTCTCTTTGGCCTCCTTGCAACCTAACAGGGTCAGTACTGCTGACTATAAAACTAGCTGAAGCATCCCCTTCTCTGCTCCAGTCCTAAAAACCCCTTGTGTCTGGCTGCCCAGAAGATTTCTAGATACATAGTATCCTACAGCACAGCAGTGTTACCCCCATTGCTTCAGGTCTCCTGAATTCCCAGTGAAACCAGCCCTAAGGCAAAACTAATCAAAAATGGTTAAAAAATATCATGACTGCCCCTCAGAAGTTCACCTTCATTAGCCATCCCATTCTCATTTCATCTGGCCTTGGTTGGGCCATATTTGTATTCTCATCTGCACCTGTGAGACCTTCCCATTCTGCACTTTACTGGGGGTGACAGGGAGGAGAATACCATACCTCATCCCCAAACAACTTGATTTCCACAGCCAGACAGAAACATGCCTGTAATTTACTTTATACTGTCAGTGCTTTCTGTGAGAGGAAATTGTTGGGCCACTGGAAGTTATTTATTTTCTACTATATTTTATTAGGTTATTTCCTGTTTTTCTTCCTGTTCCTTTGCTCTGTCTAATTTGGCAGATTGATTTTCTTCTTGTACTTTCACTCTTCCTTGATTGTTCTCCCTGTCCTATTCAACATCTATTTTCCCCAAACCTTTTGATCATCACTCGAACTTTTGAAAGAAGATCAAGGATTTCAACCTTTACGATGTAGATAAAGATTTCCAGCTAATTTAATATCTTCATATTTAATTTTCCCCAATCTTATGCTAGCCCTTGTTTATTCTTGTTCCTAGAAAACTGCTCATCACATCACAAAAATTAACCTGTTCCAGGATAGGAGACCTTCAAAGTTATGTGTCCCCCCTAGACTGAGATAAATTGAACAACATCAGATGCATCAATACTTTGGGAAAAGTGATCATTAAGTTCAGCTCACAGAGAAATAGCCCCCCAAGGGATCCTCAGCTCATTCAGGCTAAGCAAAGGCCATAGCCAGCACGGCTAATTCCTACATGTGACATATCGAAGCTATTGGATTCGCCAGATATCCTTTAGACACACTGTCACAGGCCCTTGAAGTGGAATTGCTCAGCAGTGAGTTTCACTCATCAGCTGCTCCGACACACATTCAAGGAAGGCAGAGGTTGTGTTGTTCCTGCTGCATTTCTTTCATTTCTCTTTTAAGGGAAAAAAAAAAATTCAAATAAAATGACTGGTTTTGTACATATCTTGAATGAAGTTGTTGCTTTTTCAAACTCTTCAAAGTAAATAACTCTATTGCAGAAAACTTCCAGCTCACTTCAATAGAACATAAAACAACCAAAAAAGATGATTTACCAAATTCCCATCATTGCAAAATCCCAAACGAGAAGGACTCATCTATTTTAAGTGCATATTTAATAGCAACTGGTCACAAGCCATCAAAACTGGAGAAGCAAAATCCTAACAATGCTTTTCTAATCAGTTTCTAAAACATTATCTAAGTCTCAGCATTTGTTAACTAAGCACAAATTTGAGAGCATTGAGGGGAAGCAATACACTCAGAGCAGATTACAGAGTCAGGAATATGCTGATCCTGAAGGCACTGAAAAACTATTTTTTATGCCAAGAAAGAAAAAAAGTCTTGGGGTATGACCTGGAAATTTGAACACTTGAAGAACAAGGGTTCAGCGTTCTTTTATTTTTCATTCTTGGCACACTCCATTCACTCCAATTTACTGCTTGTGCACTTGGACACGGATCCAACTGTCTCCTGTATCCAAGGATAATGACCTACCACTCCAGTGATTTAGTAAACCTCAACTCTGTTCAACTACTCAATCAATGATGGGCTAATCCCTTAATGGCCATTTGTGTCTTTCCAGTGCATCCTAAGGAGTTCTGTAACACTCCGATTCTGCTGCACAGAGTTAGATGCACTCCTTCCACCCTTGTTATCTTATCAGGTAGCTAATTCCCACAAATGATCATGGAGTTTCAAGTTTAAGATGAAATTGCAATTGAATCATAAATTTGTCACTCTTTAGACAGCTGTAAAGTCAGTAAAATCTTGATCAAGTGGGGATTAGTCACTGGATTGAACAATTAAGACCTGTGAGTGCATCTGGCCCTCTGTCAGAGACATGTTTATTGATAAAAAAAAAGTTTATGTAGAGGTTTAAGATGTTATTAATTCTTAAGTGGAGTATAATCCTTTATCTGGTATATTGTGACACATGGCTAGCTATCCCGCTAGTGCCTCGTTCAGCTCAATTGACTATTTAAACAGAATCTTTTGTAAAGGTTCACAGTCCTCCCTATTTCAAATACCAGAGCACAGTGCAGATGGAGGTGTCATCTGTGACAATTGCTTGCTTCCATATTATTTTGGAGTCAGTAAAGAAGACCCTTTCAGATTACCTTGTTATGCCTCTATTAAAGTGTTCATATGTATCAAGAAGAATAAGTTTCCCAAGAGAACTGACACATACACACATCTGAGCCCTAATTTGAAAAAAAAAAGGTAAAAAAGGATCAAAGGTAAAAATATGGCATCAGAATGCAAGACTACATAATATAATAATAATTGTAATCGAGGCTAATAAATCAAATAAAATGAGGGACAGAATGTCTGAAACCAAAAGCCCTACTCTGATTTGAAAGCAAAAGGGCTGGGAGCACACCCACACACTGCCAGGCAGTGAGAGAGAGTCCCATGACTAGTGGGTCTTACCTTCCATCTCAACACAAAGTCCTCTGGGGTATGTAGTTACCTTCTGAGAGCCAGCTACTGGGATAACAGGCAGTCCATGGAAGTGGAGCATTAGCTCTTTAACTCACAGTTCTTTACGTGATGTGGAATACTGAGAATAAAAATCATAAAACCAGGACATTCCACCCTGTAGAGACAAAATATTACAGGTTTATAGTTGTAATTTCAGAGTAAATAGCCAGAGAATATTTAAGAAAAGACTCACCAGTGCTGAGGCTTTCAGTTGAGATGGATGCTCGCCACAAAAACTCCGCAAAGGAGCATCTCCACACATCTCCAGAAAGAGATGCTATGTGCATTGCTTTCAACATAGTTTTCAACAAACCACTGTATTATTTGATTTTATTAGAAGCTGGTGCATGGTAGGGGACATGATAAATGCACTCAGTTCCATGATCCTTGGCCCAAGTATTTACAAGAGAATTTTTGAAGTGTGTCCCATTTATCTGACTCAGTTCTTTCTGGGGTGCCGTGTCACCATAGGTTGTTCCTCAAGACCCAATACGGTGTTTCAGGCAGTAGCATGGGATACTGCATAAGTTTCAAGTCACCTAGTGGTTGCCTCCACCATGTTGAGCACCTACCTGGCACACCTTTACAACCATATATTTTATTTGGGCAGCAATGTCCCACAGTTCAGCAGCCCAAATAGGTTTATATTTCTTTGCTAGTTGCTCTTTTCCCACTGCTATAATCACCCCATAAGCCATTTGCCACCATCCATGAGCCAGTATAAAAACAAAGCACTGGCCACCTCCCCTGTTCAGCAATATCCAAGGCCAGCTGGACAGCCTTAACTTGCACAAACCAGCTCAGTCCTTTTATTTCAATGGCCTCTGCAACTCATCATGTGGGGCTCCACACAGCAGCTTTCCACTTCTGTCCCTCCACAGGGACATCAATATTGTTGCCTCCTGTGACTGATCAGGTTTGACTTGGAGACTACCCCCTTTGGCTTAAGCCTCAGCTCAGAAACTCTCTCACTCTCTCTCCAGAAAAGAATTACATAGAGCTCAATAAGCACAAGCCAAGCCCTAAATAAGCCACACCTCAGATCTACCTAAGCCTCACCATCCCTGCCTTTAATATTTGCTTGGTTTCTTGGGATCCCACAGGTGCTCAAGGATGAAACACTGAGACACCGCAGGACCCTGCACTTCCCAGAGCTTCCCTAAACCTCTCCAAATTCCCTGCCAGCCAACATTCTCTGGTTTTGGCTGAAGCTTCTTCCATAAAACATGAATGGAAAAGATGGAGATGCCAGGGATTGAACCAGGGACCTCATACATGCAAAGCATGCGCTCTACCACTGAGCTACATCCCCACCCATGTAAGCAGCAGGTAATCAACCAAATTCTTAATTAACTTTGCAACATAATTTATATAACAACGTTACAATGTTTAAAGTCACATTAATGCAATGTGAAAGCACTGACTCCACACAAGAAACTGAGAGCAATTAACATGAAGGAAGAAATGAATACCTCCTGTAATAAGATGGCAGTAATATTTTTCCTCACACAGTTACACTAAGCAGCACCAAACACAACATCACATGCAAAAAACAACCAGCATACTGTTATTAAATGTTCACAAAGCTCAGCTGGAAATAAAGGTATGTATAATTTTAGCAGTGTCTAATTAAGTTCCATGTCTTTAAAACACCTTACCCCACTGTAGCCAACATTACACAGGGGTGGTTAAGCCCAGGCCGGCCCCTCACTGGGGCTTTACCCAGTGCAGCATTAGCACAGGTGGCTGATTAGGTGGGTGATGGGGCTGAGGCACATCCACCTGCCCACATTGGAATGCTTTAATTTGCATCCGCTGTGGCAAATTCTCCCCCCATCACACCCTATGTTCTTTGTCAAGTCACAGCTGAAGGGCCTCTTGCTCAAGGAACGCAGCCCAAATTCTTCTGACAGCCAGGTTGGATTAGGGCGATTCACCTAATGAATCAGACAGAACATACCCTACATCAGCCTGTGTTGCTCTGTGCTGCTCAGAAGCTTAATTTTGTAAATAACTCTCAAAATCTACTCTCATGTGTCGCAGTCATTTCATTTTGCCCTTGCCTTGGGCTGATTAATGCAAATTAAATCTCATGCCAGTCAACTCGAGCAATCTGCACAGGGCACAGATATTCAGAGGCTCCAATAGAAGGCAAAACTGTTGTTACCAGTTACTTACATCTTCAGAAAAGGTCAGAATTTGAACTGTATCAATATCTGAGAGAAAGAAAAAAAGCCTTGAACTTCAAACCCATTCATCTTACATTTAAAAGCACACCTGAAGAATCTAGCTAGGTTGCTTAAGAGTCATATACATCCAAGTGTATTATGTGTCCAAATAAAAACACTTTAAGTGTACGACAATTCTGCCTTCTAAAGAACGGATCCCTGTAAGAAGAGCCAGGAATGTACTCAGCTATTTCCAGAAAATGGCCAACTTAAACAGCACACAGTGACAGCATTTCCCCTGGCTGAAAAAAAAAATGTAATATGTTTCATGGCTATTTACTACACTGCTCCTAAAATGAGTCCACATTCTGGGCTAGTATTTCAGCCAAGCCTCATGATCAGCTCAGCCCTCTCTCTACACATTAAATATTAATTCCAGACAGAGAGGAGAAGTTTGTTTTATTTAAATAAAAAATACTGCCCTGGGTTTCTCTGTTGCATAAAATGAAGTTCTGTTTAAGTAACATCCAAATCCTGTAGTGATAAACACAGAATCACAAGTGAGGCACAGTAGAACACAGCAGAGCTATGATGCTGTGCAGAAGATAATCCCACAGTGTGCTTTCCACAGTCAAACTGCACATTCATTTGGGATAACCAGCATGCTCAACTGGGAGCAGCTTGTGCTTTCTGAACCTAATCTGGCAACTTCAGGTCAAAGCTCTATCCCTATCAACTTTGGGAACATGGGACCTTCCCCTCTTTTCTAAGTAGGGATGTGTATAGTTGCAATACAAAGTAAATGGATAGCAAAAGGGTATCCATGAAAGGACTCACCAGCACCGAGGCTTCCAGTTGAGGCTCACCACAGAAATTCCACACATAAGCAATCTCCAGAAAAAGAAACTACCTTAGTGGTGGTCAGCCCTTAAATGGGATCTAGGAGAGGTGAAGTCAAGCTCCACGCCTTCCAGGAGCACAGCTGAATTACCTTCACCTGTGCTCCCACAGCTGACTCGTCACTTGCCTCAGATGGCTGATCAGAGGTTCAGGCTGTGATCAAGTGTTTCCCTTGCAGGATTTAAGACTGAGGATTCAGCAGAGGTTGATACTGGAGTATTGCATTATACTATGTGTACTAACAAAGGAGATTAATGTTTTAACTGGCTAGTCTCAACATTCATAGTTAATTGGGAAATCCAATCTGTCGTGGGTTTGGTTTCCCCACAGTACCCAGTTCCAATAAATACTCTGGTGCCATTAGAAATTACATTGCACAAGTCTCTATTAAACAAAATATTTCAAGATGTAAAACCTTAAAAAGAATAGTGTATTTTCTGCAGAGGCTGTCCCCTGAAAATTAGGTTGGGTCGGTCCAATTTGTTAAGTATAATTTGAGATACTTAGCCTGAGCAAAGCACTTTGTCATCTGATTACTTGAAACAACACATCAGAGGAAACAAGGTGAACTACAGAGGGTCTTCAGTCAGAAGAAAAATCACCCAGGTATCAGGCGCTTCACATTTGTCACTGTGGCCATGAAACAGCCTCCTTTTAGCTGACTGACTTTAATTTCACCCATGCTCATCACCCAGTACCCAGCTTCCGCACATGCTCATGCACTAAGAGTGAGAGCCAGAGAGTGGGAGGGCGGGGTGACAAAGGGCAAGGCCAAGATAATCCAGTTTGGATCTGAAGTTCAGAATCATCAGGCCTGATGTGAAAATATACACAGCTACTGCCTGCTCTGTGTGCTGTGCAATTAAAAACAAGACTCTACCTTTTGGAGCCGGGAAATCTTCCTCACTCCTGCACTGGTTGTTAGTTTTTTTCTTTAGTATCTCACCTTTTATTAAAGGTGCAATGGGAACGTCTTCAGTGTTTGACTTGGTGTTACAAAGAAGGGAGCCTCTGAAAGCCAGAACCATTAGGCCTGAGTGAGCTGGATGAGGGCTCAGGGGTTAACAAAGCAATTGTGGGCAGCCATCAGGCAGAGAGGGTAGCAAAGATGCTGGACACAAACAGGTGATAAAAGCTGATAAGAGAGATGACAAAATTAAGAAAATAAAGAACACCGTTATAAAGATTTATAGATCAGCTAAAGCAGAGCAAAATAAATGAAAACAAACACTGATAAAATAGAAATGGGGCATCAGACATATAAACAGATAGCAAACTTCAATGCTTCTGTGTAGTACTATGACACTGCTTTGTTTACACCAGCATTGACCTTTTGCTCCCAGAGAAGTTTATTAACCATCTTGGTCTTTCTTTGTGTTGCTTTACTCATCAAGAGAAAGTTGTACGGGGTTGATACTGATGAATGGCTATTTCAGAAAGTCAAGTTATCCTTGACTAGATGCAGATGGCCTAGTAAAAAATGAATGCTGCCAGCAGACATTGTCTTTATCAGTAGTAAAAGTTCAGCAGGGACTAGACTTCCTCATCTCTGGCCAGAGAAACCCAGCCTTCTGTTTCAGCACCATATCACATATTGTCCTAATGAATTCTTGTAACACACTGCAGCCCAGATAAATATGCTTATATTAATGGGTTTTGGCAGTCTGGGGCATGGTACAGAACTGACACAAACGTTTGGATTCAGCCTGAAGCAGACACTAGGAATTTACCCAGCTTAGAAATATTAGACTGTTGTTAGGTTGTTTGTCCTGTGTGCTGACCTTCAGTATTGCACGCCACAGTTCACTCTTGCTGGACTGCCTTCATAAAGGGGAAGCATGCAGCATGCCATGCTGACAGCCTGAAGCTCAGGGCAGAGGGAGAAAGCAGCTCCGTCACTAGAAAGTTTCATCCATCCCGCAGCAGTATGAGCACTAATCTGAGATCCTGTTTCTAGCAGCCCAGCGGACAACACTCATTGCAGGTAATTCAAATCCTGCTGCCATGTGGCACTTGCCTTTCTTTGATACCACTCATTCTTCCTGCCAGTAATAGAAAGAAAGTGAGGGAAAGGAGCAGTGAGTGATTTATGGTGAACTTCCCTTCAGAGCATGAAGCAGCATTCTAGGCAGCCTCAAGGACAGCAGGATCTTGGCCTTCAAAGAAGGCCCCAGGCAATACCAGAGACAATTAGCAACCAGATCTTAAAAGCTCAAAAGCCACCCAGATCCACTTGGAGAAAGGCTGCGAAAGCAGTGACAGCACAACTCTCAGGATACTGAAACACTTTGTGAGCTGTGTTACGTGATATTCTTCAGCTCCCACTGCTGCTTTGCAAGCACTGTAACTGTTGCAAGTTAGGAAATTCCATCGGGCAGCGGGTGTTCCCAGAAATGCAGCTGTCCTATAAACAAGGAAACCTTCCCGGCTGAGCCACCTAGTGTCTGAAAATGAAAAAGCTTCCAAGTTCTTTGTTGGTCTGGATTTCTTAGCAAGCAGCAGATAAAAACCTCTTTATTTGCATTTACAGTGTACCTTTGGTGCGGCATGAGGCCCATAACTTAAGCTAAAAAGCTCAATGATGTAGCTAAAAGTGTCAGAGACCCTTCCAGGAGGGAACATTAAGCAGATGCGTTTCCTAGTACAAAAGTACTAGTAGAGCACATTCACAGGGACACGCGATTTCCCAATAAACTCTGGGGCAGGATTTCTTTCCAGGCAATGGGGTTAATTATTTAATTATTTATTAAGCTGTGTGTTTTTCAACGTTTCACTCAAATGAATGGGAGTTCTGGAGCATGACTCAGAGGGGAATGAGACATAAAAAGAAACTGCCTGAAAATAAACACAGTTGTATTTCCCTCTTGCACCACCATACTAAGGAGTTTCCATGCCCTGTGTGTTTCTTTAATCCTCTGGCACCAAGAGAGTATGTTTCATGCTGGGGAAGGGCACCTAGTTTTGTACGAGATCCATCCAGCCATTCATGCCAGGATGATCGGGCAGATCTTCCCATTACTGTACAGCTTATTTTTGCAGATTAAGATCTCAGCTCTTCAAGAGTTAACCAGGATATAAGCAGCCTGTTTCACATTAAAAACAAACAAACAAACAAACAGCGATGCTATTAAATATTTACACCTACATGATATGCACTTATTCATCAGTATTAAAGAAGCCTTGCCTGGGTCTTTACTTTTATCATCCAGTATGTTCAGTGCCTTTAAACCTGTGCATTTGAACCCCTTACCTATGGTCTGCAAGTTCTTTATGGCAGCATTTCCCTGAGCTCCTACAGTCCCCAGCCCAAAACCTGTCCGTGTTATGTGTGGCTTCCACAAAAATACCACCTTTCAGACCACCCTCAACACTCAGAGCCCTTTCAGGATTCAAAGCTGGCATTTCTGATTGGATTTCACACTCTATGGAAAACTGTACTTCGATTAATTGATGCTTTGGCTTATATCCAGCGGCCATGCTTATCTGGGTTCCCTCACTGCCATTATTTAAGAACCTCTCTGTGCTGGTGGAGCCACATCAGCCCATCGGTGCAAAGATGGTTTGAGTTGGAAGGGACCTTAAAGATTATCTAGCTGATGGCCAAACCAAGCACTTAAAACCCAGCTTCATCAGGCTGCTATTTGAAGCCACGGAAGTTCTGCCAGGATATTTTATGGGAATTGACAGAGGCTGTGCTGGCAACGTCAACGTGAAAGTATGCAGCTTAGTACAAGCAGAGAAGAACATAATCTCTGTATATTTTGTCTTTGACTCATTTGAATCATATTCCAGCCAGCCCTGTTGTTTCCTATATTATAAGTAGTCTCTCATGAAAACTAAAAACAAAAGTTGTGTTTTGGGGTTGTTTTGTTTTTTTCCTTTTAGTGTCTCTGTATTAGCTCTGAGCTGATAACTTACTACAAAACAAGCAGTTACAGCCCATGCACCTGAGAGTACAACCGTTGCTACCTGCCAGGCTCAGCTCCCTCTCCGACTGCTCTGCCAGCTTCCCAACACCCCTCGTGGTGCACTGCAGACAGCCCTGGTACATCTGTCTCCCCAGAACACCCATAGCCGTCCTGCTCCTCGCCTGCAAAGCTGGGCTTCAGAGCCCTCTCCAAGCTATTGGCCCACCGTGCCTGTCCTCTGAGTTATCTCAGCTCTGCCCCCGGTTTTGTCACTGTATCCTTCAATCCTCTCGCTCCCCATAAAAGTGTCTAGCTGTCTCTTAAACTCACTTTACCATTTGCTTCTTTGACCTCACTTGGCAACTTATCCTTGTGTTTATTATTTGAGGTGGAATAGTTCTGGCTACATTCCTGGTTTTACTCTTAATTGTCTAATTTTTAGAACGGTGTCAGTGGGGTTGGGATTGGGCTTTGTTTTGTTGTGTGTTGGTTTTTTATTAAACTCACCACTTTCGTGACCAGATCTTCAGTTTCAGTAGGCTCCTTTGTGTCATCTCAACTTCCAGTAACTAAAAGGATCCTATCGAATCTTTTATTGGATCTTCACAAATATTGCAGCTGGATCTTCTTCTCCATTAGTGCCATTCTGAACTGCATACATTGCCTTTAATGACATCTATGTTAACTCATGGAGGGAGCGGATTCCTAAAGTGTGGATGAGTTTCCCAGCCTGACACTGAGTAATTCCCCCTGCCCATTCTTGCCCCCATGTACAAACAGGGTTTGAAAAGGACTGGGCAGCATAGGTCTGACCATCCTCTGACAACGTACCTCTGCCAGCTGGCTGCCTTTGTGTACCCACCTCACTATGTGCAGGCAGCTCTGAGGTGTAGAGCTGCGGGTATCTTCTTGGAGGCCCTCAGTCCACCCCAAAGCCTTGGACTGGATTTACTGACAGATCATACTGATGACTGGAAAACACTGCATGTGATAGAATTTTCTCAGTGCCTGCCTGCAGAAGGAGAAGGAGGAAGAAACATTCATTTAAAGCACCCACCTGTGTCTTCAGGACTCATCCTCAGTAGCTGTAGTGTTGGTTGGTGGAGTAGTTTAATGAATCTTACTAACATCCTGAAACAGATAGGCCAAGTTGGATTGGTTTCTAATTGACAATAGGACTGCCTTTGTGTTGTTTGCTTTACAGCAGCAAATTGACATCTTGGGACGTACTTTTTGGTCACTGCAGTTGGTATTCTTAAATAATATGACACGCACCAAGAGTACAATCAGGTGGTTACAGCCCAGGTGTGTTAGGTCTTGAGTTTTCAGCAGAGAGGACACTTGGTTGGATTCATCTACCTTGAAAAAATTGGTGCAAAGGAATCCTTGATTCTTGGCTCACAACATAAGAAAGAACTGACATCATGTTCCCTTTCCTACCCAACATGTATTGTCCCTCATGAAGTGACAAGAAGAAGCACAGGTGCTACTTATGCCACAAACATTCTGAATTATGGGGGGTGATGCAAGCTACAGAATACAAAAAGTACGTCAGTCACAGCAGACATTTGACCATCAGCCAAAATAACATTGCTGACTAGTTCCAGTTTACGGACACAGGTCAGAGGCATAAAAGACTTTCTCTGTTAAATGTGGGATTGAAACTTTTCCAGAGAGCTTGTAAGATAGAATAGTGTGCAGTCCCCTCATCCTTCACTTGGAGGTCAAGCTCACAGAAACTCAGGCCTCTGAGCAGTTTCGCTTGCCACAAAATGAAGAATTGCATGCTGCAAGAGACAGCACCTGGGGGCTGCTTCTGAGAAATCCATGTAGCAAAGCACTTCAGTAGAGGTGGCTTACCTTGCTGATAGAATCATGGAAACAGGAAAATGAGAGGGAGAGACATGAGACACCTCATGACAAAGGCTGCAAAATGACTAGGAATAAGAATAAAAAAGACCTTCTAAACATCACTGCTGTCTTCACTGTAGTCGTAGCATCGGAGGACATAATGAGCATCGAGCAACTGAGCAGCAACAAGTGCTTTCATTGAAAAAGGGGCAACAGCAGAAACGAAGGGACATACTCTGTCACTTGTCACCCCACACTTCATTTTTTGTCACCGTCTACCATTGTTATTATTTGGCATGCCGTTCACCAAGCAGAACAAGTATGGATGTAGTTATTTACAGGTCACTGGAAGCCTGGTCTACGCTGCAGCAGAGCTTTGGTTGTATTTCACCAAAGATAGTTTTATTTATGTTTGACTAATGCAGGCACAACTGGAGGCTGATTTTTCTTTTTTTGGCTTTTAGTATAAACACTTCTGGCAGCTCTCTACTTTGGGTGCAGGCTGAAGAACATTGTTTCCTAGTTGCAGAACACTGCTGGGTAAATCAGAGGACATAGTTATTACGACTGAACTTCTCTCTCGAGAAAGAAGGAGGGGTTGCTTTATTTTTTAATTCTGTGCAGTTTTATATACACCATTTACTCCAAATATTTGATGTTTGCCACACTTATGAGTTTCTCCAGAGAGATGCTGTCTTTTGGCAGCAAAAGATAAAGTTGACTGATACAAATGAGTCACAGTACCCCAACAGTAATTAACAGTGATGCAATACCCCAGCGAAAAAGAGGACTTGAAGAATTAACTGTTGAGTTTTCTTGACGATGCAGCTGCACTTTAAGAGAGAAAGCTCGACCCATCATAGAACTCCATTGTGTACATTAGAGAAAAAAGCTTGGCAAGATACATTAAAGATTTTTGCTAAAGAGATACAAATATTTTGCAAGGTCAAAGGGCTCTCAGGCAGGCTGTACTTACTTCCAAAGAAAAGCAGGCAGTATGACAAAGAAACAATCATTTTTTGTTATCTCCATTTTCACACTTCATCATGTAAGAAGGACTGTCTTTTTCAACCTGCTGAACTGATTTAAGCCGCCCTAACTCTAAGTTAACTTTCAAGTAAAAGTCACTGCACAGCATCCTAATCTTAGAAGTTATCTGCGCTTATGTTTTCAGCACAGTTCTACAGAAGGCCAATACTTTTATAAAGTGGATTTTACTGTCCCTTGAAGTTCATATACAAATCTTAGAGCTTTAAAGAAAAGGAAGAGTTTTGTAAAAAGACGAACGATTGAAGCAACTGTTTTACAGCACAATATGAAACTTGACACTGTTTTCTGCTGCCAGTATGATTCCCAAGTGAGATGGATAAATTGTGGTCAAGACCTGGACAGGTTAACTAGTGGTCATCAGTGCTGGTGGTACCTTTATATACAAAAAAAAAAAAAAAAGAAAAAAGAAAAAAAGAAAGGAAAAAAAAAAAAAGAAAGAAGGAAAAAAAAAAAGGATTCTATTGGACAGGGCATTTGAAATTTAATACCAGACATGAAACAAGACATCTGTTGGACTCCCATTTGTTTCTCTTCGAATGGGCTTTAATTGAAAGCTCAGTGAAAAATGCAGGTTACATTCTTAGTGTTATCAATAGTTTGTAACAGCAACAACATCAGAACAGTGATGCATCTAATATTTATACAGTTTCTAATTTTAGATGTCTAAGAGCAATACATTATCAGATATATATATATATACACACAATTTCAAGCAATTAAAAGTAAATAATAAACCCCTCCTCCCAAAACCCTGAAACAATATATTTCCTTACACTAATAATGCCTTTTTCACATATACTTGACAAAGAGTCTTTTTAAGTTACTTATCTTAAGAGTAATCTGTTAATGGAGATCCTGGACCAGCCCCATTAAAAGTTCAGTTTTAAGTTTATACAGCTTGCTAAGCCACATAACCAGTGTGGCTTTACATTGTAAACAAATCCCAAATGTCTACAATGATTGGAATCACTTTTGTGTAAAGGAGATCTGTGCATCTCATGATGGAATAAATTTAAAACAAATACATCAAAACAGAAAGAGAGGGAGAGAAATAGGGTTGTTTGATGAATAAAACAGTTTGGGGGGCAGGGGGGAATCGATTATGCAATTGTTTCAAAAACAAGTTAACTTAATGGTAAGATTCTTATTTTCTATACAGAGGTTCACGTCCATCTAGCACTGGCTGCTCTAGAAATAAGAAATTCCTTTAAAAAAGAGTTGATCTGTAAAATTCAGAAGCATTGCTTCCATGTTCAAAAGTTTGCCTTTTGGCAGTATGACTACGGAGTTTACAACAAGTATCCCAGGTGATGTTTCTGTTTCATCCCGCGAGGACAGCATTTGGAAACCTTAGCGTGTGCACCAAAGCAGTAAGCGTGAAGCTTACCTTCAGCGGGCACTGATCACCCTACCCATGGCGGGACTAAAAAGAGCACAGTATAATGTGCCTAGAACAGCTCAAGCAAAAATAAAACCAGAAAACTGGAAACACCTACAAAATGTAAGAATAGCTTAGAGCAATCTTGAAACTGTGGTAATCTTGCTCATTTTTTAATAAAATAGAAAATAAAAATCTTTTGAAGTTATTGGATAGGAAATTCTGTTAAGTCCAAATGGAAGCTGAGCAGAATCCTACTGTTTAGTTAACTTGTGTCAAATGGGATGCGAAGACAGCTGCAGCTTTCTGACAGAGGTGATCGAAGATGGCTGATAAAGTCTGCAGTAGCTCATAATGTCCCATCTGGTTTATTCACTTGTTTGAAATGCCTAAAGGGCCAACTGCAGTTTAGTCATGTTCCTCTGGTGCATGTTGTGATGACGGACTAATTCATCGGACCTGGCAAATTTTTTTTGACAGCTGGGCCATCGGCAACTGAAAGGCTTTTCACCTGTTAACAAAACACCCTGTTATTAACTGGGAAGACAGCTTGCCTGGGACATTGCTATTTCTTCTCTTTCTGCAGCACTGGGAGAAGCAAGGCTGATCTCCATCAGGAAAGGTGTGCTGGGACACCATGAGAGGGTGTGAGCATGCCCTCAATTACTGCTCACCTCAGCACCCGGTGCTTTCTTACAGCTTGCTCTGCTGGTGTTTAGCCACAGCCTTTGCAGGTGAGGCACAGCATTCTGCAGCGGATCATTCCTGAAGACAGGCCCGTACTGGACATCCTAGTGCCGCATACACGTTACTCACAGTTCTTGGATGAATCAGCTTAAAAGTAACTGGCACCTACAGAAGCTTCGGTCATGGCTTTGACCAGGAGAATCGTGATTATTTAGAGCTTGACCTCTAGTCAAGAATTTTTCCTGCAAGTTCAACAAGTTTTGCCCAAAGTTATTTGAAATTATGATGGTGAGGGTGGTGAGGGTGAGTGAAGCAATAATTTGCTGAGCCAGACTGAAAGTTTCCCATTACTGCCTAAAGAGATTCCTTTCTACACAAAATTTTAAAGGACCAGAATACTTAGTATTTTTATTACATTCCCACGAGTATAAATAATAGCCACTAAAAATGACCCCAAACAAAGTGCTTGCGATTTTGACAAGAAATGCCATCACCTTTTTACAGTTTAATCTGCTGTCTCGATTCTCTACAACATTATGTGGAATTTCAGGACTTGTGTCTGATGCTGCAGGAATCCTGCTGGAATGCTTTCATTAGCTCAGAGCAGTGCCTGGTGACTCCTGTTCCTTTTAGACTTGCCTTTTCTTCCCCCCAGCTCAAGATAGATGTGGTATTTTATAGTAGGTTCAGCTCTGGGACAAGACTCTTCCATGCCGTCTTACACACCTCGTGCTCTCCATCTCAGGACATAATAGGGTAGGGTAGTACGAGCTCCCCCAGACATCTTTTTCCCTTCTTTGCCTCACCCTTTGTACATTTCACAAACATCCAAATTCAGGCAAAAATGAATCTGGGAGTGGCACCAATGTTGTGTATTTCTGTTTGCAAAATCCCATGCAATAAACAGGTCACATAAAGCAGGAGAATCTACGTAAAATCTATTTTATCCACATGACATATATGCTGGCAAAAGCATCAACCATCTCACATGGGTGCATAAAACAGCATAGGACAAAGCCACTGTGGTCAGAGCTACTGATAAAAATCACAGAATATACCAAGTGGACTTCTCTCATCTCAGCAGCATTTGCAATCATCCTGTGAGCCGATGTGAGCTGTGGCCAATGTTCACCCAACTACCACCACAAAAGCAGCATGAAGGTTTGCTGTTTCACAAGCAGCGTGATTGTCCACTCACAACAGGGGCAACCACCTATGAATTCTGGGCAGGGCACAAACTACCTTATGCAGTTTCCCTGTACGGATACCAGAAATCACTTCCTGATTGCTATAAATGTAGATTGGATGTGGGGTTTTTCTTTTGGATTCTTTTGTTGCTTTTTTAGAGCAAAGATTGATTTTACAGTAGACGTGCTTGTGGAGACAAGAGAGCAAATAGTTGAAAAACTGACTGACTTACATTTAATCCCACAACAACAGATAAAAGTGACTTGCACTATGCTTCATCAAAATTTAACATGAAACAAGTTAACAAGTTAATTAGGTATTTTGTTGCAAGACTTAGAGAACGTAAAAGAAAGGAAGGAAGCTACAGCACAAGATGGACATGAAGAATCGCCAGCCATCATTTGTGCTTGGTTCCTCTCAGGTTAGGTATGTTTTACAGTCAAAAGAGAACAACATCCAGCTTGCCATCATCACAGCAGGAGCAACTGGGTTGCAGAGCTCATACAGAACCTGAGCTAGCAGGGCTATGGGGCTATCAGCGCTCAAGAATGGCTACTTTCAGCAACAAAGGCAGCATGGGCTTGGATTGCATGGAGCAAGGGAGAACTAGAAAAGGGAGATCAGTTTCACTTGAGAGAGTTATTCTTCACTGACTTAGCTGGACTAGGGTAAAAAAGTTACTGAAGTCAGGAGAGTACAGAGTCCTTCCATGAATTAGCAGAGCAGCTAGAGGTAAAATCTGAAGGGGAATGTAGTTTCTCCTAACTTTCTAACATGTGGTAACCACTGTCATTTTGTCTCCATGAGAATGTTACCTCTTGATGATTAAGAAAATGTCTTTCTTCGTGCACATGCACTGAACCCAGGTCCTACAGTTCACCATGAGCTACACAGAGAACTGAGAAATACGGATATGCTCTTTATCTTCTGCAAGTTGCAAATGCTGATATTGCCACTGCTTGATGCATTTTTCCAGCTGGTGCCACAGAAAATGCCATTATCCTTAGATCAATTGTTTCCTTTATGAAAATTTCTTACTTATTTTTGCAATGTGTTTTTTTATGGTCATGAAGAGAAGAAAGAATCCTTAGCAGAGGAAAAAGGATTTTCAAGGTCCTGGTCAATCAGTAGAGAAACTGAATCTAAAAGGTTAAACTCAGTATGGAAAATACTGTGATGTCTAATAACATGACAAAATGCTTGGTAAACAACTACTTCATAAAAATACTGCCTATGCAGTGGAAGGGAACAGAAAGTGTCAGTTCACAAGAATAACTCTAAAACTTAAAATACAAATGATGCTGCAGTTGCTTCTAAATGGTGTTTACATTTATGTGAGGGCAGAGTAGACTAAAATGCCTGCTATTTTTTTTTTTCCACGTATTGCTATGAAATATTATAGTTTCTGCACAAAGGTCCTTGAATATCTGAGTAAGCTTTTACTTCAGCGTCTGTCCATATGAGTTTGCAAAAGGCACTCCTTTTATCTTCTGGAGAGATTATAAAGCAGCAGCAGCAAGATCTTTGCCATGCTACATTGCATTAGGCTCAAGTGACACTTAGGAGAAACACAGGTAGGCATGAATACTTTAGATTACAGACCTTCAGCTGCAGCTGGAATTAAAATTTCTTTCTCGTAGGTTTTTTCCAGCGAACACAATAGATGCAGTTGACATTTGTGGGCTGAGGCCATGATGTTCATTTCACTATAGCTAACAATATCTTTTACCAAGCTGAAGTTTCATGACAAAAAGCAAGCACGGTTTCAAAAGCCACTTAACTCCCACTGTAAAAAGTAACCATGATATTTAGGGAATATAGTCATACTGGCAAGCCAGCACACTCTGATATTATTTTTGATGTTTAGAATATTTAACACTTGTTAAGAAACTTTCTAATCACGTAATTTACAACAATATTATTTTAAACTTAAAAAATAATGAAATATAAATGTGAAGAAAAGTTTACGCACTTGTTTTACCTGTATGAGTCCTGGTATGAGTCTTCAGATGATCAGATCTGGAGAACTTTCTCTGACAGGTTTTACATTGGAAGGGTTTCACACCTGGAGAGAGGGGAAAAAAAAATCTGTTTTTATAACCCAGCAGCTTTTGGGAGGCTGAATGACATCAGCTATTTCCGAATCTTCAAAAGAGTGGATTTTTTGTGGTGAAATAATTGTGAAATGATAACCTAGTAAATGATTCACCAAGAAGGACTGCTGAATCTACGTAGGACTCAGTCCTGATCATGACTGCTGCTGCCTTCTCCATTGGATGATAACAGCTGCTATACACTTTCCTACCTATTTTTAGCCAATTCCATTCAACCCAATCAGCCAGATCTTTGATGTTTCTCTCCTTGCTACTCCTAGAATCCTTCTTTAGTTGCCAGAAAGGCTTAAATCTAAGATTAGGTGTCTTGTTGAATCAGGTACTTTATTTAGTATGGCTTTTCCTTTTTTCTGCTTTCCACATGGAAGTGCATTCTAAGTCCACCAGCCTTTAATGGTGCACACGTGCAGCACTCACATATTGGCATTGCCACACAAACATCAAAACATCTACAGCAGCATTTATCTGGTTACTCACTGGCAACTCTTCCTTGCAGAACTCTCTGGCTTTAAAAAACAGTATATTTATTACATCGAGAATACTATATAGCAAGCAGTTTTGTTTAGAAATCTACTTCAAAAAGATGGTGATCGGATGAAAAGGTCACACATGCAACCAAAGTAGTGCTTAAGCACCAACAACTAAAAAACCCAGCACAGTTACAACCCTCTCCTAAAGCTAACTTTAAGAATTTGTCACTACTGGCATTGTGCATGAGCAGATACATCAGAAGTTTAGAAGTACACTTTTCGGATTCCAATTTTAATAGAGATGTGAACTCTTTTAAAGAGTACAGATGCACTTTCAGCATACCTGTGTGTCGTCTTTGGTGCCGTTTGAGTTGGTCTGAACGAGAAAACCTTCGTTCACAGTCCTTAAAATCACACTGATATGGTTTTTCACCTGCAAAGTACAGTTTATGTGAAATGTAGCCAAACTGGAAAGTGTGTCAGCTAGAATCAGAAGATTAAATGCACTACAATAAGCAAAAACTAAGTAAATGATGTGGTAATTTTCAACATACTAAATGAATACAATATCCTAAATGAATTCTAAGAAAGTGAGCAAAATTCAACTATAAAACAATATGTTCTTCCCCAAAACTCAAATGATGTTTCTTCCATAAAGCAGTCCTAAATAGAATTCTATATGTAGCTGCACACATACTGCAGGCAAGGCTGTGAATTATCACAAAGGCTCATGTAAACACAAACTCTTCCTCCACCCTGTAGAGTTCAGCAGGGGCCTTCAGAGTGCATTCTCCCTGGGACCAAAAGAAAGCTTCTGACTTAAAATGGATGAATGAATGAATTAATATTCTGAAATCCCCAGGTAAGCCTTTGCCATAGATGAACTGAGTTTTTAAAAGCAAAAGTTTTTTTAAAGCACAAGGCCCCATTAAACACAAAAAGATGCAAGAAATTAGCAAGGAGAAATGTTTTTTGTTTTTTTTTTTTCTGGCCTTTTCTTAGATGTCATTTAAGAACTATTATGGAATCATTTGAAAGATGATTAATAGAACTATCCTATATTCAGGACCATGGTCTTAGATATCAGCACCAACTATTTTAGTTTAAAGCAGCAAATTAAGAAGAGCATTCCAAATTCATACCACTGTAGTTAGGATCAAGATTTCACAAAAGCAGCTAAATCTGCAAGAACAAGTTAACTTCCTGTGACAGTCACCCAAAGGAGTTTACTGATTCTCAAACCTAGGTGTGGACAACTTCCATGTCTGCTGTGCTTAATTTATTAGCATCAAGGATTAAAGTTGCCACAGGTGTTTGAAATAGTTCTGCACACTTTGACCACAAGGGCTCCCAGGGGGGTGCCTGGTTTTCAGAAACCACTTACTTCCAAGGAATTCTGCCCTTTGGCAGATTTAAGAGGGGAAATGTCAGCAGTGCAGAATGCAGTGACAGGATGATTGTCTGCTAATTGCAATGTAAATGCAGAAGATAGTTAAGGAGGTACTTGAATAAAACAGTACAGCAGGTCTGATTGCATGTGTGTTGAAGTATTTCTTTCAATACTTTGGAATATAAATTATTAAATTAAGGACAAATTTCAGCAACGCATTTTTTAAAGGAATCAACCCAATACACAGCTTACACAGAGATAACACTGATGCTGTAGAAAACAAACAATGTAAATAAGGGGCAACACAACATTTGGCCAGCAAGCCTAACTTCTCTTTCCTTCTACATCTTCCATGCCAGCCAGTGTCAAGTAAAAAGCCTGCTGAGGCCAGTTGCCACATACCAGTTAATTTTTGTAAGTTCAACAAAAACAGAATCATAAAGAAAGGGGTTAGACCAGTGTCATGTTTCCTTCAGCCTATTAGAGCCCCTCCTGTAAAAGGCTCAAGCCTCTCAATGTACAAAAAGTATCCCATAATACTGTCAGCTTCCTATGTGACCATATACAATTTCAAAACAAAACAGGAGAAGGTGAAGCTCCACCAGTCCTTTCACCTGTGACTCAAAGGATTCCACGATTACTTACATTTTATTACTGAAAGAGAGCAACAAAAAGAGGCTAAACTTTGTGTATACTGAGAGGATGGGTGGAATTGCAGTAATGGGATAATATTGAGAAAAACATTTAGAAAAAAATAAGCTCAATAATCACAGCACAAGTCTGAATCAGCCTTTAGATTCTTTGCAATAAAGACATTTAATAAAATAAACCTTTTTGCTCAAAGCAGGTTGACTCAAGCTAGAGGAAGTGTGTACATCTCTGGTGCAAATTAGTTTACACAGACACATGGGAAAACAGAAAGTCCTACTGCTGTAGCAGTCGCACAAATATTCATCATCATTTAATTTAATTAAAGCACACAGCAAGAGCAAAAGCTTGCTGCTAACCAGTGAAAATGAGGAGAGGAGGCTGATTTTGAAACAGAAGACAATGAGTCTCAGTGAGCACCTGAAATGGGATTATTATCCTATAAGTTACTGCACTGGATACCTTAGGGGTCTGTGCAGTTCCCAGCTCAAGCACAACACCACCCACTTCTCTTCTGCTTACACAGAAGATAGACCTCTGTCATTTACCGGCGCTGTAACGATGAACTGCATTAATGACTGTAAGGCATTTAGCAGCATGGTTGCACATGCCATAAAGAAAAGATACTTTGTTAGTCAAAGCAAAGAAATTACTCTGAGATGATTAACAAGAAATCGGTTATTTATCTGCATTATCTGTGCTGCCTAGAGCCTCAGAAATTCACTTCCAATAGCTCCCCCCTGCCACAGAAGGCATTTACTTTCTTTATTACACGTTGTCATACTTCGTTGTAGAAACTGATACCTGCAACTGAGCACATGTAGGCTGAAAAATATCCCCAGCAAAAAGGCAGAGAGTATTTTCTCCACAAAAATACTGGTTTTCATTAGTGGTAAAAACAGATTACAGAACCCAGTTCTGTGTGCCAGGGCCCTGTTTGATTTTGCAATACTACAGACTGGTGAATGGAAGATCTGATGAGCCAAGTTCTCTGCAAATATTTATGGTAGAAAGTGAAAAGATAAGCAAAAGTGAACATTATTTCATCATGATCTAATCTGTTTTTTTCTAATATCAGGTAAATGTTACAGCTTGTTTTCAAATTGTGTGTCCATAATTAAAAAATTGTCTTACCACTTTATTAAGAAAGGTGGGAAGGGCTTCAAACCCATGAGTGAATACAGGATCACCTTACAGGAGGATGTGTAAAATCTCATATTGGCTGTAAAGAGGTATCCCAAACAAACAGTCCTCTACTTGAGTTAGCACCTGACAGTCCTCTATCCTCAAAATGTCTTGTCAGAATTCCCCATTGAAACACCAGAATGGAAGAAGAAAGGATGTAGTATATATGAGGTATTACATTCACCAGTTTACTGCCATCTAAGTGAGTATGCTGATTCCAACAAGCCCAATTTCTATACTCAGCAGTGAATTCTAGAGCAGTGGTATGGAATGGAGTTCATTGCGTTGCAGGCAGAAAAGTGACATGAGAGCCTAAGAGACAGGTACATAATTATCAACATATACCAGCAGCCTCATCTTAATCATGCTGGTCCCTTAAGATATCCCCTCACATAATACCAAACAGGTGGAGAACAGAAAGTTGTTAAGTGTAAACTGTAGCAATCGTAACTGCTACCAACAAAACACACACATTCTTTGTAGCAGTGATTGATCTGCCCTTGGAGACAACAGCTCTGTAGGAAGGGCCCTCCTAGTATCACCAAGTCCAGCTGCCTGACCCCTTCAGTGCATGTCATCCAAATACCCCTTGAACACTGGGAGGCACAGGGCACCGAGCACCTTGCTAGAAAGCCTGTTCCAGTGTCTGTCTGATCACCCTCATGATAAGGAAACATGTCCAGTTTGAATCACTCCTGGTGCAGCTTTGTGCCACTGCCACATGTTCTTTTGACGATGAAGCTTTCCACAGGAAGGAGCCATAGATTAGGGTCAGATAAAGAAAGACACCTAGGAGGCTGGGAATGGCTCTATGCCACAGATAGTCAGTTCAGCTACCCAGGAGTACAGAAGAGCATGGGACTGGTAAGGACCACATGGGCACCAAATCCACACCCCCCACTGTACCACACAGCCAAGAAAACATTAATGTTAGGTTTATCCATTCCAGATGCTCCCATACTGTATAGTTCACAAAGCACTCATAAAATCTAGGAATAACAGACTACAGGAAGATACAGGAAATGAAGGGCAGCAAGTCTTAGGTATCTACAAGCAGCTGGGAATTTAGTAAGTAAAATTTCCAGATAACAGTTATAGGAAATGGTTAGTACTCATGCAACAAGCTGGAGGACAAAAACCTAACTGTCCCTGCCAGTCTGACAATGGGGCAAACTCCTTTCTGATCCTAAACCTGAATGTTTCTGCCATACAGTTTAACCAATTACCCAAGCAACAATCACACAAGCAGTGCAATTTCCCTTTGCTTCCTCTCTTTAGCTCCAAGCAACCTTGAAAGTTCACATGGTCTTCTCTATTGCAACAGTTTTATCAGCAAAGACAAACTCTGGGTGTCAAACTCACCACTTGGAGAAAAAACAAGTTTTAATGTTAACATAACACACTGTAATGGCAGAAGGATCTGGGTACATCTGTAAAGAAGAGATGTTTGAGGGGAAAAAAGCCTTTTTTCTCTATTCTGTTCCACCGCAGCATAAGCCAAAGGAGAAAGAAGGGCTTTTTATGACTTCAAATACAAGGGAAGAAGTCTCTCTAGGGATGCTAGGTTGTTATAGTCCTATTCTCTATCTTGCCTGAGGCTTTTGTGACTCTACACATAAAGATTATATAATGCTGGATATCTCCTTCAGTTTAAGAATAATAATTTAAAAAGATGTAAGCAGAAGGCCCTGTGGTGCATCCAGAAATAATACTGTGAAAGCCAAGAAACTAACTGGAATAAAATACAGGAACAGAACAATTGCAATTACTTTATCCAGAATTTTAGCGAAACTGAAGATCTCTAACAGAATATTCTGTAATTTGCATATTCAGAAATCAAAACTGCTTTGTAATGTTCATTTCTTACCTGTTTTGTGCAAGTAACAAATGTCAGCACATGGTATCCAAAAGGAAAAGCATGCAATTAATTTTTGTATGAAATATCTGACAACCTACTAAGTCTTAACACTCATCTGTTCTTTCATCCTTTTGACCTTCTGTTATATGTTAATCGAACATGTATATTTACAGATTTTATTCACAGGTTTCGAATTAGCACAGAAAAGCTGCCTAAGTAGAAATACGATAGGCAACAAAAACATGCATATGGAGCATATCTAAAGATACCATCATATATTTTCAACAGTATAAATCTTCACATAGGGGAAATGGTCCCTTTTAATCTTTTGCGGGGTACAGCAGGGCATTTTATTACGCATTTTCAGATGCAAAATGAATGGCCTGAATTCAGAGAGAACTCAGGTCTCACCATACAAATCACTGGCTTCTAGCTCAATTCTTCCTGGGATGATCCCATAGCAAATACGCTCGTGTGCCAATCTCCGTGTCCAACCCCAACCAGACAAGGTTTATACAGGGGGACAAGATTATGGTAAATGTCTCATTCGCTCTTGCAGAAGAAACTTCTTAATAGTTAACAACTGTAATATTTTGGATCAAGCTTTGGTGCTCCTAAATTAAAAAGAATTAAAATCACAGCCCTGAATGCTACCCTGTAACAGTAAGAGAGGGAAGGAGGTCATCTACTTGTTGTCAGTACTGCTCTGCGTTTTACTTCACTGGATTCACAGCCAGTCTTCTGCATCCAAAAGAGGGACCTCACAGATGACAGAGCACATGCATCCCTCAACTAATAGAGACTCCCTGCCCCTGTCCTGGCAAATCATTTATTGCACCGTCTGCTGTTTTAAAATCACCCTGCCCACTGTAACACAATGCGTGCCATTCAGTGCCAGCACTTACCAGTGTGCTTTCTGCTGTGCATCTGTAAATGGGACAGCTTGAAGTATCTCTTGTTACAGCCGGGGTATGCGCACATGAAGGGACGTTTTTCATTTGTCTCACTTGCTGATCGAACGATAGTCGGAGCTACTCCTGGCACTCGTCGCACATCCTACAATGGCAGACACTTGCTAATGCAACGTGAATGTTCACAAGCTCAGAGAATCAAAAGGCAGACAGTCAGAGGCACTTCTCCATGACAAGAAATAGTTAAATACACCATGCTGCAAATGGTAACGTATTTTACGTTTTAATGAATTTCAATCTTAGCATATCTCAACCTGTTATTTCCAGAGCAATAAAATGATATGAAGAGGAAACAGTAAACTTTCAGTAAAATTATCTCATTAATATTTATACGTAAGATTAAATATTCTGGCCTCAGATATAATCACACAATCCTGGAAGTAAGACTGACTGGCATAAGGAATAGTCTTAAGTATATACTGGCATAAAGACAAGAGCATTAGCCAGAGTGACATTATATTACATTAAATATTCATATGAAATTAAGGTGCAGGTTTATTGTATTGGGTTAATAAACATTGTTAAAAAATAAACCAAGAAAAACTGTCCAGGTGGAGCTGGTGAACAGTTCGGCTTCAAAGAGTTTTGGCCACTGTCTATCAAAGGTTCCACCAAAGACCATCTTCTCCTCCTGAGACAATGAGCATCCATAAACACGTCAGCTGTTTACTTCTATTTACTCAGCCAAAAGCTCTCTCACAAACCTGTTTCTGAGAGTTTGCTACTGAATAGTGACTTGTTACACTAATACAGAACGGAAAAAGGAGAAAAAAATGGCATCTAAAAGCATTCATCTACGCTGATTACACAAAAAGAGCAACACATAAGAAACAAATGGTATGTGATTACTTTTCCATTGGTTTTAAGAAGCTTTAACTTTTACAGAGGTATTCATCAATGATAAAACTGTTTCAGAAACAGAGGAAATCCACTTCCATGAATGAAAAATTCCTTCCAAATCTTTTTTTTGTCATCAGGAAACAATCGTTCTTATTTTTGTTTTAAGGAAACGTGTTTGAATTAGTAAAGCTTCAGAAATCCTTAAAAGCAAAATGTCATCTAGCACTTTCTTACACAGTTATCAGACTTAGTCCATTGTAACAAAAGTTTCACGTGGCCAAAGTGGCTGGAGCTAGAAGTTGGAAGCTGAATCTTATATTTTGGACCATCTGGAGCAGCTGGTAAAAAATCCTGCCCCACAGATATCTTTTAGAAATAAACAGTTCTAAATGACTGCGCCAGAAAGAAATCTTACATTATACTTCATTGGTTTCAGTGAAGTCACGACACTTATGTCAACCATTTCTTAATGCCACAGGGAAACTCAAATCAAAGTTGAATTTATAAACAACAGTAAGGTAGTAAATGAACATTACAAGCAGGCAGCAGCGTTACTTCCCTGTGAATAGTGCCCTACTGTACTTACTTGTATGCCTCTAAAAACTCCATGGGTGTGTATTCTGTATTGGGCCCCACAGCTGTATAACATGGGAGCACTGTGGTTCTCATTTTCATATCCTGTCGTATGGCTGCAAATAAAGAAAGGAATAATGCAGAAATGAAATATTTTTCAGTACTTTGCTCCATGTGAGAGGTTTAATTTCTTAACTTGATGATAACATATGCAGAGTTTGTTTCCATAGGCAGGATATCCAAGATCAAGTGGAATTCACCAAAGGAAGCCTGCTCCACCTTCGCATGAACCCACTCCTTTATAGCACAATGCACAGACTCCATACACACAACTGCTGGTATCCCTTAAGACAGGAAAGAAAGAAAGAAAGAAAGAAAGAAAGAAAGAAAGAAAGAAAGAAAGAAAGAAAGAAAGAAAGAAAGAAAGAAAGAAAGAAAGAAAGAAAGAAAGAAAGAAAGAAAGAAAGAAAGAAAGAAAGAAAGAAAGAAAGAAAGAAAGAAAGAAAGAAAGAAAGAAAGAAAGAAAGAAAGAAAGAAAGAAAGAAAGAAAGAAAGAAAGAAAGAAAGAAAGAAAGAAAGAAAGAAAGAAAGAAAGAAAGAAAGAAAGAAAGAAAGAAAGAAAGAAAGAAAGAAAGAAAGAAAGAAAGAAAGAAAGAAAGAAAGAAAGAAAGAAAGAAAGAAAGAAAGAAAGAAAGAAAGAAAGAAAGAAAGAAAGAAAGAAAGAAAGAAAGAAAGAAAGAAAGAAAGAAAGAAAGAAAGAAAGAAAGAAAGAAAGAAAGAAAGAAAGAGAGAAAGAGAGAAAGAGAGAAAGAGAGAAAGAGAGAAAGAGAGAAAGAAAAGAAGAAAAAAAACACCTCATGATTTGAACTCTGATGTACTTCCACAAAGATTCGAGGTAAGGGGAAAAAATCCACATAGCAGCATAACTGTGTCATGTGCACATGTACACGTTATTTATCAGCTAAATGTGGGGCTGGCTATTGCTAATATCTTTTGGAATGAGCAAAATGCTTCAAGTTTCACATTAAGTGCAGTGGATTTTTGTCAGCACTTCATGACTCAGATATTGCCAGATACTACCAAGAAAGTGATGACATTTATAAGAACAGCAGTCATGTACTCATAAACAGAGATTACAAATCAGTGTCCAAACTATTTATCCCACGTATCAGCTTGCAGGATGCACTACAAATTAACCCTTTATTTATAAAAATAATAATAATAAGTGTACGTTATTGGGATTCCTTATGCAGCACCATGACAACTTTAAACACGTGTGATTTATGCTGTTTTCAGGGTGAATCAGCCACATATTTATGTATTAATGTTTAATCTTCAAAATCTTACACTCTTCTGTCTGGAACATTAGGAATATTGGAGGGTTGTTTTTTTTCTTTTCTTCCTGTTAGTGACTTTCTTAATGTTACAATAATATCAATATACCTTAAATAAGTTTGTTAGATTAGTGTGGACGTTGCCACATGTATTAATGTACACTGGCAACAGTAAATGTTCATATTTCACACTGCACTAGAAATTAGAAAGCCCGGAACAAAGCCCAAGGGCACAGAGCTAGGGACAAAGATGGATACATAGGATGTTATCCCAGTCTTTGCCAAATGCTTGCAATAGCAATTTTAAGGGGTCCCTGAGGCCCAGGCTCTCGTTTCACTGTGCCTTCCTTTCTCTTCACTCAAAGTTCATGTGCAGAGTAGAATTACAAGGAAGTTTTAAACCTCTTAAGTGATTTGCAGAACAGCCAGTGGAACTGGAATGCGGGAGATGTTTCAACAGTTTGTGAACTTCGCTAAAGAGGAAGGGGAGCCCTATTTGTGAACTGCTGTTACTCCAGCACGTGGGTCACATTCCTTGTTATTCCTCCACTTAGCGGCTCACAGGCTGCCACCTGGCAGATGTGTTCCTCCAGTTCAAGGAGCTGCCTAAAATACTCGATTCAAACCCAGGCTCCACCTGGCTGCTCAAAACAAAGGCTACACTTTCTAGGAAAGCACATTCTGACTGTTTCAGTTTTAGGTGCCAACCAAGTGGTTATAATGAAATAAGTCTTAGGGTGATGGCAGTGAAGTATCTCTGATCTGAAATATTATCTTTAATAATAAGAGAAAGGAATACACTGTTAGCTGATTTAGATGTATTAACACTTCTCTAGACACATACCATTTCTAACTAAACAGGTTCTTCTCTCTGCTCAAGGTCCAGATGTGGCCTTTTGTTCTGTAATACAAGTAACAAATTGCCATTTGCACAACTCACATTTCCCACCAGCACTGAATTTTCCTCTCCACTTAAAGACAGCAAAGCCCATAGTCAATAAAAGAAAAGTTGGAAAGTACCAGGTCCATTAGGGTACTCATGTTAATCACAAATTAGAACAGAAATTAGATGAGAATGCCTATTTATAAGGAGGAATTCCTGAAGTAGAAGCTATCACTGATCTGTAGCATAACAACAGAGGGTAAATGTGAACTCCAGCACCAGTTATCCTGAGTAGCTGTGAGTGCTCTCACTCCATTCCTGTGCTAGTAACAAGAAACACCAACTCAGATAAGAAGAATTTGCAAGGCTGAGATTTTAAAGGAGGAACAGTAATGTACAGTAAAACGTTATGGCACCAAACACAACCTAATTTCCCCTCCAAACTCACATTTTTCTTCTTCTACTGTTGAATGCTTCTGTTAAAAGCAATTGGTTCTGAAGCAACTCCTCCCAAGAATAAGAAACAGAACAAAGAGCCTGTCTGTGCCCTCAAGAGTGACTCCGTGAGCGGGAGTTATCCTCTGGATGTTCTCCACCTCAGTTTTTATTGCATGTTTGGGATGGCTTCCTCAACATTCAGCCTTTTTTTGTATTTCCTCCCATTATTTCTAATTATACTTCATTATAGCTTTACACAAAACTGCTACGCTTAGAAGATAAAAACTTTTCAGAGCTTCTCAACCAATGGAACACTAACAGGTGAAGAGCCACCTATTTAAACAGCTCTCTTTGAGGAACTTTCTAGCAAGCAGGAATCATAGTTCCCATCTCACATAACGAACAGTCTCATCAGTGCTGTCTGTATGGTCATAACGATGATGACTTCGAAACAGTGAGGTTTTGTGCTCAAGGTGATATTTATTCACTATGGAATAATCTGCTCTTTGAGAAGAAAGAAATTAACGTGTGACTGCTCCTCCTGATGAGTGGAGAAATGTGAACGCTGAAGGGAGGGTTCAAAACCAGTCCCCATCACTGCTCTCTTGAACTTCACCTTCCATCAGTAGTAACTTTAATGTGAAATAAGATTTTTTTTGGTCTGTGTCCCCATGATGTATGCCACAAAACATACGCCATGCTTTACACAGCAGGCTTGCTTTATAATGCTTGTAGTTTACATACTAAAATAAAAGCTCTGACTGCAAATATAAATCTCCTACACTGCTGAAACTCAAAAGTCTACTTTACTGCCTACAGAAGATAATGACTGCATGTGAATGATGCAAGTAACTGGCAAGTGTATGGCTCCAGCACATTAAATCAATGAGAATCTTCAGAGGGTAAAAGATCCCTTAGCTTTCAGCTTTTCTTGTCAGGCAGTCTGTGTTTAAACAGACAAACAGAAAACACTTCACGCACATAGGTCACAAGATCTATACAAATAACAACAAAAAGTTGCCCCAGGACACTCTCCAGAACAGGTAACATTCCAGACCTCCACCGAAGCACTATGATGGCTGCACCGTACATCCCAGATCCTTCTAACAACATCTGCATTGTGAATCAAAAAGATGGCACATTAGAGATGATACCATGCTGTCCAGATGAGCAGTGATGGTTCAGGCCAGGTAAGCATTGACACCTCAGGAGTGAGAGGATTCTCCAGCAGGACCACATGTTCCTTTCCCACAGGGTGGACTGCTGGTGAAACTACAACTCACAGAACCACAGCATGGCCTGGGTTGGAAGGGACCTCAAGGATCACCAAGCTCCAAAGCCCCTTGCCACAGGCAGGGCCACCAACCTCCCCATTTAATACTGGACCAGGCTGCCCAGGTCCCCATCCAGCCTGGCCTTGAACACCTCCAGCTGTTCCAGCACCTCACCACTCTCATTATTTTCTTCTCTGGTTCTAGGCAGCCAGAAACAGACTTGGAAACATATCCATACAATGTAACTCTAGATAACTGGGAAACAAAGACTGATACTTGCAAGGCGAAATGCTAAGCAAGCAATAGTGTTGCAGAGTAGTTAGAAAGGCTTGCATTGACCGCTGGTCCAGCATATCCTGAACACCCGGAGAGTAGCTCTTTTAAATGATTAATCTCAAAGTTGTACAGATCGTACAAAGATTAATAAAAATGAAGGTTTTACTGATGAGAATGTGTGATGAAAAACAGAGCAGCTTTAGAGAGTTATATCAATCTAAGTGGTTATAAAAAAAAAACTCATAAAAGATGACATTCTAATCTGAATATTTTAAAAAAAATAATCAAGCTGCAATTTCTCTCTCACACCATTTTTACTTTGTTAAGCTGAAACTGTCTGTCTAATGCATAAACCAGTTACAGCTTAATCTGTAGAGTTAAGCCTTTTATTATTATTTTGTGAACCAAAAAGGGGAAGCTTTAGGGCACACTGAGAAGACTTAGAAAATTTCAGATGAAAACATGAATACAAATTGATTCATGAGATTCAGGCTTGGAAGAATAAAAAAAGCCAGAAAGCAAGATTACATAAAACAGGCACCGCATTAAGCCTCAATTTAATTGTGTTTCAATGCAAGAACAGGAATCTTAGGGTTTAGAAACAGAGCCAAAAATGAGGCAAAGTGAGGGTGTGGGCCAGTCCTGTTGATAACAGAACATAAAGGAAGAGAAGGAGAGCTAATTCCCTCTGCTAAAATATTTACCATCCTCGCACCCTGGGAAAAATACGTATGGAGACAGCAAAAAGATTCTGATTAGTTACATAGAAGATCATGTGTCTGCCTGTTTTTTGTCTAACACCATTACGGAGTGTGGACTATAAAGCTGCATTTTTATCTCTACTTTCCAAGGCAATGAACATTACAAAAATGTTATTTCACATACTGCAGCCATTCTGCCATCTTCAATGAGAAAACCAGCTGGCTGACAAGAGGAAGGCATTGGATTGCAGGGGACTGGTCTCATTGACTTCAACAGCTAAGGGTTTTTTTTCCTTTGACTGCAGTAGAATCGGGATTTCACCCAACACTTCCCTTTGAAACGAGGCCCTCAGCTAACAGTGGGAAAGGGAAAATGGAGTACAATAGGCAGTGGGTCACTGTCTGTTTCAAATTCATCTTGACTGCAGAATTGACCCCGAGTAGGAAGTTTTACACCTCCCTATTTTACTGATAATACCATTGTAGGAAACAGAAAAACCTTCACAATTCACTCCTAGTCAAAATAAGTTGTCCCTGTCTTGTTTTACATGCAGTTCTCACAGCATTCTATAAAGATCGTACCTAATTTTCCTTCCAGTGGACATGAGCGAGCAGAATATGTACAAATGTCTTTCAGACACACTGACCATTTAAAACACAAGCAGAAGTAAAAAGGTTTTTAAAAAGCCACTACATTTATCTGGCTTTACATATGACTCAAGGTTAATGTCAGAAATACGTTTTACAACTCTCATTCAAGCAGCTGAAGATAAAACCATGCAATATTTCTATAAAGTCTTGTCACTGGGTATGTGGCTACCGCTGTCTATCATGCCATATTTTCCTGCTTGGCATATATTATTTCTATGTCCCTTTTACACAGAATATGTCACAATATCAGAGGATTTTAAAGTTGTGAGGACAGCCTTTGCAATAGTACTACGAAGGGCAATAGCATTTTCCACATTGTACAAATAAAAAAGTAATACAAGGGCAGAAACTGAGGGAAAAAGTGTCCACAGATTTATGACACCCAATCTGAGACATCTGAGATCTGAGGACACACAGCTTTCTTGCAGCAGTATAAACCCAGTCCTGCCCTCCCAACCAAGTACCACAAAATACCATCAGCAAACAGTGACGTTCACCACATTAACCTTGAAGCTCTCCCTTCAGATCCCTGAAACTGCCCATTTATGTGGCAACTCCTGCAGAGAAGAAGACAGCCCTCTCTTCTGCCTAAAGCTCAAGAACAGCAGAGAAGTCTCCAGGACAGCTCCTTGAACAGGTTGCTTGTTTAGGCTTCTTTAGGGCCCTCAGTCTTCCTTTTGGCTTACCAACAGGCATAAATGTTTAAAATTTAACATTCAGGAACTGAGTCGGTATTCTGGAGTAGTCTAACTGCAACACTTCTACCCATTTCCCTGCATACATCTCTCCCTTTTACTTGCTAGTCTTTCATGTGGCTGTGCAGTCAGAAGACAACACCTCCGTTCACCTTGTGTTTCTCTCTCCACCAGTTACAGTGTCTGAACAGGCACTCTGTTCCATCCCCTTTAATGCTGGCCTCAGCTTGACACGCAGACCGTGCCTTCTGCCATTCCTTAACACACTTACTAAAGGCACTAAACACAGAAGGCACCCATAGAGCTGAAGAAGCTTCTTGTCCTCACAGCTCAGCAGGAATGATCGTGGTGATGAGTGAAAAGGACACAGCTTTGACCACCTGACAGTATTCATGGCCAAATAACAAACTCTGAATTCAAAGTGAGCTTTTACAGCTGATTGATCAGATGCTGGCAAAACAATGTAACCAGCTAAAACCAGAATGCTTGCAGCGAAACTGCTTCACAAGTTAAGGACAGAAGCTGCTATCTCTACATAAAATACATGGTAACCACTTCATTTCAGGGTATTAATAAACTCATCCTGAACCCAGAAAACAAGGAGCTGAACTTGTCCAGCGTCAAGTGCACCTAAGTTTTAGATGATAGCAAGTCTAACTACTTGCAGAACATACTGGTAATGTTTCCTTCCTGATTACAAAGCACACAAGCCTTAGCTAAGCCAGGAAGAAGTGCTGGGAAGAACCCAAGGCAAGGAGCTAAACAAGGACTGTCATCATTGAACAGAATCTAGAAGCTCTGTATTTCAACAGAAAGACCGATTCCAAAATCCTTAAATTACAAGATTGAGAAAAGCATCTGAAATACTAAACGCCTGGGAATCACTTATGAACAGTTCATATATTTTAAAGATGTAAATCTTGGGAAGAATACCTTATGTTCGTGGCAACCGAGCTTGGAGGTGCTGTGTATTGTAACTCTCGGCCAGAAAAGACAGATAACTATTTTGGCTCATATTACCAGAGATGAGGCTATGTCTAGCACTGATTTTCCACAGATTCTACAACCTTGGCCTACACCAAAACTTTCAGCTTTGTTTTACCATAGATCATTCATCATGATTTCTCCTTTTCCCCCCCCCCCCCCCTCTTTCATGCATTCTAGGTCACATACTTTACACTGCTAGCAGTCTGACTCCTGGACAAGCAAAAAGCCATTTATTTTGCTCAGTGCTCCTTCAATATTTCTATTGTGCCTTTTCTTTTTTTTTTCCTCTTTGCTGAGTTCCCCAAAGAATAACCTCTTCCTCGCTTTAATAACTTGGACCTCAGTCAAGGTTGATGCGTTACTCCATTTTGCAGGATATTTTCTTCAGAAGAGACAAAACAGTGTCTAATATTGCGATGACTGATCTTTAAAGTGCACAGATTAAGGAGGAAATCACAAACAGTTATGGGGGGGGGAAAAAGAGTAGGAAATGAAATAACCTTTAAAAAGAAAGAATCGGCAGCACAAAAGGCACTGAGCTGTGCACAATGGTAGGATTTGGGGATCTTCTTAAACACAAGAGATGTCCTTGGCAGATCTCCTTAGACTCAGTTCAGGTCATTCCAACATACACAGGTTACTACTCTATTATCTGTCCCCTCAGCCTTCCAGCACCCTTTGGGAGTGAGACAGGAGTAGGTCCAGGATATTACTTCCTTCACACTGCAGCACTGTATTGTATGGACAAACCCAGTATCAACCAAGGCTTCCGCACTCATGGACAACTGTGAAAGCACAGATGTGTGTGCTATTTTCTAGATTTCTTTTGCTGCTCAAGTGAGACTGCCAGCGTGTGCTTAGGCAATGGCAACGTCTCAAAGCATGTCGGTGATACCAACATCACCAACCTTCGGGAGGGAAGTTTCCATCTATTCAGGGCATGGCAGGCAGTCTTTGGCTCTACCTCGAGTAGGATCTAAAGGTGGCTCTTTCACTCACGGCAGCATTGGTCTGAAGTGAGGTGAACGTACAGAGGAGCACCAGCTGAGCGGCCCTCCCCTTGCCTGAAGCTCCCTCGTGGGACAACCAGCCCACGGGAGCACCGTCGGGGCACTGGGCACGGGCTGCTGTACGGCTCCGCCCCGCCGGGCTCGCCCCGTGCCCCTTCGCTCCCGCGGCACCCTCCCGGGGAGGATCGCCGTGCAGCCCCCGGCCGGGCCACTAGTCGGGGAGCGCAGTCCCTGCGGTGGCCGCCACCCCGGCGGGGCCCCGCGGCGCCTCGGGGCCTTCCTGAGCGGCCGGCGGCAGGAAGCCCCGCGGGGGAGGCGGGCCGGAGCCTCTTCCCCGCAGGTGGGAGGGCGACAATGGACGGGAGGAAGGAAGCCGGGAGGCGGCGGGCCGGGACACAGGACGCAGGGCCCGGCGAAGGGAGGGAAAGGGAAGAGGGGCGGTAGGAAGGGGCAGCCGGGGCGGCCCTTCGGGAGGGCGGGCGGCCCCAGGGAGCTCGGTTCGAGGGGTGCCGGCAACTTGCAGCCGCTCTGCAGCAGTGCACGGCTCCGCTGATCGGGCTGGGCATCGGAGTCCGGCCGTAAAATCAAACGGGACGTTGGATGCCTAATGTGATCACTTTGGGAGAAAGGTTAGACAAGAGTGCAGCGCCTTACCCTTTCAGCGTGGATCCCAAGTTCATTTGGTTCCATGTCATGCATTCCAGCTGGGACGTCATTTGGTATAAATTGTCACTGTGGTGGAAATAGCCAGAATTAGAACCAAACGCACCGCCGCCCGTTTAGCATCGACTCGTCTAAATAGCAACATTTCGTTATCGCCTTTAGATCTAAAAACAGCAACATATTTATTTATGCAATGCATCTTATCGATGTAATCATTTGTTCATCGGGAAAAGAGGGAAGGGAAGGGAAGGGAAGGGAAGGGAAGGGAAGGGAAGGGAAGGGAAGGGAAGGGAAGGGAAGGGAAGGGAAGGGAAGGGAAGGGAAGGGAAGGGAAGGGAAGGGAAGGGAAGGGAAGGGACACCCTTGTAACCTACAAGCTGAGACATGAAGCTTTTTCCCTTGCAGAAAAGTCACATCCGATATTGGCACATTGAAATTAATGAAAAGGGACCCGCGGGCTAACAAAGCAGATTATTTGTTTTAAAAAGGCAAATCTGTTAACTGTTTTAACCGGGAGTGTAAAAGATCACGTGGTTAATGGAGTGAAACAGCTATCGTGACTCGTGATGGATGGCACTACATCTAGAGGCTTGACAGGCAGAAGAAAAATGGAGTGGCTGAGCGATAAACTAAGCTCGCGACGGGAACGCGCTGGGATGTCTGCCCGCTCGCTGCGGCGCTCTGGGAACCGGCAGCGACGGCGGCATCCGCGGCTTCTTCGGAGCGGGCACGGCTCGGCTCCCAGCGCGGAGCGGGGCTGAGCGGAGCCCACGGGAGACGGAGCCGGGCCCGAAGCTCCCGGGAAGGGCTGCGGGAGGGAGCGGCCCCTGCGCCGGGCGCCGCGATCGATGCCGGGTGGGGAACGGGCGTTCGCAATAAGGCGCGTCAGGGCTGATTAATTGCGCCGGGATTCACCGCGCTCGGGCAATGAGTTTCCCTCATCCTGTTACTAAAGAGGGCATTTTTCTTTCTTCTTCTTCTTCTTTTTGTGCGTGGCAGGTAGAAGCGACCTAAAAAAGTCAGATTCCAGTGGGAAGCTTTTGCATATAAAAACAAATTAAGTGACTTCAATCTCGAAGTATGCGCGGTACCATTTGTCAGTATCACCGGACGCTATTATTCATTAGTGTGTCTGAACCGCTATTATGCTACTACAATGTCCCGCATATCAGCTCGGGGATTGTTAAACTCTCCTGCAGTTTCCCCATTTGCAATAGACGCTCGTGCTGGTCTGTGCCAACTACGTTTTGCAATTCCACGAATTCTTCCTGTAATGCTGCCGTAATTAATTCCTCCAGGACCCTGATTTTTATTAGAAGTGCCCGCCCGATGCATTTACAGCAGGAGATTTCCCTTTAACTTTCTCTCCCTTGACAGTTCATTTATAAGAGCCTCCCCCACGATATCCACTTTTTCCCCTCCTTTGCTTTTTCATAAAGTAATACACTTATTCATCTTGTCACTCGCCAGCAGCCACCGTACCGCACTCCGCCGTCGGGTGACAGCGTCCAAACCGAGAGCCCCGGACTAAGCCGCAGCCCGCCGTTCCACCTCCAGCCTCCCTCAAGCCCCCTCCTGCCTCCCGGTTCCCGACCGCGCTCCGCTCCTCTCCTTGCAGCCCCGACGGCAGCCCGGCGGCGCAGCGCTTCCCGGAGGGATGGGCTTCGGGAGGAGGGGGGCAAGGACCCGCTCGGTAGCCGGTGCCGGACATAGACGGCCCAACTTGGGCAGGCTGAGAGTTGGGGCCGGGGCCGCGCTGGCCTTCGGGCACGCTTTGGGTTGCAGGGGGACACAAGGGGACATCACCGAAGGATGGAGAGCGTCGCATCCGACGCGTGACGCGTCTGCGCGGCTTCTCAATGACGGGACCGAGAGATGAGCTCGTGGAATTAGTAGCTCTAGTCAACATCTCTGCTTCGAATGAGTCTTGGGTTAGGAGAAGGGAAGCGGGTCCCTGGGGACGTGCTTGCATTGATTCCAATCGGAATCGTTGGCCCTCCAAACGGCCACAAAGGAGACGCTAAAAATAACTTATTTTCATTACGGAGATGCTTTTAAAGAGAAAGGAGAGGAAGGGGGGAACGTTTCCACAACGGGATTAATGTAAGTTGGAGTGGAATAAAAGGAAGTCCACGCGGAGCAAAAAGGGAACTTAAAAGGAAACCAGTAGTAGATCATATAGAGTTTGTTTTGGCCTGCACCACGGTATTACCGAGTTCTTGACCTCTGCACAGAGAGAGCTATAATCTGAACCGAGACTCCTCCACTTTTAAAGTCTTTGTAAGTGTGACTCACAGTAAATTTTCAACATCGGGCATGTTTACTACATCAAGCAGCGCGAGGTAGAAAAGTTCACATCCCCACGTCACCGCCCCACGGCAGCCCGCCGCCCGTGCCCGGCTGCGTCCCGGGCAAAAGCCGCCCCGCGGTCACCCGCCTGCTCGGATGAAGCCCGAAGGGACCCAGAGGGAGGGTGTAAGGCCGAGCAGTGCCGAAAGCTCGGATGGGGCGGGGGTCGATGAACCCTCCGTGGCAGGCTCGGCAGCCCCGCCGCAGGGCGCCTCGTGCCGTGCACCACGGGTGCGAATAGGGCGGGCGGTGCGGGACAAACCTCGCCGAGGAAAAAGGCAAAGCCCCACTATGCCGAGCTCCTGCTCCCGGCCACACCGCCCTGTTCCACTGCTAAAGGTGGTCGGAAGCTCCCGCTCTATGGGCACGGGCCGCAAGGAGCACTACGGGGCTGAACCTGAAGCTGCGCAAACAGGCACGAGGTGAAAACACGCTTACAAATGGTCATACAGACTCTGTCAAATCAGCTTCGGACAAAAAGAGGGCGGTTGATTCTCAGGCCGCCGGAAAAGCGGACAGCGAGACAGGCTCATCTCTACACGGTACCTGGCCACCCGCTTGCCTTGACGGCACCACCTAACAAAACGCTTATGTGCAAGGCAAGTCGTTTTTCTCCGCATGCCTCTGCGCCCGTGGAGCTGAGGACAAGGGGTGCTCGAGCTCGGCCACCTGTTCTGGCTGCTTCAGTGGAACATGAGAAAAAGAACCCCTCGGATCACGCTTTGCAGACCCTTCGGAAGAACCGGCGCTGCTCGCCGGGGAAACGGCAGGAGCTGGGCTGGTTTCGCACCGAGGAGGGTCCCCACTCGAGGGAAGGGCTGCAGCCTTCACTGAGCTCGGAGCCGGTGGCCAAAGTGCAGAGCAGAGCGGCGAAGAAGCCGCCCCGCCGAGGGCAGAGAAACCCCGCGGGGTGCGCTGCCTTCGTAAGGCTCCCCGCGTAACCTAATTATAGACGGCCCCGCGAGGGGAGCCGCTTCGGTCCACTCGGCCAGGAGCTCTCCCCGCCAATTATTCCACACGCTAATCTCTCTGGATAGGCTTCTTTCCTTCCTTCATTACCTCATTCCCTCCTTCCCTTGACGTCAACTCACGTTCGTTAGCGAAGCGGCTTCTGGAAGTGACAGAATTGTGTTGTCCCACTTCCAGTTCTGATTAATCAGAGGCGATAGACCCGGCCTACGAGAGGAGCCGCCGCGGCTTCCTTCGCGCAGGGACATTGTTTTGTGTGCTGCAGTTACTTAGCAACTCCGAGATACGGGACCGGCTCCAAGTTCACAAAAAGTTGAAGAATAAATTTTGGGGAACTTCTCACTAAACACGTTGTAAAACTGCGAGAGGCACGCCCAGCCCCCACGCCACACCAAAAAGGAAGAGAAGCCGCGATCGCAGCGGGCCTTCTGTTTGCGGGAGCAAAACTCCACAAGCACTTTCCTCCCAGCAAGGAAATCTGAGGGCTGTATCGCCCCGTGCTCCAAAAATCACCTCTCTGCTGTCCGGTCCCCTCCGCTCAAAGGAGTGGAGCCCAAACCTTACAGGGAACTGACATACAACCGCCCGACCCCGCACACTCTCGTCGCGCACCGCCGGCCCTGCCCTGCCCTGCCCTGCCCTCCTCTGCCCAGCCGGGTCGCTGCGCCGTGGGGCCGGAGCGGGGCAGCCGCGCGTGGGGCTGCGGACACCGGGCCCCGCCTCGGGCAGCGAGGGATGTTCTGGGACACGCTTGGACCGGGCTCGGCCGGCGGAGCCCTGCGGCCCGGGAACGGGGACGGCACCTGCCGGGTGCCCGGCTCGGCAGGGGAAAGCCCGAGGCGCGGCGGGTCTGGGCTATGGGGCCAGCGCCAGGTTTTTACTTAAACGCGTGCCTCCTATTTTCCTTTTTGTTGTTGTCGTTGTTTTGCTTTAGTTTGTTTGTTTCAAGAGGAAAGCAGACCCGACCTTCTTTTCCTGCTGCAAAAGAAAGCCGTTGGCGCAACACGCCCGGCAGCAGAGCATCCCGAGCAGCAACCGAAGCGAAACGAGGGGAGTGAGAACGGGGCGAGGCGGAGGTACCTGTTGTAGGGGGTCCGCAGGAGCAGGGCCTGGCTGCCCGTGCAGCTGTCCGTGGGGGTGTGACAGCCGTACACCGGAGGGGGCACCGAGTACTGCTGGTCCCCTGCGGAGAAAGGGACAGGGTTAGCCCGTGCCGCGGCCGCCGTCCAGCCCCGCGCCGTGCCGGCCGGGCCGCCCGGGAGCCATTACCTAGAGACGGCTGCTGGCTCATGGGGTCCTCGTGTTTGAAAGAGTGGTTCGTAAACTGCGCGGCGTGGTGAGACGGCGTGTGGCCGTAGCTCGGAGTCCCGTCAAAGGCCACGGTGCCGTAACCTGCCGGAGAAAGCACCGTGGGGTCAGGGGGCTGCCCGGCCCGCACCTGCCCCCCGCAGAGCGGCTCCACGCGGCCGTCGAGTGAGAGAAGCCCCCGGGGCAGACCCAGCGCCGCGGGCACAGCGGGGAGAGGCGCAGCCAGGGGCGTCCCCATGTCCACTCCCCCAGCACACCCACGGGCACTTGTGGGGCTGGGGGCGCAGGGAAATGCCGTGTGACCCCGAGGGGTGCGGGAGTACCGGGGTGTGGGGCTGGCGGGGTACAGGGGGGCAGCTCCCGGGAGGGCCGAGGCGGGCAGCCCGCTCCTTAGGGAGGAAAGTCGGAAGTCTCGTTCACGTTTCAAGAGAACAGATCGGCTTCGGTAATAAAAAGGATGTTTTCATTAATTGTTGCTCATATTAAAGAGGAAGATTCCCATCTGCTCTGTGTACTCCTCTGCCGTTTCCAATTTAGAAGTTACCCTTTAATCTCTCTCTTTTTTTTTTTTTTTTTAAGAGCAGCTTTCTGAAGAGTCTGCAATAAAGAATGTTTCACGCAAAACTAAAACTCCTCCTTTCAGCGAAAATTGCTCTCCAAAATAACAAACAGCCGATTTGGTTTCCTACGCTGGGCAGATTCAGATGGAACGCGAGCACCTCTGCTGACCCCGGGCCGCTGCGAGCCCGTAAATCAGGTGCTCGGACACCGACTTTCATTAATGACTTGGAGCTGGCTAAACAACTTCGGCTAAGAAAGTAATTACAAAGTAATATTATCTCGGCGGCTTCTCGGCTCGTCAGCAGTTGCCCCCAGAACCGAGCTCCTCCGAAGTCACTCTTCCAGCAAAACAAAACAGAAAGCCCGGAGAGGGCTGGGAAAACAAACGAGGCCGGCCCCGAGCGCCCGCTCTCACACCGTCCCGTCTCTCAGCCCGCTCCCTCCGCTCGGGCACTCGCCGGGCTCTTCTGCCAGCCCCCTTCGGACCCGGGTGCCCGGCTGATAATCACAGGCGCTTTTCCGAGGCGTTACGATGGGAGTAACGCAAGGATCCGGGTGCCGTTTCCGCAGTTGATTGTCTCTGCAGACAATAAAGTGGATCGAGCCGCGATACGGGGGTTGACCAACCTGCTGGTGTCCCCATCAGAAAAAATGTCCCCAACAGAAAAATCCCGAAGGCTTTATAGCCCTCACCTTCGGGACGGTTTGGAGCCGACCCGGCACGGCGGGGCTCCCTCGCCCCGGCCCATCGCCTGCCCCCGCCCGGAGCCGCTCACGGCGGTGCGAGCGGCGCTGACAGCGCGGTACCGTGCGGGATGCTGGCCCACAGCTGCGCCTCTCGCTCCTTATCTCCTCCCTTGGCCCTCAGGGCAGATGCTCAGCCTTCAACTCCCTTTCCCCCTTTTCTTCTTTCTTTCTTTCTTTCTTTTTTTACGTTCCGAAAACACTGACACTTTCTACGGTACATTTGGCCCGGCGCAGATTTTTGGCGACCTTCACAACGCAGCTCGGTGCAGAACGATGTTTTGGCCGCATTTTCCGGTGTTGCCTGACCCAAAGCTTCAGGAATGTGATAAGAAAGCCGAGTTCTGAACCGAGCTGCCGATAGCGAGGTCTCTTTAATTAGGGCTTTATCAGAGCCGGGCCTGATTAAAATGTGCTGAAAATAATTGAAAGCTATACAGCTGCTGCAGCACGGGGCCCGCGGGAGGACTCCAGTTGTGGAGGAGCCCAGCTTGGATGAAGGAGACGGGCGGACCAGAAGGGGAAAGCTGGGCAGAGCTTCCAAAGCCTCGCTCCCTACCCCCACGCCCCAGCCTAGACTTGGCTGAAGTGTCATCGCAGAGCCAAGGTAACGTCTTTCCCACGGTCGGAAGAACAGGCTATAAGCCCGGGAGTTCAACCTTGAGGAGAGCGAAAACAAGAACTTTTTATCCGCTGCCGAGAATAAATAAATCAATCAATAGAAAAGCGAGCACCCTTTGCCGAATTCCTCCTCGGCGAAGGAAGGAGCGCTACCCGGACGGGCCGGAGCGGGAGGGAGGGGCTGCACCGCAGCCGTGCTGCCCGAGCTCTGCCCCCCGCAGCAGGGCACGGCCACGCACACACCTGCACGACTCGCTGCCAACTGCGGGAGCTGCCGCCGTCTCGGGGTACAGCGGTGTGCCCGCGAGCTGCGGAGCCGCCCGCACGGAACCCTGCCCGGCTTAAGGCCGCAGCCAAGACGGGTGCTGTGTTTCTGAGCGCTAAAGGCTCCCTTTCGCTTTGGGGGCTTAGAAATCAGAGGGCACCTACTCAACCACCTTGTCCTTCTCGTCACTACTTCTGCTCGGCCATTAAAACCGTCTCAGATATCTGAAATGCTTTCAGGTGTCCGAACGACACCAGCGGCCCCGTGCTGCGACGGCCGCCTCTGGGGATGCCGCGTAACTTCCCCAACCGAGCTGGGCCCTGCGCTCCGCTCCCAGTTTTTCGATATCGGCAGACCGGCAAACGCCTGGTCCGGGCCCCCTCTCCTTTACCCCGGCCCGCCTGGGAGTAAAGGCACCCCGCAACAGCCGGGAGCTGGAGGCCGGCCACCCGCAGCACCCTATCTACGGCCCGAGGCTGGCTGCTGGGCCGCGGAAGAGCAGAACACCCGCCGGCAGCGCAGAGCCTGCCCCGAGACCCTCCGGTCGGCTGCGACAGCGCTGCTCCGGGCCCGCTCCTCCAGCCGCCTCGCCGTGCGTGGGCACCTTCCCCCGGGCCGGGCAGAGCGGGGACGGAACGCGGCGGGAGGCGCAGCCCGGGGATCCCCAGCGAGAGCTCCGCTCTCTCTCCCTTCTTGTTCGCGTTAGCTCCAGCAGATGTTTACATTGCCGCCGCTGGAAGAAAAACCATTAAGCGATAACCCCGTTCCGTAGGCGGGGGCTGACCGATCGTTAGCCGCGCACCCACGCCAATTTCTGGGGGCAGAGCGAACAGCGGGGCCACGACGCTCGCAGCCCGCCGTGTCCCTGCCGCGGAGCCGCCGAGAGGGAACCAGAAGCCGCCCGGTGCGTGCGGCTCGGCCCGAGGAGCCAGCGCTCCCGAGGTAGGTCCGACAAACGCCCGGAGAACAGCACCGGGCGGACAGCAGCCCGCATATTCAGGAGGAGGTAAACAACTCTACCCCCGCCCCTACACTGCACGGCTTGCAGAGGGAATGGTCTGAGGGCAGCCACCCCATCTCCACGTCGGGACCGTCCTCAGCCCGAATACGGCCCCGAGAAGAGAGGAGGCTGCCGTAGCCAGGGCCGAGGCCGGGGTAGCCCGCTGCGCCCTTGGGAGAGCCGAGAGCGGCTCCCGGAGCTGCCCGGAGGGGCGCGGCAGGGGCTCCGTACGTTCGGCAAACGCGGGTCGGAGAGCCCACGGCTGTGCCCGCGGGGCTGAGCCCGAGGCCGGGTGCTCGGCGCCGCCCTTACCCTGGTTGCGAATGGCTTGCTGGCTCTCCAGGCAGTTAGGCAGGTAGGGCCCGTTGGGGAACATCCTGGCCTGGCCGGAGGGCGGCTGGCTGGGCGGCGGGGCGCCGAAGGGCCCGTAGCGGCAGGCCCCGGCCGTGCCCGTGAACTGCCCGGAGAAGTGGACGGTGAAAGCGCTCAGGTACTGCTCCTCGTGCGGGTCCGACCCGTTCCAGCTGGGTTCCTGCTTGATGAAGGAGTGCGGCCCCAGCGAGCCGTAGGAGGCCCCCGGGGGGAAGTCCAGGACGGGAGCCCACTGCGCCGCGCTGCTCACCGGCATGGCGCAGTTGCTGTTGCCCGGTAGGGAGGGCACGGAGGGCAGCAGCGCGTTCAGGTCCCGGACGTCGGACCCCATCTGCTCGCAGACCTTCTGCCTGCCGCCGGGCAGCCAGTCTCCCCCCGGGCCGCACTTATTCCAGGACACCTGGCCTCTGCCCGCCAGGCCGGAGGCCGGCTCCGGCTGCAGGCACCAGGCCGGAGAGCTCAGCCCCTTGGGGGAGGTTTGCTCCGCGACGCAGCTCCCCGGGTCCAGCCCTGCGGGAGCGGGCAGCAGCGACAGGGAAAGGTTGTTCTCCAGGATCGCCTCCGGGGCCGCGCCCGCTCGTAGCGCAGGACGGGGTGCGCGCGTGTCCGTGCGGCCGCGGCCGTGTCCGTGTGTCTGTCCGCGCGTGCCGTGGGGGGGGGGATGGCACAGCCGCCTCGCACGCCGCACCTCGGCTGCCTGCTCGCCCTCAACTTTGCAAAGCTCAAATAGAGGCGCTCGCAGGGGAGGAGGAGTCAGCCGCGACGATCCTCCATTCACACAACCTTCGTCAAGGGGCTGCCCACAGCCCGCTCTGCTGAACCGACCCGGGCCAGCCGGGGGTGGGGAGCGCGGGGGGCCGGGGGGTGGGGACGCGAGGACGGAGGGGGAGAGGTTACTGTGGGAGAATATATCTCCCTTACGCATCCCTCCCACCCTTCCTCCGGTGCAAGCGCCACTAAATCTCACCCTAACATCCCTTCGCTTTTGAGAGACCTGGCGAGACCGCCAGAGAGATGCGGGCGGCCCCGTAAGTACGTGCCGCACCGCTTCCCGCAGCCCCGCGCACGTCCCGCGGGACCCCGAGGGCGACGGGGGCGCAGCCCCGGGCACCGAGCGGAGAAGCCGCCACCCCTGCAGGCGAACCGACCCGGCGAAGGAAAAATGTGTCCTTCCAGGTGCTCTCCCCGTGCGGGAGACGTCCGCGTCCCCCGAGCCGCCTGTGTCTAGAGGGGAGGAGGTGGCTGGGCTGCCGCGGAAGGACCGCAGCACAACGAGCGCCCGCATCGGGGACTCACCCGGCGCAGCTCCGGGGAGGACCCGCACTCTCCCTTCCCTACCCAGCCCGGACGGCGGCTCCGCAGCACGAACCCGGCGGCACTTCACGCGTTATCTCGGACAGCCCTCCCGGTCAGCTCGGCGGGTAGGGGGCTAGCCCCGGCAGCCAGGGGGCCGCGACCTTTTCCCCGCCCCTACCGGCAGGGCGGACGGCGAGGCCCCCGGGACTCGGCCGTGCCTGCCGCGGCCAGGCGCACCACGGCATCCGGCGCAGATACGAGCCCGCCGCCTCCCGCCGTAGACGCGCACCAAGAGCGGGATCCTGCCCCCCTCCTCCATCGCTGTCGACCCGGCGGGGGGAAGGCTGAGCCCCTGGGGCACGCGTGTGACAGCTCCGCCGGGCCGCTTGTTGGTGCGCTCCCGTTGCGCCCCGAGCTCGGCCGGCAACACTCGCGCCCCCGTGCCCCGGTCAGAAGTCGCTCCCCCGAAGCTGTAGTGATAAAAGCGGTTACCTGCCGCTGGAAGGGTGGGCCCCGATGTCCTCCGGTGGCAACTCGCGCTGCGGCGTTCCCGTTCCCCGCGGCATTAAAGGTTACCGCTGCTTCCATCGCCGAACTCCAAACGATGTTTTAAAATTGCTGCAACAAAATAAATCGAAACGGCCCGTTACTGGCGAAGTCGAGTGTAATTTCATGTTGTCCTTACATTGATTAACAACACCCGTAGGGTTCTGCTACTAGTGAAACGGCGTTCATTTTCACACGCAGTCTTCAGACAAATCGCTTTTAAATCGCCCTCTTAGATGTGTACATAAGTGCGTTTGTTACACAAATCCGCGCGCACGGTAAGTGCGAAAGGTTTCTTAGCTAATACTAAGGGCTGCGTAACTTTGAAGGAGCTGCTGCTCTCTGTGAGGACACGCAAAACGAATTCGGTCTCGGGAGATGAGCGAGCTCAGCCCGCTCCCTCGGAGCGAGGAGACCGCTCCCCTCTGCCCCCGCCCGCCCCCGCTGTGTGCTCGCAACCCGCCGCTCCCGCACCCGAGGGGTCCCGAGGCGTGGAACGGTGCGAGAAGGTCGGGGCTGCTGCTGGACCCGGTCTTTCTGAGATGGACTAACATGTGGAGCCGGTCCCGTTAACCGCCGGCTCCAAAAATCTACAACGTACGTACTTAAATACAAACCCTTGTGCAGCTTAAGCGGAGCATTTGATTTCCCGTGAAAACCAGACTTCTCTTAGTACAAACAGAAAGCCCTTCCCGCAGCGGAACGGTTCTTTAGTTTGCATGCTTTTATCTATCTTTCTTTCTTTTTTTTTATTAGCCTAACTTGAGAAATATTCTGGAAAAGGAGCAACGTTTTCTCGATCGCTTAGTTCTGCATTATTCCGCCCGGGAAGAATACCGAAGCCCTTCCAAATCTTCGCCCTCGCATTCCCAGCAGACACAGCCGAGAGCTGAAGCAAACAGCGCCCTCGGCCATCAGCTCATCTCCCTCCCGGCGGCCCCCGGCTCGGCCCGCAGAGACCCTGCGGAAGGCACCGCGCCTGGCACCTGCGCCTCCCGACACACGGCAGCCCGCAGGGACACCGGGCAGTGCGGGACGGAACGGGGGGACGCTCCTCAAAGCTGAGCCGGGACACGGCTTCAACCGACAGGGGCAACCCGAGAAGAGGGGAGGGCTGGAGTCTTTAGGGAAACAGCCGGAGTCAGCTCCCGCAGCCGTTTCTTTACAGTCAGCACAAGCGAGAGATAAAAGCTCCCTCCTCCTTTGCGGGGTCGGAAGCGCTCCGGGGCCGCATGTCCCCTTCGAAGCAGTGCGGCGGGTACAGGGGACACCGCTCGCATCCTTCCCGGGTGCCCGGAACCTGCGCCCGGGCCCCTCCGGAGGGATCACGCCGCGCCCCGCAGCCCATCCCGGGCTCGGCGAGGCTCAGAGCGCAGAGCCGCCGGCTGCTCTGCCGGGTACCGACCCACACGGCCGGGACCTTCCCACCCTCTGCCCTCCAAAGTCGGTCTGAGCCAAATCTCGGACGGGCAGAAAGATGGGTGAATAGCTTTAAGCTATAATTCCCGGGAAACGATCCACGTCCGATCCTGCTCACGGGCTAACGGTACGAGACCAACCAACGAGTATTTCTGGGACAGGGGTTGTTCTACAGAAAGCCCCTCTCGATCCTGGGAAAAATGGGCTCAGGGCGCTGCTCCCGAGCCGTGAAGCACCTCCCAGGCAGCGTTCCGCTCTCCGCTGCTGGGCCAACCAGTTAACGGCCCAGCCATCCTCACCACGCTTTACTAAGCTCCATAAACGATCCCCTCGCGGCTCGAAGCGGGGGGAGACTGGCTTAAACAGAGATAAATCCCCAGCGCTGTCGGAGCCGCTCACGGCACGCAGGGGGATCTGTCTCCTTTCACTCGGGGAGCCGATCAGAGTTTGATTACTTAAGCGCTAAGAGCAGCAGAAACAGAGCTGCGAACCGCTCTACAGGAGCGCGGAGAGGCGAAGAGGGGCCGAATTTCTGCTCACACCGCGGGCTCACACCGAGGCCCGACCTCGCTCTCCCCGCAGGAACAGATTCGGGCGGGGGAGACCCCCGGGCCGCCCGCTCCTCCTCGCAGCGCCCCCCGCGGGCGGCAGCTCCCGCTCGGCCCGAGGCCTCGGTGCCGATCTCGGCCGGGAGCCGGGACTCAAACCGCTTTTCTACCGTAAATCTTCCGAACGCTGGAACTAATTACGGAGGGGATGTGTTTCAATTTGTTCCGCATTAGCGCCGCGCCGGACCGCGGGCACCAAGCACGGGAAATTGATGAGCCGAGCCCCGGGCACCCCGCCGGCTCTACGGCCCTGACCCCGCGCTCAACCCGGAGAGCGGAGCGGGGAGGGACGGGCTCCGCGCTCCGCCTCCCGCACCTGCGGGGCCCCGCGGCCACCCGGAGCTGCGATCGGAGCCCGGGACGCTGCGCTGTAGCGCCTAAAGCCCCCGCGAAGGGCACAAGAGCCGAACTGTGCCGAACTGCCGATGTGATGCTGGGAGCCGGCGCAACGCCGGCTGTCTTTGCGCTCCCTGCCCTGACCGAGGTGCTGGGGATGCTCAGACTGTGCCATCAGTCGGCCACACCTTTCGGATCCCGTATATGTGGCGTATTGAAAGTCTCAGTTATACAAGGGGAAATATTCATGGAGCAGCTAAAATTATGAAATAGAATTCTCACAGGATTTTGGTACTTAGAAAAGAAACTGGGTGAAAAAAAGCCCTTAGGTATATACATAGATAGAAATGCCCAGGTCTTTACATTATCCCCAGTGGTTCTGAAGTAATTAAAATTATTATTTTTGGAGGAGAAAATAAGAATATACTGTAGAACGCAGCACATAATAAAAATAAATACATGGAAACCACGATCTAAGGGATTCATTTTTCCTGTTGTAGAATGCAGACTTCACTACATAAGTATATTTCACTCTAAATGCAATAGTACAGAAGGAAATCAGAAACGGTACCTGTTACACACAGAGATCCTAAGAATTCTTGGAGCTCCCTGGGATGTTGCCTTTGAACACAGATACACACCTGAAATGTAAAAGAAACGTTTATAGATTCAGAAGTGATAGGAAACATTCAAACAGAGTAAACCTGCTGTGCTCATTGCCACACTGCAGTCTTTGTGGTCACCAGTGGGTAAGCAGTGGCAGCTGATAGCACCAGCAGCCTCAGGTCTCGCTGCCTGCAGGGTGTTATGGAAGGGGCACAGAACAAGAATTGCTCCGTCCTGGTTTCTCCAGCAGATCTGAACCAACCATGTTTTTCTTAATACTATCTGTGCCTGCTTTCATGTTACAGCATCACTGTGAAACAAGCACACTGCAACAGCATAAAGTCCATATCTCACTTTGTTCTTTCAAAGCCCCTTTTTGCAGTAACCCTGCATGAAGATACTCCTTCCACCAGCCCTCCTCAGGGGAAACAAATGATGTTTTGGGGAGGTTGCTCTGACTTGAGCTGAGATCTCAGTACTTTTCACAGGACTCAGAGGAATACGTGCACACAAGCACTTGACTAAGGGTGCTTTAGGGCAAGAGCTGTTCCACTGAAATCAGTGCTGGAGGATTTCAGTCTATAAGGATGTAACACCTTGCTGCATGCAGGGGGGAAAGCAGGCAGAGTCTCTTTGATTACAGATGCCCAGGAGACAACGTGCAGCCCTGCAGCTTCATTAGGAACTGAGCACACCTCGTCCTGCACTTAACTGCAGTCCTATGAAGGCACACCTCTCTTCTCTCTCTCTGGACTGAATGTACTGATATGTCTGGATTGCAGCAGTACACAAAAAGCAAATAAGCTCATTATTTTCCTCATCCAGTCAGCTAGAAGCAACAGTCAGTGAAAGTGTAGCTCTGATCAAAATGGGAACTTTCCCAGTTCTTTACTCTGAAGCTTCCCGATGTATTCTTTTGTTTGAGGCCGAAGATTTATGGCCAGGCCCTCTGTTATGTGCTAACACTGCTGCATGCGATAGACAGTTGGAGATGAAGCTTGTGGGAAGAGGTGCAGGAAGAAAGGAGAGAGAGGGAGCTCATGTGTTCAGCTTGCCTTAGAAGTCAAATTTATTTGTTATGAGACACAAGAGACTCCTTTCCCTTCAGATCTGAAGGATGCTTGATTACCTTACATCCATTTGAGTACTGTTATGACAAAAGAACTAAAAACACCAAGATCTTGCCGTAGCCACAAAGACAGAGACTCTTACACTGTTCATCTCGACAACTTCCCTGTTTTTCCCTCCTATAACATCATAGCAGGGTCCAATAAATTACAGATCAGAACCAGGACTTGCTTTTGTGATGGCTTAACAAGCCTCTCAAAGTACTTTACATGTTATTTGAAATGAAAGAAGCAAAACAAGGAGAAAAAAAGAAACCTTGCCAACTTGTTCTCTCTATATCTGTATGCTGAAATGAAACAATGAAAGGAACAGCTAAATAAGTGGGACTCCTTTCTAGGGATCACGTGATCTTAGATCAACTGTTCCATGAACATATTTGCAAGTAGCACCACAACGCTAATCAGGATATTTCAAAAGTTTATGAGCAGTTGCTTAGGAAAAACAAGATAAAGCCTATGGAAATCTGATACTGGTCAACGATGCATTTATTCAAAGCATAATGCTGACTTCAAGTCTCCATAAATCCTTTGCAAATGAAACTTCCATTGTGATCACTGTTCCAGATCTAAATGATTTATTTCTTTTTTCTTTGGTAGACCTTAGATATATCTCAGAATGCACAAGTTATGCACCCATTGATACAGAGTTAATCATGTCCACACGAGATAATACTTTTAGAATTCAAATAAGATAATTCAAAAAATGGAGTATCCTATAACAAGGTTTTATTATTATTACTTACTAGTGGATTAATGTACATGAAAAAAACAACTTTTTTTGTGATTTGTTTCAAACCTTGGGGCTTCCACACTGACAACCAGTCAGCTCTTAGAAGAGCAGATGGATTGCAAACAGTCTCAAAACAGAGTTCTTAGCAATATTTCTCCCACTGCTTCACCCTGAAGAGCAGCATCCTTAGCAACATGTGTGTGCATTATGAGGAGATTGGTTCTACTGCTTAGATATAAGGAAGGCAGTGAAAGGCCAAGCAGAAGGGGACAGTCTGTCAGCACATCTTTCTAACTCAGTGAACAGAACTTCCCAACTTGTAGAAGCCAGAATGGTCTTCACTGTTCTGGGTTTCTTGGTTTTCTACATGCTGGTCTCTTAATTGCTGTAATCAAAATGGACTCTCGCTTATCAGTTTACTCCAAAAAGTTCTGAGCAGAAGTCAAAATAAGTTCAGCAAATTGCATGGAGATCAGCTAAAAATACGCTTAATTTTTCAAACAGACTTCTCTCAGAGGCACTGCTGGAGTCAGCTTCAGCCAAGGCACCATGAAATAATTCTATGTATGGGTGACAGGAACACCCTTTGACAGCTTCATATTCTTTATCAGGGAATGAAATTTCTTGAGTAAGCTGAGTAAATTCTTGAATAATTTTCCTTACATTATTTGTCTCTGTGGAAACATCAGCAATTCTCCAGTCAAATAAGAGTTCCAGAATGTTTCACACTTCCAATACACTCCACTCCAATGCCATGTATCAAGAACATAAATGATTACACTTACTGTTAAAGGAACAGGATCATTCCCACAGCCTCAGTATACATGTTTGAGTGCACAGCCTCACAGGAGGTAGGTTTTCTTCAAGACCTGCAGTACTACTTAGTAATCCCAACCCAAAGGGTGGCCTTAGGCCAGCCAGCACACGGGGGATGAAAGCTGCCCGACAAAGACAAGGAATCCAAGGAACCTCAAACACAGTTAGAAAATGGGAAGCACTATCCAGTCCTCAATGCCAAGTTATTAGGTGACTATGGAGCTATGCTTTGTGCAATGCTGTGAGGCTCTGAATACTCTTGTATAACTTTTCCCAAATCACAGAAGTCCCCTGGGAAATGTCAGTAATCAAACAAAATCTCGTGGTCAGGAAGCTTTACTTCATTCAGCCAATTTTATTTCCCCTTCATCATTCCATCTATTACTCATTACATCCTCCTGCCAAACGCGACATAATTCTCTCTCTCCCATGCTCATGTATTTCAGTTCCATGTAGACCATGATGCCCTTTCATCCCAACTTCTCCTACTCATTATTCAGGCTGCACATATTTAGTCCTTTCCACTTTTCCTGCTGTCCTCTGAGCTCCATCCTACAGCATCTCCCCAGAATAGAAGCACCCCATGTCAAATCAAATATTCTGCAAATAGCTTTATTTGGCAATCTCCAAACATATGGCCACAAAAACCAATGACTAAATCACCTTGAATAACTCAGAATCAAAAGCCATAAAGTTGTCAAATCAGGATAGGGAACTTAGGATGACACCACAAGATCAGCTCCACAGGAAGCCCTTAACTAACGGCATCTTCAGAAATTTCCCTAGTCTGTTTTATGGTCCTTGTCTCAAGGAATGTGTAATATTTGTAGTGATTTTAATGTTCAAAACATTTTATAAGCATTCTCTCACGGTGGCGTTATTATGATAACGGTAACCGCATACCATACTTATTCTCATAGTCTTATAAGAGATCATTGAGACAAAAGTTCTGAAACAGTGAAGTTCATATAGAGTCAACTTTATGCTCAACTGAATTACTTATTTTTAGCAATTCATTCTCAAAACATCAGAACATCTGTATCACTGTGCTACACAATACTTTGCTTCTATTATCATACACCACTTTGAAGCAGCAGCTTCCACATCTTTTCCCTGCTTCTTATCCATGAATAATACCATTCCACAAAGCAAACCATACTACAAATTATACCCTATTCATACAACCTAAAATTTCATAAGCTCAGAGGCTGAAAGACTTCAACTTCAGTCATCTGAAGATGGTGAACCTGCTAATTCATCTAATCAAATTCTGAGAACACCATATATGTGAAACTGGGTTTACATCTGGCTAAGAGAGACAGTTATCCAGTCACCTTTTAGTAGATTCTCCTAGTTTTGCTCTGATGTGACAAGGACAGTAGTGTCTGTGAAAGGTGTCCATGCAGACAGAACTATATTACCACTGCCTGAATGATTGATTTTCCTTTTACAGCAGAAGGGAAAGGTGAGAAGACTGGAACTTCAGAAGGTGCATCAGTCCTGAGAAAAAAGATAAGAGAGAAGCCCTGCCTGGTACTGCTACGTGCAGTGCAGTGTGTTAAATGACCCTCATGCATACAGATAAGCTGTAACTTCTGTTTTAATCTACATCAGGTTCAGGTAGAGAGTGAGTCTTTGTGCTTTCCAGGACGTTGCCTAAAGAATATGCTAGAGGAGCACTGACCGTTTGGGGTCAGCGAAACTTCCATCTGGGAAAAACATGATGGCTTCAGAGCAACTGCCATGTACTGGGGAAACTCTGGATGCCTGAGCAAGAAACTTTCAGAATGGAAAGGATACCTCAAGAAACTGGCAGATTTAAAAGACCATAAACATTCAATAGGAAGGAAATAAGATGACCAAGTGAAGCATCTGCACGTAGCTGCTAGCTTGCATCTCTGTGCAGCAAAGGGGTACCTAACATGCATGTCCCCAAGCCAAGCCCAATTGTTTTAGAACTACATGACTAGAGGATGGTTTCTGTCTTTCCATAATGCCATTCTTTCCCTTTTGCTCCAACTTCTTTTGTTTGCTCCCTCCTCAGTTTGTTCTTGTTATAAAAGAGAAGGTTACACTCCTTTTCAGTCTTTCCTAGGTAACCGGAAAATGCTACACAACAGCACATTTGTAGATAATTTTCATGCCAAGGACCCAAAGTTGCTTTGATTACTTGGCAGGCGTTTACCAGCACAATGGAAGTGAAGGGAGCCTCAGCATTTCTGCCCTCTCTCCTACCTTGAATGCTGGCTGATGCAGCAATCTGGCTCTGCCTCAACGAAGGCGGCCCTCTCAGCTGTTCTGGGGCTGTTCCCACTGTGAGATAGCCATGTTCCTTCTTGATTATGGACCACAAAAAGAAGTGGTACCAGGTATGCAAGGCATTGCGCCCTCTGACAAATCTTTAATTGCTATTTGGGTTAGGTTGGAAGCGTATTCCTAGAGATCCCGTTCCTGTTTATAAAGCCTTTTGGGGTGAACATTGCTCAATGGAAAAGCAGCACAGAAATTTAACAAAAGCCATGCTGCAAAATGTAAAAACAAAAAAGTAATTCTCCCACAGGAACAGAAAGGCATTTCATACACGTCCAGTGAGACATTAAAAATAATTATGTGGAAGAGTAATAGCTCCCTTGGTTGTTTTAATATATTTTTGTCTACAAACAAGAAACGCTCTCTAAACTTCTGCCTTGGCTTGGCTTGAAAGGTCTCTCAAACAAAAGCCCTTCAAGTGACCCTTAGATTATTAAAGCTCAGTAACAATGAATGCAGATCTTAGTTAAATCAGAGACTGTAAGAAAATAAGACAGCAGGTTCAGTTCTGGAAAGGAATATGCCTCAAAAAACTGGAAGCATATAGAATGTAGTTCTGATCAGTGGTCATATCTTCTCTGAACAAAGCCAAAAACTTTTGCCTGAAGTATCTGACATTGATTTCTTCTCATAAATAATTGCAAATAGCCCCATGCCTAGCACAAATAGAACATACTGGATCGTGCATCTTAGTGCTGTTCCCCTGTCACAGACACAGATAGATCTAGAAAACTCCATGACAGCATCACAGAGTTCATTCAAAGAGTAATTCACATCACCAAGGTTGTTTTGGATTCTACTCTTAATGATGTTTCTTTTCCAAAACTTGCAAAAACTACCACCATAACACTTGAGGAGAACAAAAAACGCCAGCAATGCCAAATTACAAAGCTTAAGCAATCTGATCTGTGTTTCCCCCGAGAGCAATACAAAGGTTGAGATGTTCAGTGACAGGCACTGATGTCAGATGCCAAAGCAGAAAAAGCAAACATAGTAGTGGGGAGAGATATATAGGCCCCGTAGAATACTTTGTTTTGAAAGTCATATGTCATTTAAATGGCCTTTATAACTCAAAAAAGTTCTTTAAGAATACGTTTTGTGTCATTTGAAGACAGAATATACACTGCCACCAGGTGATAGGGTCAGTTTTGCATTTGGGAACTGGGTGCACAGCTTTTTGGTATCTGTTTCATTGCCATGAGCAACAACAGCTGTGCACAGCCTTAAGCAGAGGCCAAAAAGGATGTTGTCAGGGCAAGTGGCCTACCCAGAACATCAAAATGACCCCATTTCCTCTACCTCCTTCGTGTCTACCAGAGTTGCACTTGCAGCCAGCTGAAGAACTGGAGAAACAGGGACTGCCACTACAGCGGGCAGGAACAAATGGCTTCCCTAAAGGACACTGGTCCTGTGTTCTTCCCAGTGTGCTCACCAGCCAGTTCACCTGACTCTCAGCAGTTGCTCTGGCACTTCTTTCCCAGTCTTTCTCCTTCAGGAGAACCACCCTAGCTTCAGAAACAGAAAGCTCAGATGAGCCTGGCATCTGTAACTGAGAAAGTACACACCTAACTGTGCATCTGCTTTAACAGATGTAACATTGCTACACAGGGATGCTTAATGACTGGAACTGGGTTGGTATCCTTGCTGACCAAAGCTTTCTATTCTAATTATTTGCATTCAGAGCAGAAAATCAGCTACTTTTGTGTTATACCCAATTCCTACCCAGGGGCCGAGGGAGATGTTTGTTCTGCATAGCCATAGCAACAAAGTTGGCATTTAGCATCATGTTTGGCTATTCCTATGACAGGAATTATCTTGTGAACTAAGTTTATTGGACACCAAGCAGCCAGCAACGTGATAACAATGCATGTAGAGTCATCAAGGCTGGATTTAATTACTTATCTACATCTTTCTCTCTCTCGATTTTAGAGACATTTACATTTTCCCTTAGTTTCAGAGAGCATCTCTTTCCTGCCTTAGCAATTCTATCTGCGGCATCAATGTTGCAAACACTAATGCACTAAAGCTCGCCTGTAGCACAGAACGATAACACAGAATTCAAGGGAAGTACAGCTTTGCACGTGAGCATCCAACCTTCAGGCTTACCCGGGCCACACTGAGTGAAGGCGAACATTTCCTGCTGCTCCCAGGACCTCGTTCAGCCAATGTATGGAAGCGGGCACCGCCCCGCGCCGTGCTCTGCTTGCAGCGCAGGCGATGCTGCCGGCGCCGAGCTGTCCGGGTGCTGCTGGGGGGCCGGGCCGGGCCGCTCTCAGTGTATTTCACACAGTGCATTAAATGAGCTACAGCAGGACAGAATTTAATAGGTATACGTAGGAAAAAAATGCTTCTGAATGAGATGCGGAAATCAAATCAGATGAAAAGACGACATAGAATTCACCGAACAGATTAATAGCTTATAGTGTTACTGATATTGATGCATTTAAGAACTGGACTTTTTTTTCTGATGAGGATTGCCAACTCATTAATGTTGACGGCTGCTACACTTATAGAGAAGAAAACAAAATACCTTTATCATTAATTACAGTGGGGCAATACATGCCAGAAACTCCATCCCCGTCTTGTCTCTCTTTCCGTCAAGAAAAAAGCCAAACAGAATTGTGATTTTTGTTCAAAGAAATGGCAAACTAGGACAAGGCATTTCCAAAGGCAGCAGTTTATTGATGCTCAAGGTGTACTTGGCCATTTCTCTTAAGATTTTTGATCTAGCTACCTAGTGCCTGAACAGCTGAAACCACACTAATGGGAGAAGACATACATTTGTGGGACTAACTCTAAACTTTCAAGAAGTCAACACAGTTTCATAGATATTGCACATTTCTCCTGCTAAGACAGCAACACAGACTTCGTCCAATACAGGGGGAAAGCAGAAGTATATCAAGGGAAGACTACTGCGATAGTAAGAAAAGTACTAACATGCTTTAAGTATCACTTCAAATGTGCATTTGCTTGGTTCTAGACAAGCACTTCACAGAACAAAACAGAAGGATTTTATCTTTGCTCAAGCAAAGCATTTGAAGGCATTTGAGTTAGGTAACAGCTTGTATGATTGCACTGCCAGTGCATGTGTCTCAGATAACTTCTCCTGTTTCAGATGAAGTCTGTAGAGACATGACACTTCCAGTAATGCTGTGCGCACAAGCATCAGGAAAACTGGCAGCTCAGCAGAAACAAAAGAACTCAAATGAGTGCCCCCACTGAAAGATGAACTGCCAAATGAACACAGCAGTTATTTGTACTGCTCGGCTCCTCCCGGCCCAACTCAACTCAGAACTAACTACACTGTGCATTGCCATTGCCCAGTTACTGTCTGGGGAGCAGTAAGGGATGTGAAGGCAGTGGGAGGGGAGGCAGTCACAGGGGAAACAGAGGGAGCAGGGGTTAGAGGGGTGGGCAAAAAGCTTCGAGGCAAGGACTCAAATCCAGGAAGCCAGGATTCATTAGTTCCAGTGTCACAAGCGTAATTTGTTTCTCTGTTTCTCAGTTCAGCCAGGAAATGAGAAAAATGAGCTATTAGCACAACTCAGTTGATATCAGGCTTGCAAAACCTTGATTTGCTGGCATTTCAGGTCTAACCATGAAGTCTTTTGCAGGGAGAAGATGTGATCCATCTCAGCAAGATGATCACACTGATAGGGGTAGGAAAAGAGCAAAATGAGATCAGTCTAGAAATGCAGTAAATATCAGGTTGTCCTAAATTCCGGAGAAGAGTCTGTATCCTTCCAAACAGGGATATTTTCTGCTTCTTTTCATCTGCACCAGCGTCTCCTAAAAGCCAGCCTTGTATTCTGCTTAGGAACAGTAGAATGTGTGAGTAAAAACAGAGTTAATGAAATACTGAATTACTTGAGGCTGACTTCACCATCCAGGCTATCACTTTTGCTGAGCTTTGAATAAGTTGTTTGAGGTCATTTCTTCTAAGTGGGATGTAAACCAATTCTCTTCCATTTCCTATAAAGGGCTCCATTAAAATTTGCACTGTGACATAACCAAAAGAAAGCCAGGAAACAAACAGCAACAAAAAAAGGCTAACTGACAGAAACTACTCCTGACAGACTTATTTGTGAGTTGTGCATCAATTCCTTGCTCTGTCAAAAACTAGATAACTAGATAAGAGCAAGTCTCTTCCATTCCTGAATGCCATTAAGCATCCAGTGACATCCAAAAGCACCTCAGTTTTGTTCCAGGCATAGCATGGAGCCAGCTATTAACAAGGGTGAACTACTGACAAGGGCAGAAGCAGCTTTATCACCAAAGGAGTGAGTTCTAGCATTTATCAGATCAGTAGCTGTCACTTAAAACTCTAGTTGTAATTTCTAACAAAACCATCCCTAAAGGAGTGGTGTAAACCCCTGGTTTCAATATTGTCCAAGTGCAGAGATCTCAGTCCTCCAAAGGTGATGGTTTTTCTCCACTGAGTAGCAATTGAGAGTCCCAGAATAAATTCAATATGCATGGGAAAGGTAACTTTGGACCATTCTTCAGTGTCTTGCTATCTAAGGAGTAGAACTAGTAGCACTTAAGGCTAAACCTTGACAATGAAGTTTACATCCCAGTGGTTGTGTCTGAACTGTCTGTACCTGCCACGCTTTGTCCTGAAAACCTGGTTCTGAGTTATCTGCATGGCTTACACTGGGCCTCTGTGCTTACTTTTCTTCACTGCAAGTATGATAGAGGGAGGAGGAGAAAGGAAGTGACTGGTTATGTATAACAACACCTAATTCTGAAAATAAATGGCCAAAGCATGCTGCAGAGAAGAAAGGTGCCTTGATCTTTCAGTTCAGATTTAATGTGTGGTGTCTTTGTAGAAAAAGAAGCAGCAGGATTTGTACACAGAGTAGTTTTAGTAGGTGGTTTCCTTAGTTGGATAGATATGATAAGATGTGGGAGTCTTAAAGAGCCATGTAAGCTTGCTAGCAGAACAGACCTGGGTGTCTCTCAGTACAGACAGAAGTCCTTGCTGAAGGAGAGCAGCACAATTATTTCAGGAGCATGGAGTGGGGTAAAGAGGCTTGGGATGAAGTTAAAGAAGGCTGTTTGAGATGTTTGCATATTCTATTTTGTCACCATCTCCAGTCCACTGTATGCCAGGTATATTTCTTTGTTTCCTAGGTGCTACTTAACAGGATGTGTAATGAAAAAGATTACAAATAAGGTGGTGATAGGTAGTGAGATTTCACACCACAAGATCCACTGATGATTTTTTTTTTTGGTGAGTTAAAGCTGAATGCCTTTTCCATCACTGCCCTTTCACCTTGATAGATACGTTAACAGAACTGGAACTTGTACCTCTGAGAACTGTACACCCATGAGAGCCCATACAGTTTTCCATTGGCTGTATTCAGCTGTCATTTTTTTTCTGCTGAATTTCCCATTGTCCAGACAAGCTATCTGACAGGGCTAAACACCTCCACAGCCAGCAATTACATCAAGAGCATATTGACGTCTGATCTGATGCACCACTGACTTACCATATTTTCAAAATAAATCCAAAAAGAGAAACCAGCTACAAGAACAGTCCATATAAATTAAAGAATTCTTTGCTTAGAAAGCAAGTGGGATTACATATCCATCTGCTTTAGCTGCAGACTTGTCCCTAGGGCTCCACAGAAGGAAAAGAAAAGTGAGGATTACAAGGCAAGAGAACATCCATTTGAAAGATTACCTTATTTCCTTTGAATCAGGCTCACATGAACACTGCCATGGCTCTCTGCACAAAACAGTAACAGAGGTTCTTGAGACTTGGTCCTGACACGGATCCTTCCATGAGTCTGTCACTGAGCTTCAGTACCTCAGTTTTCCTACCAATTTGAATCAGGACGTGAGTGACAGTGCTTAGGCTTGTGTAATCCAAAGACCACCTTTGGATCATCTGTGGTAGCATCAAGTAACTTCTCCAGAAATTAAGCTTTAATTGAACTTGAGTGACTAATATGTACAAACCAGAAACTTTCCTGTGGGTTTTAAAAATTTAATTATATTCCACCCCCAAATTTTCTTTGTGATACTCACTGAAAATACACAGCTGCACTGGTGAAACTGTCAGTGAAAGGAAGCTAGAGGTTTTGGCAGCTGCATGGAGGGGAAGAGGTGAAGCCCTGGACTCATGAGAAGGCATTAGAGACTTAAGGTTTGGAGATCTCTGGATGTCTGCTGGAATTTTTGGCAGTCTGAGGACAATTCATTTAATTCCCACCCTTCTGTGAACAAGGGAGAGGTGACAAGGTTACAAAGCAGTAGATCCTGGTCTTGGCTCTTCCAGGGACTCATGGTATGACCAGAGTCACACAGAACCTGGTTTCTACCTCCGTCCATGAAAAGCAGTATATGTTCTTTGTTAGATGAACATCAGCATCTGGGACTGGATAAGAAGAGAGTTCTTAGTTCCTATGGAATGGGCATGTTTGAACCCATAAGTGCATCAGGCATGCACTGATGTTCCCAGCACAGATTTTAGCTGAGGAGCATTATGCTTATCTTAGAGCTGGAGGATCTTCTCAGGAAGTATTTGTTCATCACACCTGTCACTCTGCTACTGAATGCTTGTTCAGAAGCTACTCAGAGGAAAACAACAGCCTTTCTGGGATCTACTTCCCTCTGCACGCCACAGAAGTGTTTTCCTTTCTCTTTAAAGCAAAGACCACCTTTTATTTTCATATTTATACACCACCTGTCACTGAAGAGGGAGCAGTCATCATTCCTCCAAGCCATTGCCACAGAACAAAACAATAACAGGACCAATAACGACAAGCCCTTGTTCTGGGAAATCTGTTTTCAAGCTTGTATTTTAGTCATTTAAAATGTAACAGAGAGAATGACCTCCCCCTCTAAGACATACCAATAACCTCTAAATAAATTCCAGGGATTGTGAAATACTGTAGGAAAAAAAGTCACCAGCAGATTGCCTTATTAAAATGGTACTTTCCTGAACATGAGATGCCATTTCACCCTAGAGGATGAGAAGTGCTATATCAGAACTGATTAATTATTCTTTTCTTTTATGTATTTTTCTAACTGCCTACCACAACACATCAGTAAAACATCTCCTTCCCAAGCATAGAATGCAGGAAGAAACTTTTGACACAGAAAAGGGAGTTTTCAAAGCATGTCTTTACCTCAAGATGTTAAATAACATCTCATAGCAGTATACTGACACACACATCTTTACAGCAGGAGGTTCAATAACAAAGTCACACAGCAGCACACTGTCACTGACTTTACTATTAGCCCTGCAGAGCACTGTAGTTGATACGACTATTTTATTCTTGAAATCTGCTCACTTTTAATATATGTGAACAATGCATTCACAGAGTTTCCCATAACCAGAGCTTCTCTCCCACCCCTGCCTAAGAGGATGCTCTTCATTTCACACTGCAACATGAAATAATACCAGCGTTACAAAATATTGTATGATCCAAATAAAATAGTGAGACTAAATAATGGCACATTATTGAAAGGAAGGGGTTCAGGACATCCCCAAGAGACACCAATGGCTAAAACAGAGAGCAGCTCTCCCAGAGGAGCATTTCTGGGTCTGCACAGACCTTCCAGAGGCAGGAATGGTCCACATTCCACAGAGCTGGACTACCAACTGCTTAGCAGCTCAGGGGTGACGATGTACAACACAGGTCTACCTAGGAAAGCGTATTTCCTCTAAGGGTTCACCACTCCCCCTTATAGCTTCTGCAACAGAGAAAATGCCTGTTGTGGAACACTCTGCCTTCCACACACTGTGCAGGTGTAGATGAACTGATGATATCTAAGGTGCTGTTAATTGAGACCTGCTGCTCCAGCAGATAGTGAAGAAAAACAGTGCATATGCTCTCACTGACACTATGAAATCCCTTCTTTCCTGCTCTGGAGAACTGGCCCATCAGGCCCTCCTTGATGTGGTAATGTAATAGCGGTCTGAAAAGAAATGTGCAGCTTTCAGCAGTGTACATCAATGAGGGAAATAAAACAGGTTTATCAAAGAAAAATGTGACTCTGACCCATCCTTGGAAACAAATCAAAGAGTATCTAATGGCAGCTATAGGTCTCCAAGAAGAAAATGAAGCCAAACAAGTTTAAAATAGATCCAAACAAGAATACATATCTTTTGTGTGTGTGTGTTTTTGTTGTGGTCACTGCCAGCCAGACTATGATTGGTTACAAATGTTAAGGACCCTAGAGTTGTCGGAGCCTTTAATCCATCAAATTGGCCATCCCTATGTGCCAAGCAATGACCTCAGTCAAAAGCCATAAATTACTACTCATTTAAAGCATGAAGCCTGCAAGCTCCCTCAAATACTGCTTCGCTCAGCACTTGTGCATGGGGACGGCTGTCCAGGACCCTGGATTAGCTGCTTTAAGTGGACAAAAGAGCTCTCAACTCTAAGTACCAGATTTTGTGTTAACAGAACCTACCATGGATTATATGAATAAAAACATCAGAGTGTGGGTTCTACATGTGAGTAAGACCCGAAAGATTCTCTTATAGAAAGATTCTCTTACAGAGTGTGCCCAGTTAATGATTTAAAGCAGCATCTAAGAATTTAAAGGTAATTTTATTGCTGCTAATCCTCAGGGCATCGCAGCATGAGTGTCCAAGTCCTTTGCAAATTGCCAGAGAAAACTCGTTATCCATTCAGTAGGAATCACTAGTTATATTCTATTCAGCACCTATATCAAAGATGACAGAGCCTTATTTTCTCAGTATTAAAGTTACTTCATCTATAATTACTTCAATAGAGCAGTTCACCTACAAAGCCTTTTTTATAGGCATGACTAATGAAAATTACCTCAAAAAAACTGTTATAAGGATTGTGAGGAATTAAAAAACTGTAAAAACACTGCAGAATAAAAGTGCTTAGATTTTCAACACTCAGCACTCTACAGCAAACCATGCTGCAGTGACTGTTCGCCTTGTTTTCCAAACATTTATCTGTGGCTGTACATAGATAAATAAATAGATACGGATATTTAAATAGCACCAAGCAACAGAATTACAAATGACAGTAGAAATACACAGGAGGACATAAGTTCATTTAGCACTCACACACTTCCTAATCTGCCAGTCTTACAGCTCTTTATCAAGAGCTCAGCTGAAGACTTTGCTTCTGGCACACCCCCATGAAAACCATCTGGAAGCTCACTACAGCTAAGGCCAATGCTCCGTTTGCATGTACAAGCTGGCTGGCAGACACAAATTCAAGCATTGCAAACCACATCTATGGCAGTGAACCTTAAAATTAGGCCTCAGTGGCACACTTTAAACAAATGGTCTTAGGGGATCCACGTGATCTCCAAAATTACTGTTGTACATGGAACAAGCTGTTGGCTAATGAATGGAAATGCTAACTTTGACTCTTACTTTTGGAGTGAGAGCACAATTTTCTTTTTAAGAAGAATGAAGTCACATGGGTGCTGTACAGTTTGGTACAGATATTTCCAAGGTGGTTTGGGGCTGAAGGCTCTATCTGCATCCATAATATAACTTGCAGAAAACACACCTTTCTGAATGCAGTTCTAACATATTGAGATATGCTGCTTCACTTTGATACGATGATGGATGATGACAATTGCACATGCTAAAACTGCTTAGCATCGTTCAAGAATTACTAGTGTAATCCTTTGCAGCAGTTCTGTAGGCTGAACCACATAGCCTCAGGTAGGCACACAGCACTGTGGTCCTTTCCTTGTCACATAGCGAGCACGTTGGTTTCACTTCCCATTCACCCCACCTCACCTCCAGCTCTGCGACCTCTCCAGTTGGCAGACCACGGCACGCAACTGAATGTGGACCAGTGACAGTGGCTTAGCCATGCTTTGCTGAGAAGCTCAACATAAAAGGCAGTTTAAAATACACAACTGCCAATACAACGTGGTGTCTTTTTTGGCAGAGGAGGTAAAAAAAAAAAAAAAAATAGCAAAGAAAAAACCAGCTCTGTTCTTTTTATGAAAGCCTGGCAGTTTTCCAGCAGAGACTTAAGTACTTTTTGTACTTTGGGGGAAAAATGATGGGACGTGGTCCAAGACTGGTCATACGAACCTGAGAAATATGGAATAAGAGGCTGGGCTGAAGCAGCCAAAGTGGTACCACCAGCTGCAGCCCCATTAATTAGTGCTCTGCGGTATGTAGCTGTAAGAATGACCCTGATACTTGTTGAATACAAGCAGATAACTTTCACAGAGCGGCTATGCTTTTCTTACTGAGGTATATTTATCCAAGAAGTACCTTGCACGTTTCCCCCTGTCTCACAGGGCAGTAAATTAGTTCTAATTGCAGAGGTATGTAGTAAAAGCTCTGCTCAGTCTTCTGCAGCATTTGAAGATTTATTTTACAGTTTTAGGTTTTTTTTCCGAATGTCTAAAATTGAGTGCAGAGGAACATGAGAGAAAATGCAGGTTTTATAGGCCTATAAAATTACCTTACTTTAGATAAATACGTGTTTCTTTGCAACTTAAACAATGTAACTGAAAACTACAATTCTGTGGCTGACAGTGCACTGCACTAGAATATAGATTTCTCTGTTTGCAGCTATTTTTTTAATTTGAAAAGAATGACAATTTTTATCCGCAAAGAAAGGAAAATATGACAGGTACAATAAACTACTTTAACGTACTAACTCTGGTTTTATGAATCATATCAAGAAGAGTACCGATAGAAGAGACTAAGCTAAATTTTACAGCTCCATTGATGGCACTGACTTGTGCGTACAGTAGCATTCTCCTGAACAGAGCCAAGGGGCCTCACTGGGTACAATCCTACATCCAAAAGACCCCCAGGATTTTGGGTCCTTACACCGTGCTAGATATCAGCAGCTGGATGCAGCCTCCCATCACTGTGTGGCATTCAGTCACACTATGAACCATCTTACAAACACTAAGTGTCACTGTCCATTTGATTGGTCTGCTATACCCTGCTGACCCCCCACCTCAGCACTAACATCAAGCAGTGAACATCAGCTACCCTCTGCTGTCACAGTGAGATGGCTCTGGTAGTTGTAAACTGGTCAGCCTGTCTGAGGATTTAATACTGAGTCAGCTGTTGTGCTGCTCCACGAAAACAATGTTAATGTCAGAATCAGCAGAATAGAAGCTTCAGCTTGAATGTACCAGGCAGATGACTGACACTGAACTTAACATGCCCTTCACTTGGCATGGAGCTAGCTACCTGTTTCTGTTGAGTAATCTAACGTATGGAGGAAATGCTGTTTTCTTGTCTGCCACTAAATGCCAGAAAAGAATCACTTTCTCTGACCAAAAAATAGTGCATACACACAGTACTACAGACAGGTGCTTTGTGGTAAACATGAGACAGTCTTGCAACTGAGATAAAGGAACAAATGAAACATAGTCACCTAACCCAAGGCCAAACAAAAGCAGAAAAGACAGTAGAGGACTGTCGAACTGGCTGGCTCTTCTGGGAATGCAGCTGTGCATTCCAGCATGCAGCAAGAATGTGGGTTTTTCCATTTACATTCATCACAAGCTTTGCTAAAATCGGCACAAAGGCATTTGTCTCCATGTATATGGCTCAACCAGATATTGTTTCATAAAGTAATACTACTTGGTATCAAAGAAAGGAAATCAAAAAGTCTTTAAAAGTCTTCTAGCAACACAGGGCAGAAAAATTCAACAGGTTGCTGTTTTTCTGTATTTACAAGCTTGAACACACCAGGCTTATCTGGCATGCAAGTTAATCCCACCTCGAGAGCTCTTCTGTTCCTATCACAGTCAGGTGTAACAGAGCCTGGTAAATTTCTTCTATCAAGCAATGGAAATGATCATACACTGTTGCATTTCTTGCAGTTATAGAATCATTTATGCTGGAAAAGACCCATTAGATGATCAAGCAAATCCATCACCTGTCACTACCAACCTCATCACCAGCCTATGCCCCTAAGGGCAAAACCTCACATCTCAAATACCTGCAGTGATGGTGTTTCCAGCAGCTCCCTGGGCAGCCTTTCCAATGCCTGACCACATTTTCCATGAATAAATTCTCTCTGACATCTAACCTAAACTTCCTCTGCTACAACCTGAGGCCGCTGCCTCACGTCCTACCATTTGCCACCTGAGAAAATCAACTAACACCCTCCTCACTGCAACCTCCTTTCAAGTAGCTGGAGACAGCAATGAGGTCTTCCCTCAGCCTCCTTTCCTACAGATGAAGCAAACCCAGATCCTTCACTACTTCTCATATGTCTTGTTTTCCAGACCCTTCAGTATAAAAGTATATAATAATAACAATTACACATAATCATAAATCACTATCTAAATGATAAAATAATTAAGTGTACGCAGCCATAAAGGTATCCAATAGCAATCAAAAAAGTCTGCAATATAATCAGTAATGACCAGTCAAAAAACCTTCCTAAGCCTTTATGTTGCTGTATGTTTCTTCTGAAGAATCACAAGAGCTTGGCTTTTCTACTGCTCTCACCTTTGGCCAAAGTGTGCTTTTAAGGACTGAGATGTGAGGATAGGAATACCATGGAACTTCTGAGCTAAACTGACCCCAAGCTGCTACACAGCTGTGATTTTTAGAGATGCAACAAAGCTGACAGATAATAACTGAACTGCTGCAAAAGGCTCTTGAAGCTCATTCTTACTGCCAAACAGCACAAACCTTATGTAGCGCCTCTACCTTCCTTAAGCATCCTGCACTGAAAACAGATCCCTCTATTTCTGAGACAGCATAATGAGAAGAAAAAAGAGCCAAAAAACAACAACAAAAAGAACTTCTGTAGTAGGCATGTTATAATGACATGACAAAAATGACCAGAGAGAGATAAGAAACTTCAGGGAAAGCCGTGCTGTTATTCCTTCCTCTACTTGACCTTCAGGGTCTGTGTGGTTTGCTGGTTTCTTAAGTGAACTGATCACTATGAAAATGCCCACACCGTCACCCACGTCCAGTGGGATTCAGCAAAATCTGGTCAGCTTCATGTATCAGACATCTTTTCCAGCAGTGTTCAAATGTGGAAGCAGGCAGAAACTGTGACAAACGTAGTGACAGAAGCATCACTTACTGCTATTTGTTTAAAGCTTTGCCTCCACTCCGGCTCAGTACCAACCTGCTGCACCAGCAGATGGCTCCTAACTCCCTTCAGCAAGACACGCTTTAAAGTCAGCTCTCAGTCACTTCTCGAACCAAAGATCATTTCATGCTTTTTAAGGTCTACAAAAAGCACTTGGGACTTAGTCCGGTTCTCATTAATTTCAAGGGGAGTTGGAAAAAGCAGTAGAAAAGCTTTAAGAAATGAAAAGCAATGAGAAAGAATAGAACATAAAAATAAAATTTCTTGCTTTTAAATGTACCCCACTCTTTTTACCTCTCGATAATAGTTACATTAGTTATCTGAACATTTAAGCATCAGAAAATTATATAAACAATTTTTATTGCATGTGGGGGAAAAAAATTATCTATGTATTTCAGCTTAGATCTGTAAGAATCCACAGAAATTTTAGAACCAGAATGAGAAGACAAAGATAAACAGTTTTATTCCATGTACAGCAATTACTTCAGCTGTCAGCAAAAGTCGCTCTTACTCCTTAAGTAAAAGAGTGAGGTATTGAGTAGATTCACCCGAAAACAATACAGGTCCATGTAAAAAGATCGTGCCTTCTATTCTATAGTCTCTTGGTACTGTCAGGCTCAAGTAATTGCAAATTAGCACACAATTAAACGGAATAAAACAGCCGGTCATTCAAGGGAAAAAACAAAGTATTTCCTTTGCATGATAGAGAACCAAAGCACCAGGTTTCAAAAACATTTACAGATCTTCTTCCACTTTCCCATGCTTTTCTGTACAGAGTGAAATCCTGCTGCTAGCAGAAGCAACAGGAGTTTTGCTATCAGTTTCAACGGAAGCTAAAATTGTACCCTCATCTAAATCAATACGGCCTAAATTCAGCCCTTTGTGGCTTGTTTTTAACAGCCCACAGAGGTATCCAGAGCTCGCTCTAAGCTGACATCTTTTTCTACTACTGTTAATGCAAATGCTATTCAGACTGTGATCTCAGTCATAAGGGAACGCATATTTCTGGAAATGCTGCACTTTAGGTAATTCCTCAGTATAAAAACGGTAACATTAATTTAATCCCATCCTGACAACTCTGAAAGTCTCATTTTCTTTCAAACAAAACACAAAGATAAAATCTAAAATCAAAGCCTAAAGTGGATGGTAAAAGGTTTTAATAAAAACCCACTTCTGTATTCTGCTGCAGGTCACCTTGATGTAAACCCTGTGTGTTTCTACAGCTTTACCCTCGGCTTTCTCAGCATTTACACAGGAAAGAGAATAAATCCCAGAACTGCAATACAAAATATATCTGAACAGTTTAATTAGCTCTTCTTTTGCAGAAATATAGACTGTTCACGTCATGTATAAAAACACAGTACAAAAAGGAAAGAAAGCAAACTTCTAATTAAATTATATGTTCTCCAAAGCCAGGATGAATAATTCTAGCTCACCTACCATAGAAGCCATTGCACATGAAATGGGGTAATGTATAAACAAAGTGCTTTATCTGGGGCATGACTGGAAGCTCCAAGATTGTAACGTCCTTTAAGATAACATTCCAAACCTATCCTTTTAAGTTTTCAGCCAAGAATTTGTTTTTATAATTTCTTTGCTCTTGGCAAAAGGAAACTATACTCCAGCCTAAGCGCTCTCTCTCCTTCGCTGCTGCTACCACTCCCACATTTTTTGCCAAAATTGATACAAATGTTTTGAAAATCAGAACTATGGGGAACTGGTTATAACTGCTCTTTGTCGCTGTTTCTTTCCTTATCATATTTACCACAAGGTATCATTAAAAAACATGAATAATCTTATTGTTTTATCTGCAGCTGCATCTCATCCTGCAGTTCTCACCAGGTAAACCCAGACACCGAGAGCTGATCTGAGAAGGTAATACTTGCGCTGAAAGACCTGGGGTTCCTACCTTAGGGAAGAAGAGCCAAGACCCCCCTGTGCAGGTAGGTAGATCCACAATTCAGTATCGGTATAACTCTGTTGCTGCAATACTTGAAAGCACAGTACTGACTCATTCAGATGAACAGCACATGTAACTAATATTCGTACTCCTGGACTGCGGTCTGTTCTATTACCCAGAGCACTGTTTGATGAAGTTTTAAGAATCTTAGGGGCTACAAACACTACTGTCAACCCAAACCATCTACAGGCCGCTAGGAACACCTCTGCTTCCCAGCAAATCCCCTCACTTCCAACATGCACTATGAGATGAGGTCATTTATTGAGCATGTCCATTTATAAAACTACAGAAGGGAGATTTTAGGGAGTGTCTGCTCCCTTCTCTCCCAGCTGCAGGGATTTGCTAATCACTTTATACTGCCATAGCACTACAATGAGATTCAGCTTTATTTCTCAGGGGAAGAAAAAGCTGCTGTGTGCTAAATACGAGGCTAATGTTGAGCAGCTCTGAAAACCCCCAGTCTAAAATAATTACCAATAACATCACTCTTAACTGTAGTTTGTAAAAGGAAAAAGATATTGCGATAATCCCGCTCCCTTTTTCTCTAATAGCCACACCTTCATCTGACATTAAAGTAAATACTATATGTCTCTAAGGAGGCCAAGCTCTCGTTTCGCTTTGTTGAGCAATACCAGAGTGAGGCTACATAGCTGTAAACAAAACCTTTTCCTGTTTCAATTTGCATGAATTTAAGCACTCGCAGTTCACAAAGTTGATCACCTTTTCGAGAAGTACAGAGATGGTCTCTAAAAAAGCAACCTGATAGCAACTGTTTTAAATGATCTGAGTGGAGAGAAGAGGGAAAGGTAAGCACAGAGTATGCGTGCAAGTGTGTGTCTGTTTGTGTAAGCCTCATGCTGTTGCTCGTGGTCTCCTGATTGATGAAACTCTGAGCTCCCTCAGAGTCAGCATTTGTTTTCTTGGTAAGAACTGCTGCCTTTTGGACAAGCAGGGGGAAAAGCTCTTCAGCACAGTAGGAACAATTCTTTGTTCATCTTCATCCCTGAAAACCATCTGGAACCTTAGGACAGGAACAAAGACCTTCCTTTAATAAAAACAATCCCCATCAAACAAGGAAAAGAAAAGAGACCTATTATCCACTGGAGACCGAGAGTTAAACATTATTTTACCTTTATTTCCCTGACAGATGAAAACCCAGACAAGGGGAAAAGCTTGTCACAGCCTGCTCTAACAGACTTCGGGGGCAACAAGGAGAAACAGAGGCAGGTTCATGACCGGCTGGATTTCTCTGCTGCTCCAATTAATTCAGAGAAGCACTCAAACTAATTAGGCTTTGGTGAGTCTTCCACCATCCAATTTACAGCTTATGCACATGCTGCGCTTACTGTACTGCCCATGTTGGCACGCCAGTCTAGGTTTGTTTTAAATGCTGTTCCCTTCTCCTATCAAAAGGCTACATTCTGGTCTCTTACTCATTCCCTGAATTCAAAGGCTTTGTTCTGGGCTTAACTAATTACACCTGATATCAGCAATAGTATCAGAAACTCAGGAATTTAAGCCCTTATAATTCAAAAACTTGAATCACTGTAAAAACAGTTAAATAAATTACGATGTGCCTATTAAATTTTACACTCTCAAGTCATAATAAATGCCTGCCTTAGAAGAGCCATCCAGTCTCAGTTAGAATCTCCATGGCAAAATTCATGCAAGCCTTTTCTTAAGAACAGGGAAGGCCGATGCTTCAAAAGCCATGGTCATTGATGACAACTGCATAACATGTAATGAGTTAGACAACATGAGTTAAAAATACAACCTAACATAGAATTTACTTTGTCACCAAAACCTTATGGATTATGTGAAACGCTGAAAAACTGCCATTCCTCTGCAAGAAGGAATAATATTATTTTAATATTCTAAGGAAAAATGAGCTATGCCATACATACATATGAATGAACTAACAAAGAGTAATGCGTGCAAATAACAATAATCCCCAAAGTGGGGGAATAGAATGTCACAATGACATGCTTTTCTTCTGGAACTGTAATGAACACAACAAAGGCCAGAAAATTTCCTGAAAATAAACATACAGGGTTTGGGTTTTTTCCCCCTTAGTTTTTTTTACTGGTATTTGCTACAGATCTATTGTGTTTAGCACAGAAGTGTTTGGTCTACAGATCAGCGCTAGAGAGGCAAAGACACAGCATTCAGAGGGATTCACAGGACGCCCCGGGTCTGCTTTATGTTTCACAGATATTTAGTAAATGAATTTTCAAGAGCAAACAAATGCATCTCTATTTTGGAAGACTAAAGGAACGACCTTGCTTCCATTATCAACTCTAAAACGATAGTACAGATGTATAGCAGAGCTACTACAAGCGCCTAAAATACACATGGGCATTCATAGGAAAAATGAGTAGCCCCAAATGCTAAGTGATTATATTCTTGCCCACCAGAAATGGGGGGAAAAGAGAAAAACAAACACATTTGTTTAACCTTTGTGTTTCAGTATTCAGCACAATTGCAGTTCTTACTTTTTAAGTGGCTGTTTCTCAGAAGAGGTTGAAGAAAAGCTGTTAGGTCTCATTTTTGCCAACAACACATATGGATCATAACAAATGTATACTGAAAAGAATGACATAAATGGGCGTACATGAGAAGTTTAGCTTGACCTACTTTATTTCAACTGATCTGAATAGATTCCAGTATGAAGAACACATTTATTCCATTGGAAGCTGACACTGAAGGGCTGAGTGTCCATGTTTTTCAAGGCATGTGACCTGATTGGATAAAAGTTTAAAACAGTTTTTGAAAAGTGATGCAAAATTTCTCAAAAACCACTGTGTTTACACAAAGTGCTCTTCACTGCCTGTGATTCTATTTGCTAACATCCATTATTCAGCAAATAAGTATTAGAGCAACTCCTTTACTCAAAAACTTCTACAGGAGAATATGAAACTTCCTAAGTCAAGGTGTACGGGGTCAACTTAATCTTATAAATAATCTCTGCTATGTATGTGAGATTCTCCAGCATCCTTATCTCCCAAGCTTAAAGGAGTTATCAAAGTTAAGAGACAAGATTACAGTTATCAGGCCTGTATTTCAGCTTTAAGAGACTGACTATTGATCAACACAGAGAGAAAGCTGACCTGAGTAAGAACCACATGAAAGATTTCCAGCCTAATCGACAATAAATTGAAATGTTATTTTAGTGAAGAGGTTGTTTTGTACATTTAATCAAACCATACATTAAACTGAACATATGAAAAGCTATATATTAATATGTATATATATACACACACATTAAGGAAAAGTATACAAATTTCAATTTATTCTATAGGAAGGGATTAGAATTTCTTTTAGCTGCTATAAAACATTAAGAAATTAGCTGTCTCAACTGTTATTCTAAACTTGGAACAGGTAACTGAAAAACAAATGGAACAGAAACATTCAGTCAGGAATATGGTAGTAAAGGACATACATTTTTTACCACTTGGACCCAAATCAAAGTAATTTGTAAGAGACAAATCAGTTGTAGATGTGTCTAATCCTTTTATACGGCAGCTAGTACTTCTATTATAACATCTGTTTGCTGTTTTAGTTTTTGTTTTTTTTTTTCTTTTACCTTATTTTGTTTATGTTAAATGTTAAATGGCTTTACTCTTTTCAAGCCTAGCATAACTGCTTGTATGCAATCAAAAATATATGTAACATGGTGAATCCTGGTCTCATTGCTTATGTTAGCACAATCAGTTCCCACATATACAGGAGGAATGTCAATCAATTTTAAGTTTCCAAGATGAAAGGATGAAGCCCCCAGCCCCTCATAGGTGTTCTACCATCACAAAACCCAGCACAGTGATAAAGCAAACCCAGTAGTCATTCAGGAATATGCCACAAACAGTTTGGCAACAATATAGTCCACTGCTCAGGAAGAGGATTGTCTACCATGCATTACCTTACTTACTCTGCCCTTGGAAGGAAGTGTCATGAGGGAGAAAGGAACAAGGTTTGCAAGGAAAACATGGGCACAGAGAAGCAATTTAAGCTGGAGCAACATTCCTACCTGCTGTAGCAGACAGCAGCTCTGCATCACAGCTTAGAAGAATTAAGCACACAAGTGTACTTAGCTTAGTAGTAGCAGCTTCTTGGGAGTCTAGAAAGATCTGTGGAGTGGGCCTACCATCTTCTACCCAGAAGGAAACTGACCCATTACAGAAGTTCTACCATACAGTAACAAGGTGTCACAGTTCTGGGCAGCTGGTTCTCCTTTTCACCCTGAAAGGAGGAAGGTTACAGTCTGCTGGGATGCAGAGATCATACACAAGCCTCCTATGGAAGCCATTTGTATTTCCACTTTGCCAGCATCTTCTGAAATAAAAGGTGTTTTGATGGAAAGAATCTGACTGGAACTAATTGACTGAAAGTAGCTGGAGGAAGAGGCAATTGTAAGGAACAGTAACCAAATACTTATCTAAAATGCAGTATTTGCAGGTCAGTCTGCTTGACCACCTTCTCAACATCACTTCAGATCATAGTATTGCATTGAAAGGATTTTGTATTACCATCACAGCAAGGGCTGACTACAGTGCCAGTTTTGAAAACCTCTCCACTGATAAACAGCTCTACTTGTTTTTAAGCATAAGTGTTTACTTATGTCTCTGTGGAACTGGCCCAACATTCCTCAAATATATTTTCAATTGTTTCTGCTATTTTTATTTCACAGAATTATTATTGTTGTTTGTTATTTTCACAGAAATAGAACTAATTGTGTAGTCCTAGTATTTTCTGCAGAGACTAAAAGGAATTGTTATCTGCCATGCTGTGTTTCTGTGCCTCTGCTGGAGGTACTGGACATGGTGTGCTACAGGCCAAATATCTTTCTAAATTAAGCTCACAATCTCTCTATTTTTGCTAGTATGGCTTAGTAAATATTAACATGAATAGCTCATCTGCAATGATCAGGTATGGCTTCTTCTGCTGTACTCTCTGTTATTTGTAAGCAAGTTCTGAAAGGCCGTCTAAACAGTTTATAGTAAGGAGCTGTGCAAATGTTGGTGAAAACACTTCAAAATGTGCTGTGAGGGAGTCCGTGCTCTTTGTTCTCAGCCCAAACACACCGGAGGGGTACAATACGCTGCATTCCCAAACATCAAATGTAAGCCTCACTCATACAATCCTTCGAGTAATACACACAGAAGTTGACCCTTTGAAACAAGCCCATATCAGTCCTCAATGGATAACAATTATCTACCTAAGGGTTATTTAGCTTTTAAAAGACACTGGAGTCATCCGAATGAGCCACTTCCTGGTTTTCAATTAAGAGACAAAAGATATTTGAAGAACTTCCTAAATGAAGAGGCCAACGCCTTATGCATAATGCACTGCCACTGTGATTAATTGAGCAACACCACAGCTGTCATCTTGTGAACTCAAGCATGGTCCCAAGAGAAAAGATTATTACATACAAGAAATAATGTTATGGAGTGTCTGACTCTGCAACTAACCCAAACACTTGATTTAAATATTGTTTCATATCGTTATCACCAGTTCCATATATGAAGATAAGGGTTAACATTACAGTTTCTCACTTGTGAATAATTCTTACGTCTGTGAGTAGTTCTGTACTAAATCAATTCATTAGAGAAATGTCCCTTTAAGACAGAAGTGTGACTGTGTCTCAATACCATTCTAGCTTTGTGACCCACTATAAAATACTTTCACCAAGACTTTCATGACTCGGTTATCAACAAGAGATTATTTTAATCTTTCTGATAATCATTTGTCCAAGCTGTAATTTACGTAAACCGTACCTTTCCTCTAGACAGAAAGCACATTCATTTTTAATCAAACCAAATTCACCAAGAAGGATTGAAAACGTCTCTTCTTTTCTACATCTATTTTTAATCCGCAGGAAACTAAACACAGATGTCTCCAAAGGCACGAGGATGATGATGGGAAATCACAGTTTTACATATTTGGAAAAAAATCTCAATATAAATAGAGGCATCCTCTTCCTAACGTGCTCGCAGATTTACAGCTCTGAAATCATCTATTTCGGCTTGGGTTTCCCCTCTCTCCCACCCTGCACCCTGACAAATCATCCTTGCCTTCTGAGACCGATAATCCCAGTTGGCTGCAATGACACCTACTGGATGTCAGAACTGATGAACTGCAGACCCTGCTGCTGCTGAGTTTAGCTGGCGTCACTGCCAATGCAACGTTCAACACCACAGCCCTCTCCGGCACAGCTCCCGCCCACCGCAGCTCTTCCCGACTGCTTGGATCTCGGTTACCCCTATGAAGCAATTTCCTGCCTCTTTCAGGCTCATTTCTCAACTCCCAGGTAACAAATTTTCAACCTGATTACAACTAGGCTAGTTTAACCCAGGCTCTTTTCAAGTCCTTTCATAATCTCAGTTGCTCCACTGCAGCTGCTGTTGTATGAAAGTTATTTATAAACTGCAGGCAAAACCTTCAGGTATTTGTAAAAGCTAATATGCAAAACAGGAAGATAAACCTCATCACTTCACCACTGCTGTTTTCACTAGGACCTTTCTCTTTATGCAGTCATCCCTGTGAGGATCCCACAGCTGCATTTTGGCTTTGACTGGGAAAGAATTTAAAGCAGAAGTTCTAATCACCGATTTGTTAAGTAAATATTACTTATTTCATTCACAAACATCACGTCTTCTTAAAATGGAAACATGACTACATGACTAGCAACGATTTTAAAGTAGGTTTGGGAGAAAGGTTTGCATTACATTCACGTGAGAGCACTTCTGAAAGCCCATTTGGTATCAGAATTCACCTTTGATTTTATTACATTTGTTTTTACAATTGTTGCCCCTAAGGAAGAAAGGTGGGACCCAATATGATATCACAGAGGACCAGCAGAATGCTAACGGGAATCCAGCCTCCTGAGTGGAATTTCTCAGAATTACCTGAATTCAGTAGGTTTGGAGAGACTCTTGACCAACATGTGTTGACCACGGCCTCTGGACAAGGAAACCTTGGAAGAAAATACTGATATGAACCTGAGCCTCTCTTGTGAATTCTTCATTTCAATGGTGGAATAAGTGACCACAAATCCAAATGAGAAATACATTACATTAAGTTTATTAGGAACTTAATCATCCAGTAAGAGACCAAGAACCTTGGATGAACTTCTCTGTGACTCCAGCTCTAGCATTCAGCAGAGGAATTAAAAAACATAACAGGGTAATGAAACACTATTAGAATCACCCACCCATCAGTTGAGTAAAATGCTCGTTCTTAAAGTTATTCAAAACAAAAACAAACACAAAAGACTGAAAAAGAAACTTACCCTCATTGGAAAGATTGTGCTCTGATCATGAACATAAAATCTGCCTAGAGTCAACACTGGCAATAAGATTCTTAGCTTTTAAAGCAGATGAATTCAGTAGTTGGTATAAAGCACATGAACTGTAAATATTTATTATAGGGCATGTGAGTATGATGTCCTGTGAGAGTTAAGGAAAAGAGGAAAATTTGGTCTCAGCCAAAAAAAAGAAGCTGAAACTATAACCATTTACAGCCTGTGAAAGAAAATCATAAAGATGCTGTTCATAGTTGTTGATTTTTGAAAGAGGATAAGACAAATGTATGTACACATACATACATATACATAGCTGAAATATCTCTATAACACACCATTGGTAGGGATGTACGTAGTGCATGTGTATATATATATATATATCCAGCATGACACTAGAATAGTATTAAGGAACCTGTCTGTCACATGCTATATACAGTCTGCCTGGGGAGAACAATCTCTGGACTCAGGAGCTATCTATGATCCTTAATGTTAAATTTCTTTCAAACACATCTACTATTCAGGATGCTGGAACGTATTTGTAGAGTCCTTCTCACATCATTTATCAAAGAGCTTTTCAACATCTCAGCTCTAGAAAGGTAATCCCAACCCATATGAATGCAAAAGAACGGTGCAAAGGAAACAAACCCTGACCAAACAGACAGAAGGTATGCATGAGAGGAAGAATAACTTTCTAAATTCCTTGTCATTTTATGCCATCTAAGATAGATCATCCATGTCTGGCTGACACCTCTGTAAATAAGCTGTTCAAAAATCATTACAGACAAATAAACAAGCAGTGATAAACCAACTATTTCTGTCTTGTATGAAATCTATGCAGAACAATTAACAAACTGATTAAGCAATTCAGATTGGTTACCTGCACAAAGCTACCTGTAGGGACAGCACCTTGAACACCCATGCAGCACAATACACTTAGTGGATAGCCCTGCATTCATGCTCAGAGGCAGCCTTTTCCAGCACTGGACAACGTTTAGCTTTATCTTTAACCTTTCAAACACTTTTGGTTCTCTCTCTTAACATCAGGAACCACTCATTTTACAGCATCTGCACTCACCATGGCCTTTGAGAGACTTGTCATCTATTCCCATGTAATACAGCCCATTAAATTACAGCAAGCTATTCCTGAACCAGACTCAAATATTCTGGATATCAAGAGCAAAAAGAAAGGTAAAGTATCCTTGATCTTAGCACACCCTCTACAATGGATTCTCATTTTTAGTGACCAATATGAACACTCAGTGCATTAGTTTTTAGCCCCCCAGAAATACAAGTATCTGTAAAAGCTTGATCATACATTTACCTTTTACCACATATGGGAGCTGAAACTCAGAGGCATCATAGTTAGCCATAGAGAAATTCATCTGTGATTAAAAGCAAGCAAAATATACGTGTGCTGCTGAAAGTCTATGAAACAGGGTTAAAGCAAGATTTGTGTGCTATGCAGGCACTGCCTGCATCTTACCAAAGTCACTACACAGCCAACATAAAACACACCAGCCCCTAAGTTTTTATACAAGGAAGCTGCTGCTTATTTTTATTTCCATGAATTTGATTTGTATTCTTGTAGATGAACAGCACAGGGATGAGAAAGCAAACAGTATGTTTGTTCACAGAAGAAATTAGCAAAGTTAAGAAAGAAAGCAAATGTCTTATTCCATAGGAGGTTCCCCATGTCCCTCTAACCCAGCCGTATTTCTGAGGTTAAATGATGCAAAGACAAAAAGCTGACTTGGTGAAACAAAGGTAAATAGCAATCCAGATGCTCTCATTCATATTCTGAAGTTATTGCCATCAGCTCTGTGACCAACACATTTCACAGCTTGTGATTTTGCAACAATCATAAATTAAGGCAGTAAGAGAGGACAAAGTCTAGTCCTATAAACCTTTGAGAGGGTTTGCTTTATTTATATCCCAATTAGGGACATTACCAGAGCTCTGAAGTTCATGAAGTATTGGAACCCAGTAGAATCTGGACCTCAAATCATTTGTTTAATATTTCTGATGACCTGGATTATTAATATTATGTATCTAGACTGCTTCATGATTTCATACACAAAGAACTACATTTCATTCTTTGTCTTTCTTCCAAATAGAACGAGGGCCACCAGGTGCAAAAAGACTGCAAACTTCACAAAAGAAAACAAGATAACGTCTGCAAGAAGCAGAACAATCTGTCCTTTTTGGAGGCTTTGTTTAGCTCTCTTGCCTATCACTTGAGAACAAAATAATTAAAAATAAATCTAGAAGAAGGTTTCCCTAATGAATTCCCTAAAGAGTTCCTAGGAGTTCCTGAAGGCATAACAAACTACACCTAATACCTAAGGGCTGAATTCATATATGGGTTTCCTTCTGAAGGAGCTTGTTCTTCTATGTGAGGTGTACTGATGTGACATGGGGATGGATTCTACTATTATATATATAGAATATATATACATATATATTTAGAAAGTATCCATAAAATACAATTTTCTTACATCTATTCTGTGTACTAAGGAAAATGCAGCACCTCTGCCTTTCCAGAACCCAGTCCTTGCAGTTAGTCTACTCTAATTTCATTGAAGTCTTATTCAAGGAAAGGTAATATTTAATGACATTAAACTGCACTAAAAATATTTGTGATAACTGTCAAATTCATTTAAAAAAAAAATCATTAGGGTCAGTGTAACTGCAATAAATACAAAATTAATAGCAAGAGGTTTCTTCTAAGGTTACATTAAAATAACATTTGGGATCTGTCTGGATCTGACAAAACCCAGGGAACTGGCTACAGCCACAATTTGTCCTTAATTTCTTTGTGCCCAGATGAGAAAGATACTAAACAACCCATATTTTTTATTCACAGTGCTCTGCATCCTACAGGAGAGGAAGTGGTCTCAGAATGAAATGTAGGATTCTCAGTCAGGCCATTTGGCTTTGTTTGCCTTACGGCTGTCCTCAGGCAAGTTACTATTTGGAGTCCTTGCTGTCAGTTTGGGAAAGCTGCATTTAATTCCTCCCACAGTTGTCACAAGGCAGAAACATCATCCGTGAGTGATGTGTGTAAGATGCTCCGAACCTTCAGCACAGCAGGCGATATGCAGCGGTAAAATGCTATTGGTCTCAGTGCTGCTAGGATTGCCTACTTGGGCAAACCAAAGGGCAAAGTTTTACATTGAAGTCCTCATTTACTGTGTTTGCTGCTCCACCCACTTTCAGCATCCCCTATATTATACTCCTAGGCCTTAGAAATACACTTTCTCCAGGTTCAGGAAAAAAAAAAAAAAGACACAACAGAATTTGCACCTCTTTGCAGCAGCGCTCAGGATTACTGAAAAATTACATTTTCTCTTCAGTGGATTTCTATACATTCTGTTCAAAATATGGAAAGCTTCAGAGCCAAATTAAACCACACTGGATGTGGGATTGATTTGAAATGTGCCAAATCAATTGCTTGGTCTGAAAATGCTCTACTGTGCTTTTAGTTTGGAATGTGTGTGTCAAGTATTGCTCTAAGCTTCACATCTTGAAAACAAAATACCAGCGACTTCAAGGACATACGAGTGAATCCTGTATCTCTCAGCTGAACTGGAAACAGGCAGACAGGTAAAACTTTCTTCATCCTTCAAAATTTACATCAGAATCTTTTACCAATTAGAGAAAATAAACCATCCTGACAAGGCTTTTAAGTGCATCCTAAAATTGCATTTTTGTTACTTAGATCTCAGGGACAAGAAAGATGAATCACGTCTCAGAATTTATTCAGCATTGCTAATTAAACTCATTCCTCGAGGCCTGGGAAGCACTAAAGCACTGGAGTGTAACAGCGAAAATTAGTGATTTGAATAGAAGAATCATGAACTTTGGAAAAGAAAACATTACCCATCGGTGGAGCTCACAAAATAACCCCTTCCAGAAATCAAAGGAGATTAATGAAGGTGAAGTCAAGAAAAACAACAGCTTTCAGAAGTCCTCATGTCTCATTTTCTAAAGAGCACAACATAAAACAGCTCAATAGCATTAAAAATCTTTGCCTTGCATCTACACATTTCACACACACAAAAAAGGGAATAAAATTTTATAGGCCTAATTATATCTTTCAGTAGAGAAAAAAGCTTTATCATATATATATATATATATATGAGATTAATCTTATATAATAATCTTATATATATATAAAGTATTTCTTAATCCTTGGGTCCAAACCCTGCCTCCCAAATTTCATCATACTTTGCTTAAAACTGTTTTCCTTGAGGTTTCATTGCTACCAGTAGTGTTCTACATCTACTGAACAGATGTTCATCCTTCCCAAGTTACTGCTGAAGAACCTGGAGGCTGGAACACCCAGAGCACAGCCTTCATGGGCACCACTCCTCCACTCTTCAATGAAGGCAAGGTGCTGCACTCAGCCGGTCAGGTGTATCTCACCTGCACAACAAGAGCAGGACTTCTGATAGCAGCAGCTAAGCCAAGACTTTGGTGGAACAAAGAAAATGTAGAAAAGTATGCGACAGAGATACATCTCTCATATTACCATGACTACCAGCCTGCTGTGTGCCATTCATAATGCAGCACTTGCCTCTGGCACTTACGGCCTTGCTTGCTGATACTGACTTCCTAAAGCAATGACTTCTCAAGGCAACACTGGAATTTCAAAACACTTGCCTCCTCCTGCAGACAGGCTGCGTGAGATTGTGGTTACTTAGTGCAGTGCAATGCTGTGACCCATAGAGTCACAGGCAAATCATGCTGGAACATTCACTCAAATGGAAATTACACAGATGTCAGTAGGGAGGTACGGAGAAATCTGAATAGTCATTGCTAAGTATGGATTTAAACTGATGTAATTATAAAAGTAGGGTTACAAATACCTTCTGCCTTGCTAAACGATGAATAAATAAGCAGTATACATGACTGTAACACACATGCATCTGATATAATCCACATTCCAATACTTTATAACTTTTCATTAAATATCTGCTTCAGCAATGATGGGATATAAAATTCCAATTTTCTACTGTACTCCTTTTAGAACTGGGAAAGAACCATGTGTTTTTTAAACTACTAAACAGCTACCTTAGATAATGTCATTAAGTTGGTTGGATTATTCAGGTTTTGGGTTTTTTTCCCATTGCTACACAGGATCTACAGCACATTCTGAGACTCAGTTCACCTAGTAAGGGCTTGCAGCTTGCTTTGCAGTCCTACAGTAGAGAGACAAGAGAGACCACGAGGTACCTTAGTCCTCCCCACCTTCTCCTGTCCTTCAGTGCATCTGAAAAATGAAACTAATAGAGAAATGAGGAGCCAAGGACAGGCCTTACCAATAAACCAATATGCAGTGGCTGATCCCATCAGACTAATTAATTCAGGCTGCAGCAAAACATGTTTCTCAATGGATTAAAAGATGCAATTTGGTTTAGCCACATTATGTTGGATGTTGTAAAGCCACAGAAGTGACTATTTCTGAATCAAAGATCTCCAGCAAGATACCCTCGCCCCCACTGCCAATCCAATGAGGGTTGGGAAGGGATGGATCCTGGCTACACCCATTCTGGTCACTCAGGTGCGCTGAATGTGCCTGAGCTCCCTTGGGTTGGCCCTGCCTTATCACCAGGTGCTCAATCACTGCTTCAAGCCATGACTTTATATTTCTGCTACAAGTCTGGTTTACTATACAATTAAGCCATCCTTTGATATATTTTATTATTTCGTACAGGAGGACTTCAGAGTCCTCAATAACAGCAGAACTTCCCACCAGATTGTTGCCAGGTATTGGACTCCTGCTGTTCTTCACAAAAGGACATCTCTTTTTTTTCACTAGTGCATGCATGAATCTGTACACACAGAAACCTGTAGCTTAGGAACAATTCATTTCTAGTAACAAAGGAGAAGACTATTTTTCTCAGGAAGTTACCTAGCTTATCAACAGGGATTGGCTTTTAGATATAAAACCACACAGTCATACATGAAATCATAACACAAACCCCATTGCATCAGCTCTTGAAGTCCTATACTGCTTACTGATCTGCCTAGTAAGGCTCTGCAGCAATCTGTTACCACTGGAGGCTGCAGTCTCAACTGAGCAGTAAAACACAGAGATGTGATCTCTGTCAGCCTTCTTAGGACACTTACAAAACAAACACACACTGCAACATAACTGACCACTTTTGTTCATAGCCAGACATAGCACGTTCACAGCACGTGCACAGTCACATCATTCTTCCTTAAGCAGATCATTTTCTCAGTGATTTAGAAAAGTGGAAGAACTGAATGTAAAACTCCATCATCGCATGCTACACAAATGAGACAAAATCCAGCCAAATGCTAACAGGAGTTAAAACAAAAACAGTTACCATTAAAAATCTCTTAGGGGCAGAATTCCTGGTCAGTAAGAACATTCCTTCCTGTAGCATTTACACTCAAAAGCCACTCTCCAATGTAAAGTACCTCTGATCAGTGGTTTTCTAGTGAGAAATACTTACTTTTCTGAACAGTAATGTAAGGTGGAATGATACAAAGATGGTAACAAATATTCAAAAAGTTATTTATAAGGAAAGACTCACCAATATGAATATCTTTGCTGGGAAATGCTGAAGCAATCTCCAAGAGATGCTGCCTTAGTGGTGGTCAGGCCTTAAATGAGGTCTAGAGCAGGTGGAGTCAAGCTCCACTCCTTCCAAGAGCACAGCTAAATTTCTCTCACCTGTGCTCCCACAGCTGACCCAAAACTTGCCTCAGCTGATTAATCAGAGGTTCAGGCTGTGATTACCAACTTGCCATACAACTAGGTTGATATCATAAGTAGAAGATTTGAAAGAAAAAAGCAATTGGAAATGAACCTCTGAAACTGTCTGGCAGCACTCCTCAATATCTAGTCTCAGCCTCAGGATTTGAACATGAGGAATTTCTTTTTAGACAGTCCAAGTTCACACTTCTACTCTTGAGATTCATCGAGTGTCCTTATTAAAGCTTGGCTAAAAGGCTAGCATTGCCCTTAACCATGTTATTTTTTGATGTGCTTTCTAGAAGTGTTTTAGAAAAGTACAGCCTGGTTTTGGTGTTTTTATTTATTTGAGATTACTGATAGTTTTGCTATTTGGAATTCTTTGTATGTGATTGAAAAAGGAAGCATTTAAAATCCAGCGGAGATGTGAAACATTATAAGCTTCTAAGTTCTGATCAGTTATGACTCTTGCAAACATAGGAAGGAGTACTGAGAAGTGAATATAGTACGGGGCAGTTAATTAAAGAATAAACAGGTTATAAAGTATTGTCTGATTGGAGGTATCACATTCAAAGGAATAAGAAAAAACAGTTGTTTTGTCATTAAGTTTAGACCTTGCTGTGGTCCGACACATCCTTGGTATAAACAGAAGCTTGCAATCTGTTGTGAATGTACAGGCACAAATTTCTGTACAGTGTTTTGTAAAGATATTTTCCAGACAAGAAGGACAACACAACACTGTGCACTCTGAAACAGCAAAGATAACATGAAGGGTAGTATCTGCACCCATGTAAGCTATGGAAGCAAGACACTGCTCCTAAATAAATGAGATTTATCACAAAAGCTGGCCACAGAAAACAAAGAAAAAGTGACAATTATAAACAGTTGGTTTAAAGTGTGCAACACGTATATACTGTAATTTTAAAAAAGAGAAGTTAGAATGCAGTAGCTAGCAGTGCATTTAAATGGTTAATAAGTTTCTGAACTGTTCTCTTTCCTAAGAAAAGATGTCTCAGGTTGCAAAGAACTCTGAAAAGAACAGTTTTCCATCATTGGAGTACTTTCAAAGAAGGTATTTCTAACCTAGCTGCACATTAATATGTCCTTGAGGACAGAGCAAGATAGATACAAGTCACGCATCACTGTATTGTTAGAATTAAACGGCGAGGGAGAATAATAATGGTAGTGTAATTCCTTGTCAGAGAGATCCTTCAGAAATGGAAAGCTGCACTGCTTTAGAGATAACTCTGCTCTCTTCTGAGGCTTACAAAATAGTAGCACGCTGAACTTCTGGTACCTTAGAGAGGAATATATCCTTCAAAATCTTTTATTCAAGAAAACCTATGGGACTATTTCTCATAGAGAGGGTCAGAGCTAAAGGCTGATTACAGGTATGAAAAGATTTCTTGATGAGAGACAGTCACAATAAAGTCACCATACAGCTCAGAGAACTGTTGTGCAAGAGTCTATTCAGCAAATGCATATTGAATATTGAAAGATACAGAGAAACCAGGCACTCTGTATACTGTCTGTATTAAATCTGAGTTTTAATGAAAGTAAAGTCAAGCAGCACATAATTAACTAGTGAAACCTTCACTTTTCCTGGAGTTGGAAGGGGATGTCAAAACATTATATACTTCCCGTTCATTTTGGAACAGATATTTGTCAATACTTTCTACAGTGCATCCTTCATTCTTTAATACATTTATAATTGAAAATACTCCAAAGATGATGTAATTCCATGGATCAGCTAAGGATTTCTTACCATGCTGATGTGGTAATCAGTGACAGATTATAAAAACATTCAATGTCTTATTAAAGAAGGAAAGTATGTTTGTATTTCACGGCACGTCAAACAGTGGCTGAGAAGGGACAAGAAAGAACCTTTCTGCTCCTTTTCTTTCCTTCATCCTCCACGGACAACTTGTTCTGACAGCCTGTTCTGGAGGCCCATCCATCATCCTCCAAATCATCTCTCAGCAGTCAGGATCAGATGTAGCATGCCAAACTACACAGTGCAGTGTGACATATTATATGTGCCTGTGGTAATGCACTTGTAAAACTGCATGCATTTACAGAATACGTTAATAAAGTTTTCTTTAGAGACTTCCTCTTCAAATTTAAGATTACACTCACTATTTGCAGTGTAGATGGTCACCAGAATGGAATTTAACTACTTTACCCATTTCAGAAATACTGACGTATCTTCAACATTTAACAGGGTTTCCATAGATTTTATAAGGGTCAGAGGGAGGGGAAAAAGCTTCTAAGATAATTTTAAGATAATGCTTCTATTCCATTTACAAGAGATGCTGCCTTTTTTGACACCTAATACCATGGACTTCTTGATTTGCTTTTCTCCAGGTAGAGAATCCATTCAGTGCTGAACATCTTCTCAAACAGGTCTACGAGCTCTTTATTCACATGGTCCCAGACCTCTCTTTGCTACTTTGAATGCTTTTGATGCGTTAATCAAACACTGACTCTGGCTGCAAGAACAGCACAGCGTATGGTACTGAGTGCTATAAAGCAACAGTACATGGAACTCTCGTGACACTGTGGACATTATTATGACATCTGGATGAATTGTTACAGAATCCTATGAGTTTGTTTTTCAGGGTGTTTTGAATAACATAGAGATCAAAAGCCCACAGACTGCAGCGAGAACCTGCAGTTCTTTTAAGTCAACACTGAAAAATAAAATCCAGAACTTCTTATCTCACGTGTCCTAACAGTAATGCAAGGTCAATGCCAGATGAACTTCCTATCTCACCTGCTCTAACAGCACTGCTTTCTGTAAGGTCACTGCTATACGAACAGAAAGTTTTGTTTAACTTTGCACACAGACAAGATAGATTTTGTTTTGGGAAGATGACTGGTTTGCAATGTAAAGTGTCCATTGAAAAGTAGTTGTGATTTCCCTGTATGTAAGGTTTCCAGAATCTTTGGCAGAGTCCTTAGATGTATTTCATAGCATGTTCATGCAAAAGTAGGCTGTTTAAATTACTATGCAGGACCCTGTAACCACAGTAAAATCTGCAAGATAATAATGCCAGCCATAGTGCAAGGCTTGTGTTCTGATAATACTAACTCTACATTAAATTCTTACTCTGTTTGCAACTTGGAATAAGAATCCTCCCTCAAAATTTGCTCACTCATAGTGAAAAGCTCCTTTTAAAAGCACCAAGATCCTTCTCAGTTCAGACCAACCTCCCCATCCCTTCTTCTTCTGAGACTGGTATTTCATAAAACTATAAATTTGATTGTTTCCTTTTTCACTGGAAACCTAGAAAGGCTGAGCTCATTTGCTTTCTGTAGGTAGAAAGGGAGACCATGCCTTATACCTATAAGACCTGATTTTCCCTTATTACAGCATAGCATGCTGGTTGCTGTGTTGGATGCCATTGCTAGGTGAGCAATATAGTAATTTCTTACATTATTCTTACCCCAAACTACTGCATTCTAGCTCTACAATACTTAAAGTGCGAACACTCAATACCAATTGTTAGCATCAAATTGCTCAGCGGGACAAAGACCTGTCCTGGTGACGCCAGGGGGAAATGCAGCAATAGTTTTGAAGACCAGAAGAGAAAAATTGGTCTTGAAAGTCAAGTTTTGCAGAGTAAGATTCAGATAGCAATCACATAGAAATCATCCCACAGAAATCTTTAAAAAGATTTAACATAAACATAAGTTTACAAATGATCCTGGATTTTATGTTCATTTACACAGACGTGTAACACAAAAGACTCTAGATAATGTATAGAAATGATAACTCTCACTGCCTAAAAAGCACTACAGATCCTGATCTGCCCAAGAAAGAATACACAGCTCTGACAGATCCCTTAGTGCAGATGGTGGGAGTGAAAAGTATCCACATAATAATCACATCCTTACCAAAATTGAAAACGTATGTGAAAGTCCTGGTGGTCCAGCAAAAATATAAACTCATAAACGATTTCTTGATTTGGTGTCATCATTCATTTCTTTCATTTGAGAAATCAGTTTTAGTAGGACGTACAAAGATTGATGGCTTTTTCATAAAAGGATATTTTATGAAATAGTGAAACGTAGCATATTTCTACCTGATAAATGCAGGGACCTGTAAACTTTGAACCCGCTCTGGCCTTTGTTGCTCATGACCCTGTTTAAGTGATTTATTTTCTTTTAACAACTGAAGCCTGCAGGAGGTAGAACATACTATGTACATGTTTAATTCTGTTGAAAATTTAACAGTTTAAACACAGAACGGCTGACATTAGAAGACCTATTACTGAAAAGTCAAATTATCTTCATTTCAATATCCCTTTAAGGAGCAATATTTATGGGTGGAGAAAATAGATAACTTATAAAAACAACCTGGTAGGCTGCTGCAGAGTAATGGAGGAGTTGGCATCATTGGCTCCACACTGGGGTAGACTGCATCAAAGCCACAGACCCCTGAATCCTGGCACATGCAAAGGTATAAAGTCAGAAAACTTGCCTGTTTTCTGGAACAGCTCAAAGGAATTGAATACTTCCAACTTTTGTGAAACATACAGATATAAAGATCCTTCATGGCTTTTTATTTATATTTTGTCAGTGTGCAATAAGGTCAAAACAGCATCGTGAGCATGTTTTCTACTCTTTCATGTGTAGATCACTATAGAAATTAAGTAGATAAGTCCTCTTCAATGTGATGATAAAAATCAGCTCAAATCCAAGTTGTTCTCCATACAGAGACTCCAACACTGTTCCAGAACAGTGGGGACTCAAGTCAGGATGTTTCCTCAGTAGTACATTACACTACTGCTCCACTTCTCTTTCATCAGATCAACCTACTCTTAGCAGGCCTTAATGTGCATCTCAGCATTATCACGTAGTGCCTAATGCTCTGTTTTATGAAATTAAATTGTTATGATCAAAGCCAGGTTGTTTTTTTTGGGTTTTTTTTTTGTTTTTTTAAATGCTGTTTTGAAGTTGCTCATTCACCAAATAAACTTCTTAGGTGAAGCAAATTCTATGTTTGTGAAACATCTCACAAATATATGGTGCTGTAATATAAATACTAAATTGTTAAAGCTCCCCTACTTTTCTTTACTCTTCATTATTAGAAATAAATCTTATGAAGCAGATAAAAGTATTACAATTAATCTCACCTGAATGGAAACAGTATGTACTACTCTTTTCAATACAAGAGAAACTGGCTTTGACTAGAGTGGCAACAACTGGCAAACTGATTTTATAGTTTTGATTTATTGAATATTAGGAAATAAACTTTTTTAATAACGACTCCATTTAAGTATTCATTAAAATGGAATTAGTGCAAGCGGGGCCAGATTCTCATATCCATATTCTTGTCAGACAGCATTTTATTACACAAAAGTCCCACTGACATCAGTAGGATTACTTGTAAAAGACTGTTCAGCATGAGTGAGAACGCAGACCTTGCTGCTAAGAGGGTACCGAGGGCTACAGAGGTCATAGGTATAACCCCCCCAACCCTATAACTGTCCCCACAACACTCCTTAGCAATGACACAATAGAGTGCCTAAGATACCCCATGTATTTTGGTGTGTGTCAATGCCTGGACCTCGCCAACCAAAAATCTCACTCGCTTTGTCCCTGCCCCAACTATATGGGACTTGAAATAAGCATCTGCATCCTCACAAAGGAAACTCCCGAAGATTAATTATTTTACTAAAGACTTTTGTGCTGAAGATGTTTATCTTCATAGTTCTTTCAGTCTGATCAATAGGTAGAACTCAGGAATGCATAGCACATGAGGCCCTAAATGAGCACTACGAAGATGTTCTTTGATTTATAAGAAAAAACACTCAGAAGGAAAAAAAAAAAGGGTGATACAGCAGTGGATCTTATTATAGGATCAAGGCTGCATACTGAAATTCTTTAAATTACACAGCTGAAAAGATTACCATCTTGTTTGTGTTTTGTGCGCTCCTGATTTAAGTCACGTATAAACAAATTGCGATAAACTCATGTGATGGCACAGGATACAGAGAATTGGCTTAATTATTAATACTGATGACCATTGGGAAAAGCATATCAATTTTTCCATCTACATCTCCAGACACCCCTCAATATACATGTTTGAATACCTGTACTATCTCTCTTTATTCAGTAATCTCTAAATATAATGAGCCAGGGAGAAGGCTGATAAATTTGACCTTTATATATAAAGCAATTATATATGAACAGTTGGCGACTATCTTAATTCATCCTTCATTCTAAATTATTGGCGATCAACCTTGGAAAATAATCTTTAGTATACATGCTGTGCTTTTATGCCTTTGTTACATGCATGACCGTATGAGAAATACAGTACTTGACTGAGTGAGCACAGGTAGAATGCAGTCCTGACAGCAAATACCTCAGTCTAATCAGTCACTACACAAACATCCCTTCCTTCTCTACAGAAACTGCTGCATCTGTAGAGTTTCTTAGCAAACAAACAATTTGCCAGTAAAAAAAACAAATACAGCCAAAGCCAATTTCCTTCATATTTCCATAAAATCTCAAAAAGGTGTGTTTTTTTCTCCCTGCAGGTATAATTCATAAACAAGCTACTTGTTTTGTTTAACTTTGGTTTAAACACAAAGGGTTTCTATTGTATAGTTCGCAAAGGTCAGAGTCAAATGCTTAAACTTCAGGTTCCACCGAGATAAAGGCACTGTGCTTTGCTAAGTTATGCTATTATCCTTGGTTATAATCTTCACTGACTTCAGAAATAATTGCTTTGCTTAAACAAAAAGGAAGTCTGATTCTAATTTGCTATCTAGATCTACATTCTTATATTCTTTTTATAGATTTCTGAACAACTTATCACTGGCATCTTCCTTCACTCAAACATAAGTGAAAGTTTTATCTTACTTCGGATATCACCAAAATAATTTATGACTAAGGAAACAAAACCTTTTGTCTCACAATATATTTCTTTCCGACAGCTGTGGTATTTCACTGAAAGCACAAAAGCTGTGACGGTCTGAACTGCAATCAACCATTTTTAATAGGAAATTTTTACAGACTTTTAATAAGATCTCCTAGCATAATTTATGGGGAGAGGTTTTGAAGTGAAGAGGCATTGTTTGGCAAAGTGTTCTTCCTCTAATCTCAGGAAATTTAAATAATCGAGTGCTCATTTCCTCTAAACTTAGGATTTCTCCTAAAAAAAATGGTTAAGAAAAACACCTGCTACACTAGAAGCAAAATAAGTGCACCTAGGCCCCAAACAAAATGTATTTCTAATGGCTGCTCAGAGGCAAAATACTTCACGTCAGAACAAATTATTACCCATAATAATAATACAGTATTGGGTTTAGTCTGTATGTTCAAAGTATTTTGTACATAGCGTGCTGGTTAGGACAACTGCAGGTTTGTTTGTTTGTTTCACTCACATAGTTAAGGAGATTGAAAATAAGTGGGCAAGCAGTTCATGAACAGTTTACAAGAAAACAAGAGAAGGACTCAAAAGTTACTGCACTTACTGAAGCAATCCACAGTTCCTCTGACTACAGAGCTTGGCTGGGGTGAAGAAGAAAATCAGGCTTCCCTGAGACCTCAGTTAAGTCTTGCAAGAAGAGGCTCACGGGGTATGTCAGCACTTTCACTTTTGTCCCAGCCAGAACTAGGAAAAAGAAATCAGAAAACTAAATAGGAGGCACATTTCTATACATCAACAAAGATAATTAAAGCTCCTGCACATGAAACAGACTCTGTTCGGCTGACTGGGTTTTTGGATGACATCCAGAATTTATTCTAACTTTTCAGGGTAACCCATTGTCCATGTTTATGATTTACAGTAACAGCTGTCCTAACTGTGTTTCCCCCAAACTACTTTGGTTAGAACACCTCTCCAACAGGGGAAAACAAAACAAAATACAGAAAGAAAGAAGGAAAAGAGAAAGGGAAAAGGAGAGAGAAACAGAGGAAGAGAGGGGGGCAGGAAGACTTTAATGGCTGAGAACAGCCCAGGTGCAGTCAGTGCCAGGGACTCGTCCAGGTCATTGTATGCTGAAGACCTCAAGAGGGCACTCAGCACAAGACAGAGTGCATTAGAGGAATCCAGCGAGGTGACTGCAGTTCATTCCTAGGCCAGTTTGCACAAAAAGCAAATATCCTTACCATTTTTTTTCCAGAGAGCCAGCTCTGCTTTCATCTCTTCATCACTACAGATACAGAACTGTAATAAAATAATAATAATAAATAAGTCTGAGGAGAGAAAACATGCCATCATAAAATGTATTCTTCATTTCTATATCAAAGAATACCCCTTTCATTAATATTTTTAACAACAGAGGACCAGTTTCTACATTCACCACTAAAACCTGACTTTAAAAAGGTGTTGATTTCAAAGCTGTGCCAGCCAAAGAACTTGGCTTTCTTCAGTCATTATGTTCAAGACGTGCAGGACAGAATATCACTTCCTTAGACTCCACCCCTCTGGCTTGCCTACAGAAACTAAATGAGACCCAAAGCAGTTTACACTGGGTTCCAGTCAAAACACACCTTCTCTCTGCAGCCAAGCCTCAGCAGGGTGTTTCTGTCTCCACACCTGTATATATTCACACAGGTGCTCAGCAGCCACTTGTGATGTGGCGGGGCCTCCTGTGGGTGGGCTCCTGCTCTGCCCTGTCTGCACAGCGCTGCTCCCAGCTGCTCCAAAGACCTGCAGCCATATAGATGACCCCGGGCCACAGATCCAGAGCAGTTCTGCACCCCAGCAGCCTCTGCACAATCGCTGCCTCTCCAGGTAGTGCTTTAATCCTATCTGTGCCCGGCTTCTCAACTGGCTTCACAGACTGCAAACAGGATTATAAACAATTGCCTTGTTCCCCTAGAGATGTCATTATTCCGATAAAACTGAAACCCATTCTTCTACAACATCCTCTTTACATTGGTAGTTTCACAAAACACATACGGGTGTTTTGTCTCATATTCAAAGTGGACTTCCTGATGCACAAGTTCAAACCCCAGCTATCATCTATCATCTTAATTCTTCCGGGACAAATAAAGTATCCTGCAACATACCATATGTGGATATTTCAGCAGTGCTATTTAGAGGCATGTCCTGTCATCCCTCTGTGATCAATGGTTATTTTACTTTTGTTTATTTAGAGTAATACACAACAAACTGGGTACACTACCTAAACAAAAAGCAGACACTGAGGTGACGAGTCGATTCCCTACATGAACCCAGCCATTGTGGGACCCGGGGACACTTGAGACACCTACATGAAGCATGTGAGCTCTGGGAGCCTTGTGGCAGTTTGCAGCTACAAACCACATCCTAAGGCACAAAGTGATGCTAAGCTTTGGCACCTGGGGTTCTGCAGCAGATCAGATGTACCACGTATTATTCTCGTTTTCCCCCTGTGCCAGCTGTGCTGCTCAATGCAAGCATAAGGACTAATTGTCATGGCTTTTACCGGGTTGAACGTGCTCTGTGCAGACATAGAAGTGGACGCTAGAGCTGCTCTGGTGTTCAGACTCCATAACGAGGTCTGGCTGTTACGTGGTCAGGTTTGTAGGTACGAAAGGGGCAGGGGGGCTGTATGCAGCAGCACTACAGGCTGCGGGAAGTCACTAAGTTTCCAATGTACTTTTCTCTCTGCAAGTTACAACGTGTAAATATGTGGGCACGGATCACCCCCCCGCTTCCCAGCACCCCTTCTCCCCTCCCCAAGGAAGCGGAATTGGGTGTCTGGCGTCAGCGGAAGCCGCTCCGTCTTTCCGGTGCGGCGGCGTGCTCGGCCCGGCCGCGGCGGCCACTGCTGCAGTCATGAGTGTGCCCGCGTTCATCGACATCACGGAGGAGGACCAGGTCTGCTGACATGGGAGGGCAGCGGGAGGGCAGCTCCGCCGCTGGAGCCGGGTCTCGGGCTGGGAGGCGGCTCCGGCTTTGGGACAGCCCGTCGGGCCGGCCCTGCCATGTAGGGGTTGCCGCTCTGGCTGCCCAGCGGCACAGCTGGGGTGGGAAGGGGCACGATAGAGAAACCCCGGCTTCTTTTAAGCGGTGGACTTGGAAACCTATAGCAGCTACATTCAGGAATACCAGCCTTCTGTCCAGCTCTCACCTGTCCCAGTGTCCAGTAATTGTCCCTTGGAAAGTTAATTAGCCTGGAACGTCCTCAGCAGTCAGGGGGCCGGGAGCACCTGGTGATGTCCAGCAGCACCGTGTTGGTTTGACACTGAACCTGACAGAGGTTACATCTGGTGTTACAGCTGCATCCAGGTCAGAGGTTGCCTGTGAGGAGGCAGAGCAGGTCATAGGATTACATTGGGAACTGTATATTATTTGTTTGATGTCTATACATTCTGCCTTCTCAGATGTTGTTCTGTTTATGTGCTTTCCTGGTGAAGACACGACTAAATTCTTAGGGGTTGTAAAAACTCATAAGAAAGCATCTTTCTCATACAGTGTTACCAGGCTGCAGTCCTGCACTCTGTAGCTGTAAGTGACATGTACCCACTGTGAGGAAGCTCAGCAATGTGGTGATGCTCTCAGTTACTGCCTCTCACACTGAGCTGGTGTTTGGGTTATACACTGTCAATGGGGAGTGACAGTGCTATGAGATACTGGGTAGTGCCAGGAGATGTCAGCTACTGTGTGAGCAGCAGGGGAAGAAAATCTGTAAGCAATTCTATTGCTTTAACAAATCAACTGTTTGTGTGTGTTTCTTTTAAGGCTGCAGAACTTCGAGCTTACCTGAAGTCTAAAGGAGCTGAAATCTCTGAAGAAAATTCTGAAGGGGGACTTCATGTGGACTTGGCGCAGATCATTGAAGTCTGTGACGTGTGCCTGAAAGAGGATGACAAAGGTTTGTCACTTCAAGCGTTGCCAGTTTTGCTAAACACACAGCAATTAATGTTTTCAAATAGGTAACTGTGAGCAGAATTTAGCTGTGTTGCCTGGCTCGCATGTTAACTAACACATGCCTATCTGTGAAACTGCAAGTACTTAATTCCAGCACTGCCATGTGAAATTTGCATTTGCTCTGCCCCTCCCTTCCTCTAACATCTACTGCCCTTTGAAGGAGTCATCAGTGGAGCTTGACTGTGCTTGTTATGGAGGCACCTGAGCTGTATATGAAACCGGTTTTCCCTCTGAAAAGCTTATATGATGAAGGTTCAGTGCTGGTTGATGTTTCTGGTGACGGATCAAGTAGGTAGCAAAAAGTCAAGACTAAATATCTGTTAGTGGAAGCCTAGAAGACCACACTGAGCCAAATCTTATGTCTAATCTGACAAACATCCAGATTGGCAATGCTGGCATTTTATCTTTTGCAAAATAAGTATGCATAGTAGAAGTAACTGCAGCACCAAAGAGCTGCTACTGATGGTGACTGTTGCTGTATGTTTTGTTCTGCGCAGATGTTGAGAGTGTCATGAACAGCGTAGTCTCTTTGCTGCTTATCCTGGAACCTGACAAACAAGAAGCGCTGATTGAAAGCCTGTGTGAGAAGTTAGTGAAATTCCGGGAAGGAGAGCGCCCATCTCTCAGGCTGCAGCTGTGAGTATTTGACAGAGAAAAGTGAGACCGTGGTACCTTGCAGAGGGAGCGCATTATTTCATATGTGTCTGTAAATCAAAGCGTAGAATGTTGGATTAAGATTTGTAGGGAAAAGTGTGAAAAACCGAATACTACCAATCATAAAATATTGTTATACGTTCTTTGCTAGGTATTATGAACTTAAAATGCACAGTGCTTTTGGCTTCTCTGCTGGAACCTGTTATTAAACCAAACACTGTTACAATTCAGCATGGACTTATGGTGCTGCCAGGTGCTTGTACTACCATGCACGTGATTAGAAGCATTTATATGCATTCCTTTTTCCTAAATGTCTTCCTAGCCCTTTTTAACTCAGTTTTTTGTTTGTGGTTTAGACTGAGCAATCTCTTCCATGGGATGGATAAGAACACTCCTGTGAGATATACAGTGTACTGCAGCCTTCTTAAAGTGGCCTCATCATGTGGTGCCATCCAGTACATTCCAACTGAATTAGATCAGGTAATTATCATGGTGCTTCAAGTTGTGGCCTTGGTATTAACCACGCTGCATTTCACTAAGTATTACTTGGAGTTGATACAGACCATCTCTTCCTGCTAAAGATTGCTAGAGTCTATGAAATAGAAATGTAGAACACAAAACTTTTTAACCTTTTAAAGGTCTACATTTGGAATCTAGACCAACTTACCATCTATTTTTTGTCTCTACTTCTGCGCATAGTTCCATGAGCCTGTTTCTTGTGGTAGTAATGAAAGTGAGGAGCTTGGATCAGGAACATCATGTTCCTTGCTCTGGAATTGCAGCATGTTGGAATTTCTTGTCCTTAAGGAATGTAACGTAATGTAGAGAATGAAGACTTCTAGCTTCCAGTGTGAAACTGCTATATTCTACATGGGGAGCCTGATAGTCAGAGGATACAGAGGATAAATCTCCGTGAAAGATTCTTTGAATCCTTTTCTGCTTGAGAGTCAGTAACTACAGTTTTGTTTTAGCCTTTTTCCAGTGCTTCCTTTTCACTTGGTCCTTTTCTACTTAGGTCCGAAAATGGATTTCTGACTGGAATCTCAGCACAGACAAAAAGCACACTCTTCTGAGACTGCTGTATGATGTCCTCGTAGACTGCAAAAAGAGGTATAGAAGACAAGTAATAGATTACTGCATTTTACATTGATGTGTTGCAAGTTATATTAGGAAAAGTGTTTCTTACGGCACTTTTAAAATGAATTTGAATTACCAATTCGGTGCAAGTATACCTGTTGCTTTTTCCTTTGTTTTAAGCAGTCTCACATTAAGCCATTTCTTAAACTATTCCTTTTTATGACTATTAATCTTTGAGCATTGTAGTGTTATGCCAAGTCTATTTGGCATAAATTTAATTGCACTTTTGACATTTTAGTGCATGGCAGCGCTATCTCTTTTTTTAATGATGTTGGGAGGCTTATCAATCACAGTTAACAGAATCAGTCTTCTAACATAAACATTACCTTTAGGACAAAGCTTTCCACTCATCATCAAAATTAATGTCTGCACAATACCTGCTTGACCATTTTAAATCATTATCCTGGATCATAAGTGGTATCTTTGATCTAACAAACTTGGCAGACCAGTGTCTTCTGGCATGTAAAGCAATGCCGTCTGCACCATGCCTGTAAATTAATGTAAATCTCAACTGAGAGCTGCCATCAGTTTATCTCGGATATGTGATAGGGTGTTTTGAATGCATTGGCCAGGGCTGTTGAGATGGGCTGAAGTGGTTTCAGCGTGTAGTTCCACAACTGTGTCAGTCTGTCTGTCTAACTTGTCCCTGCTGTGGGTTGTGGGAGGAGGCAGAGCAGCGTTTCCTGTCTTTGCATGACATCGTACTGCTGCAGAAAGAAGCACTTCTGTCCCCAGTCCATTTCTCTGTGTGTACACATGCTGGTGTAGGCACTTGTGCAGCTGTGCAGTGGATTGGATGGGGAAGTGACCTTTCTGCGGAAGAAAGGCAGGTGTGGAGCTGTTGAAGTAGGAGGAGAGTTTTTTCTGGCAGGAGAATTAGCTTATTCTGGCCTCATGCAACTGTAGCCTGGAAGCGCTGTGTCAGCATAGCAGGATCATTTTTACTGAATCTCCATTTAGGGGCAATTAATCCTCATGGAGTTGTTACACTGTGAGCTACAACATTATGGCCATTTCCTGTCATTAATGTTAAAATGCTTTTGCATTGATGATACTTCATAGCAGATTTCAACTGGTCAAAATCATTTCAAAAATGTTAGTTGGATTTTATATACGACATAGCACTTCTGTTTTAAAGTATTATACTGATAATCTGTAACGCTCTTACTTCTAAAACATTTCTCATCCTATTGATTTATTCAGAGGCTTTAATTAGCTAAACTCCCATATTTTATAGCTAACTATGTTTTAACTAGTCTTAAAATATGTGAATTAAACTTCTAGCTTTTGTTCTGTGCTATGAGTAAGCTTACTACCAAGGTTATTTAGCAGATAGTTGCCCAATTGCAGGGGAAAAAAAAGATGTTTTTGCTTACAAGTAATATTTTTTAAAGTGAGGCATTGAAAACATCTACAAACTCTGTAATATATTACTCTGCACTCAGTGTCCTTACCATCTGTTGCAGTGAGCTTTGCAGTGAATGGAGCAATTTTTCAGAGCACTTACGCTCTTCTCCAGGAAAGAAAACAAGGAGTGACCCCTGCACCTTTGACCTGGTTCACTCTCCTGGATCAGTGGGCAGTATTTGCAATAGTATGGGAAACGCACAGCAGCATTCCAGCTTTAGCACACAGGAATGCTGTTCGGTGTAGCGGTATGGGAAGATAAGTGGGAACTGAAAAATAAGCAATAAAAATCATACCTCAGTTACTTTGTTGATTTATAATCAAGGAAAAAAAAACATTGTTGAAAGGAATGGAATCTCGGTTCTTTGGCTTCCTTTATGTTTTAAGTTCAATTAACATGGCAGAAGAGATGGCTTTCCAGACCTCAGAGTTCTTTCCCCCGTGGTTAGCTTGGTAGCAGACAGCTCCTGAAAAGCTTGTTTTATCAAGTCTTTTCCAGCCACATTCTGATTGAAATTTCTTTTTTCTGATGATCAAAATCATCTTGAGCTCTTTGAGGAAGGGCTCTTATCTTTCCATTGGTCAGTTAAAGAAAAATTGGTAGGAGCAGCTGGAAAATTGATAGCTGGTGTCGCATGTTTCTGGGTTTTTATATTTGGCAGATGAACTTTGCCAGAGGTAAGTTACTTTCTCTGCTACTCCTGATTCTTGCCATAAAGGTTTGCTGGTAGTTTTCTACATCAGCTTGCTTAATATTCAGCTTTTTCCTAGCTGTGTTGGTATGAAACATGCTGCACATGTGCAAAGCCATCTAAATTTGTTTCATTTCACTATTATGTGGCTATCTGTTCTTCTACACACCAGCATGAGGTGCCATGACAAAGCATAGGCTGACCTCTTCAATTACAGATAATTCCTGCTTCCCACACTGTCTGAATATTTGCACTGCACATCTGCGACAGCTGGGAGCAGAAAACATCAATGATGTCCCTAGGAGCACAGAACTTCACTCTACAGAGAAGCTGTCAAATAACAATTCTATGAGATTTATGATAAATACCCATACAGTTATTGAACTGAAAACATAAAAAACATTTTTTTTTTATTGTAGCTTGTGCTGCTACTTAGTTAATTCCATATGAACGTGATACCTGCTGATAGCCTTGTGCAGGTTTAGTCCTCTCTTGTGCAACATCTGCCATTACTTTAAGTAGTTAAATGAATAAACTGTGTAACAATAAAGTCTCAAATTGATTTAAGGAAAAATTGGTAGGTCTACTACGCTGCAATTGTATATATGTTTTGACCGGAATACTGTTAATTTTCTTCATGGGGGAAATCTGCTGTATCTCTGCAGTTGACATACTTTAAAGGAAGAATTGAGCTTTACGCTGTAGCTCAGAGAGAACAGTATCTTCCCTTCCTGTCCCCTCAGAAAGTACTTCTGCATAAAGAGGATCCCAAGGATATGTGCACCGAAGCCAGTCTGTGTGCATTCACAGGGAATTTCAGCAAAGCTCACACTCTTATTATCAGATAATGGTTGTATCTACACACAGACGTGGTAGGCCACATCTAAATATGAAGTATTAAGGAGGCATCAGTGAAATCTGTTATCTGTCTGGACAAACTATCGCAGCTACCATCTTTTGGTAGTTAGTGAGGATGCCATAAAAATAGGTAATAAGTTGTTTTTGATGATGCTTTTTTTCTTGTTCTGTTTTCCTGCTGAGAACTTTGTAAAGAAGCACCAGAAGTTGCTGGCATCACTCGTGGTGAGAACTGAAACATAAAAATAAATAGAAATTAATTGACACAGTCTCTTTCTTGTCTGTTTGGAGATGGCTTGCAGTAACATTGAGGTGCTGTTTAAAACATCTGGGTAGACGAGGCTCAGAGTTTACTCCATTTTGTTAGAACGAATGCCTGTTTTCTAAAAGCTGTCTGTCATCGCAGCGCTGGGAGCTACTTGCTTCGAGGCAGTCTGAGTTGCTTGAATTGCTGGCCACTTCCTCAGTTAAATGAGCAGCTCTCACTCTGAACACTTAGAGACAATCTGTGAAAGAAGAAAAGGGAGCTTTTACGCAGCTATTTTTCTGACCATAAATATCCTTTAAGATATGCCATTTTACATTTGAAATAAACTTTGCAGTGCTACTTATTCTGCAGTGATTAAATCCAGATGTGCATAAGAGGAGCGTTCTAGTGAACCATATAAAGCTGTTCCGAGCTCAGAAAGCTTTTTCCATAACCAGCAGGTAATTTATCAATTTAAGAGAATGAAATGAAGGGTGAAGATAAACATTTTGTAGAACAAGAATTGAAAGAATACATCTAGTTAATTTGTTCTTTCCACTAGAATTAAAATGGATCATCTACATCTTTTCGAGTGTAATTTAATTTGACCTGCAACATCGTGACGGGATTATTTAAACATTTGAGTGTGTTGGAACTATTTTTTCAGCAATCCTAAGGTGACTTTATTTTTATTCTTCAGTGACACCGCAGCAAAAGTCATGGTGGAACTACTGGGGAGTTACACAGAGGACAATGCTTCCCAGGCTAGAGTTGATGCTCACAGGTAACACCGACTTCCCAGTTTTTAACTGTATTGCAGTATTCTGTTGATTGCTTTATGTTAAAGGGTTTGGAATGGCCTTTTGGCAGGGGCCTTTTTTCTATAGTGTAGCTGACCTGATGAAGAGTTTACAACCTGTGGTAGGTTTGGGTGTTTCTACATTCACTCCACTGTGCAAGCGTTCAGGAATAGTTCTGCTCACTGCTGAACCTTAGTAAAATAGGTTGTTTACATCAGGTATCAGAAGCTGAATTGTCTTCCTGTACTTCAGGGATTTTTTTTACTTGCTGCCTATTTGAATCTTGAACTTTAATGTTCTTTTATTGCTCTTATTTCTAGGAGCAAATACTACTAAGGATATGGAAAAAAATAAAACCACTTGGTGGATATGCTTTTCTTACAGGCAAAATTTTGCCTTCTGCCTGCATCACTCTGACAGACTTAGATCTTTAATAAGTTACATAGATCTACTCTGTGTGTATTAGCTTGTGCATAAGCTTGCAGGAGAACCAGAAGGACTCATTTTGTAAATTAAAACATTTGCATAAGTAAATAAAAACCTCAGTGACTACTGAAAGAACATCCCTGCTTAGAGTTGACCACACTGCTGTGTCAAGGTAGACTTCAGGTTCTTCTGGGTGTGTGTTATGTGGCAGGGTCGCGCTCTAGGCCATCAGCACTAGTGTATAGCACTAACAGACTTCTAATGTGCTGTTGAGCAAATGCTTTCATCTAGAGTTCTAGAAACACTTTAGGACTGTTTATAGTCTGGAGCTGCAACTGATAAATCATAGGTCTTGCAGTGTTTGGTATTGAGGTTTTCTCTGCTTAATGTCACATGTTCAAGTATAATTAATCTTCCTAAACGACTTGATTCTATGAAATTTTAGGAGGACAGTAAAAACACCACAAGGAATGAAGGTTTGGCTGGAAGTAAATGTAATAAATGCACAGTTGGATACAGTAGGTTCATCTGCAGTCCTACCACCTGGCAAATCTTAATTGTGATATGGGGCAAAGTACTGAGCACTTGCTCTTGTTTTTTTCCATCTGTGAAACAAAGATTAAAGTTACTTAGGAATGTGACATGCCTTATATTTAAGTGTAGTTGAAAACCCTGGAATATCTCCTAGAAAGCAAAGAAAAACAAATGGGGTTGCATCTGAAATGTGTATTGCTGTAAAAATAATCATTTCTCTTTTTTAATTAGATGTATTGTACGAGCATTGAAAGACCCAAATACCTTTCTCTTTGACCATCTTCTTGCCTTAAAGCCAGTCAAATTTTTGGAGGGCGAACTTATTCATGATGTGAGTAGCTTTCTTATTAGCAAGCTGGTTTTATATCTTACCAAGTCCTTGCCTTATTAATGTCTTTAGAAGGTCATTGGAATAGTGGGCTGTGTCATTAATCTCAAGTTGCAATGTACGAGTTTGTTTTTTTTTTAAATGGTCTTAGCATCAGAAAATTAAAATTTTACATGTAAATGTATAGTAGAAAGTTCCCCTCTAGAAGCTTCAGAAAATCAGTTACAAGTTGCACCTTCACTGTGAATTCTTTTGGCAAAACTGCCTTTCTGACCTGAGAAAATAATCCCAGCACAGATTGCCCTTGGCTTGACTTTAAGAACTGTAAGAACTGTAAACTTATTGTTTTGGGGATTGTTTATTTGTTGGGTTTTTTTTTTTTTCCTTCACTATGAATAGAAATTGCAGTGTTTTATGTGTCTGTACATTCTCCAAAGAGGGGAAACAGAAAATCTTTCAACTGTTCTTACATTTGTTTTCCATCTTCCAGCTTTTGACAATTTTTGTAAGCGCTAAACTAGTATCCTATGTCAAGTTTTATCAGAACAACAAAGACTTCATTGACTCACTTGGTAAGTTTTCAAGTCGTTATGTTTCTGTCATGGCTTATGATAATGGAACCGACAAAGGACTTCAGTTCCAACCCAAATACCAAAAGACAATTTTAATAGTGATTTTTTCTTGGTGTCATTTTTTTTTCTAAACAGTGGATTAGAATTGAAATGGTCTGTCTAAGTGTGGCTTGTAATGTATGCTAGCTAGGACAAACTATTTTGAGGGTTTCAAGTAGGAATCTGTTTTTCTCTGCTTCGTTCATTTAAACCCTTTTGGAGGGGATATTTAGTGAATTGGTACATCAGGCTGGGTTGAAGATGACAACTTCAATAAGTGAGACAGCAGCTTGTATAAAACTCTTAGTGAGCATTTTAAAAAACACTAACTTCATAACAGCAAATACTTCAAATACTTCCCCTGAACAGTAAGTTAAAACATGCAGACTAGCGTACGTGTGTGCGCGTGTGCTGATGCATTAGACCTAGCAAGTCACAGTCTGTCCCAGTTAATTTGTTTCATCACATGAAGCAATGTGATGGAATGTTAATGTCAGCACCCTCTTTATTTACACACTGTGGAAAAAAGGAGTAGTAATTAACACTTTGACACTCCCCCGTGGATGTGTAATTGACTGTTTCAAAGGAGCACTGGTTCATAAGCTATTGCATGCATTAAAATTACGTTTTTTATATTCCAGCTTTTTAGGACAGGGGTCAGTGACAATGCAGAAATTGCTCAATGATGCAGGTTTTTTTATTACTGCATTAAGGTTTTGACATATTAGTAATGAATAAATGTTTCCATAAAAATCTGATTATTATTTTTTTTATAACTTTGATTTTGAAATGACACTTGAACACAAAGTGAATGCATTTGAATAAAGGCACAGTTGTACAAAAAACTGAGTTTAGTGCAGCCTTTTAACATAGGCATTATTTTTTTAATGAAGCGTGGTCTAATTCTGAGAATAATTATGCTCAGAGCTTAAAAATGCTGGTATTCTGAGTACTAAAATGATAGTTTTTGGGGTTTTTAAGATAAAAATCAGTAAGTTTTCAGTAGTTTGTAACTGTGTGTATAGGATAGTGTTATCTTTTGTCTTTTTATCTGAACATTAACTATAAGGATGTTTCATACTTTCTAAGAGGAGAGGGGTTGTTTTTTTATATATATACATATATATATAGTAATTACTTTTATGTGTTGAAATGGTTTATCTGTTCAGTACTTACCCATGGAAGTATTTGATGAAAACACAGTTATGCTTATATCTGTACGTCATACAATAATCACAATTTATTTTTTTTTGCCTTCCTGTGTCTGTGTTTAATTCCATGAATATAAGGTCTACATCTTTTCAATAAGTCTGGTATTCAGGTTATACTAGTAAAATCCTTAAGTATATGTATAGCTGTTTTGTAAAACAACCTTCCCCTTGTTTTCTCACCTTTATGGCACACTCAGGGAGTTTTGAATGTCTTTCAGCTATGAAAGAGGTAGAGATTCTGAAGTAGTTCAAACTGGAATGCTTGGAACTTGCTCTACGTCTTTCACCTATGCCTTAAAAAAGAAAAAAGGCAGATCAATATAGAAAACAGTATGATTGTTAGAGGAGGCATTCAACAATTCTCTGAAACACCTGGATCTCTTCCCCAAAACAAGTGTTTTTAGTCATTCTCTTCCTCAACATTTTCTCAAGTATTGAGCTTCAAAATAAAAAATCATGTTGTTGATTTTGCAACAGATCTAAAATACTATTAGCTTTACTTTGATCAGAACCAATTACAATTAGTCCAAGAAAGATGTGCAATGAAGGCTCCTACAGGTGGCATCAGTTTGTTACAATTTGTTGTTTTATTAATGCTGACAACTTGGGCCAGCAGTAGCATTATCTGTGTCAACTGAATCGCCCTAACATGGCCACATTTAATCTGGTATCATCAGCAGCCTTTTTCAGAAAGTTAATCAGCATCTCATTTGCATTTGTTAATTAGGGTTAATGTGCGCTAATTGATTTTTTGATGCTTGTAGATTTCCATTAAACTCGGTTAGGTATATTTTCTGATGCTTCTCATCCATATGAGTTATAGTGATCACATTTTTGTTGAATTGGTGCCAAATAGGGAGCCCGCATCATAATTACAGCTAATTAACACAACATGATGTCCTCTGCTAATGTGCTTTCCTATTGGAGTATGTATGTTATAAATTCCAAACTTAAATATTTACTGAAGCCATGTGGATGCTTATAATGTCATTCCGAAACCAAATGATTGCCATTCATCTTAAAGGAACTTCCAGTGAAGCTTAGTTGGTGCCTTGGAGAACTTGATAAAGAAAGGCTTTGGCTTATCCAGGTGCAGCTCTGTTCGCCTGCACTTTTACAAGAGTGAGAACTCAGATTTCCACGTGCCAAGCCCAAGGTTCAGTTCTTTGTGTTGCCATTCATGCTACCCTGCAAAAGATCTGACACATCTTAGCATCTCTTTACATGTACTTGAAGAGCACTTGCTGCAGAACCATTACAGTTTTTTTAAGCACCTACCTGAGAATGAGCAGTGAGGCTGGAGGAAGGCTTTGACATCACCAGTTATTTTTCTTGCATTGCATGGCTCTGTTTCCTGTTGATCCAACTAAAAACATCACTTGTGCTCTTACCACCCAAGTTCTGTAAAGATGATGTCCTTAGTGGTTCAAAAAATCTTCACCCTCTTCTTTCTGGATGTTCATTTTCATGATGAATTAATAACTAAACCAGGTGTTTTTAGCAGAACACGAGGAGGATGCAGAAATAAATATTACCTCAAAAAACATTGATAAAGCCAGATAGGATGTTTTCACTATGTGAAATTCTAAATTACTGCAAGGATATATAGTAAAAACCATGAAAAGCAAATTAGATATTATTGAATTAATATCCATAAACTGTCAATACTTTTCACACAGGCTTGTTGCATGAACAGAATATGGCAAAAATGAGGCTACTTACTTTTATGGGTATGGCTGTAGAGAATAAAGAAATATCATTTGACACAATGCAACAGGAACTTCAGATTGGAGCTGATGATGTAGAAGCATTTGTTATTGATGGTAAGAACTGTAACAAAGTACTTTATACAATGCTAATTAACTATACCTTATATAATCTTCTGAGTTAATATTAAATATTGAAATGTTTTATTCTATTCCAGTATAGATGTATCTGTAAAACTTCTGTGCTTGAATGTACAGCTGACGTTGAAAGAATTGCTTTCTCAGACATGGGAAATATATTTCAAGTAATTCTGCATAATAAATCATCTACAGGTTTAATTTGTCACCTGGTTTTGTTTCCTGCCATTAAAGCTATTAATTTGTAGGAGTATTTATTATTATTATTACGCGTTTCTTTAATAATTTAGTTTGGCATCAATAAGAAGAAGATACGTCCATCTTATAACATCATTTTGGATTTCTGCCTATTAGATGGTTAAAACTGTCAGCAAAAACATTTTAGGAGGCTTAAGCAATGTAACATCACCTTGTCTTGAAAATAGGGCTTAAAACAGCATTTCTTTTTTGCAGCCGTAAAGACAAAGATGGTGTACTGCAAAATAGATCAGACACAGAGGAAAGTAGTTGTCAGGTAAGACTTAATTCTTCATAGCATTTTGTAGGACTTAGTGTGTTCTAATTATTTCACTTACAGGTGTAGAATATTTTAACTAGAGGCGAGGTATTGTTCCTATCACTTGGTGGTAGTTAAGTAGTTGCTATTTATCATAATTTTATTAAAGCTCAGACTGAATGTGATTAGCTTATGTAATGAAAGAGTCCTATTTTCCAGCACATTTCATTTAATGACCTAATAGTGACAAGAATACTAATGACTATTGTTGCTTTAAATATTTGGGAAGGCTGCAGACTTCTGTAACTGGTGAAGTGCAGCATTTTACAGAAAATAAAAACTTCCCTGCTCGTGTGTGAGATTAAAGTGATGCTGTAAAAGAATAGTTAGGTGAGTATTACATCTAGTAATCATCTGATTTTGTTTTACTTCTCTAGTCACAGCACACATCGGACTTTCGGAAAGCAGCAGTGGCAGCAATTGTACGATACTCTAAACACCTGGAAACAAAATTTGAATCAAGTCAAAAACAGTCTCCTCAGTCTCTCAGACACCTAAAGAAAGTATAAGCTGGAAATGTCCCTCTATAGATACATTGTATTCAAAACCTTTGACCATTTGTGAATGTTTCCAAAATGTGTACAATTGGTTTAAAGGAGACAGCATTCTAAATTGCAACAGAAAAGCAATAAAATGTGGGAAAATCTCTCGTTGATTTTCTTATATAATTAGAAATAACTAACAGTAGCAATACCTTGTTTCTTTTGTTGTTGTTTATTAAGTTTTCTCATATGAGGATTGCTCTTTGACAAGAGGTGTGGGGTGGAAGGGAGGTAGATGAGGAAAGTAACAGTGTAAGTAACTGAAGTGAGAGGTTACTATTATCCTGAAGGAGGAGAAACGTGAACCAGGAATGAAACTTGGTAAGTAAGTAAGTAAGTCATACCCCTTGTTTTAGTGGGGAAAGAGGCAGTATTTAGACATAATCTACTATAGCAACCCTAAGTGGCGTGAGTCTAAAGAACAATTATACTTTGAAACAGTTACAGCAGTGTTCAAAAACAGAGCAGTCTGTCAACCCAAACTGAACTATTTCAGTTAGAAGTTCTGGGGAGTGATTTAATATTACTTACAGGTTTATTAAAACATTTCACTTGTGAACTTTTAACTTTAGGCCAAATTCATAACAAGTTAAAACGTGAAAGTACATGAATATACACTATATAGGAATACCTCTACCAGCTTGTCTTACAGAAGTGGTTTATCCACCATGTTTAACTATCACCTCCTACTGCTGCTTCTTACTGCTGGTCTTCATGTCTCCTTTTTCTTGATGAACAAAGTCTTTCCAAATTGAGGAATTTCTCAATTTCTTCTATTTGGTTTTGTACAGTGGAATTGTGAGTAGGGCATCTGTCCTCATCTCTGAGTGTTTCACTTTGTGCTGGAGTTACAGTCATGGGAGATGACTTCTGCTCATTCAGAGCAGTAAATCCTTCTTTCATCTGTCAGGGGGGAAAAACAGTGGCAGTTAATAATAAAAAAAAAATCATGTTCAGATTGTTAGCAATAATTTGACATTAAACAGGGAAACATGAACAGAAAAATAAGTCAATTGGAAAATACGTTTTATTTGAGATGCTCACTTCAGCTTGAAAATAAAAGACTCTATAAATTTATAAACCTAACCTTAACATGAGACTTGATACAGAATAGTATGAATAAAAAAGACAAACTTGCATGAGAATGCAGATTAGCAAAATAAATAGTTCAATTAAACAGTTTAATGTTGCAATTGACACTTCTAGTGCTACGCAATAATTTGATTAACAAAACCCAAAATCATGAGGTTTATAGTGTTAACTCCGTCCCTGCTTAGCTTTATAGATGAGAAAACAAACATCATTAACTGAAGCAAGGTCGGTAAGCATTTGGCTTTGCACGTTAAAGACCTTTTTTTTCTCTGAATAGTTTTAATTACTGTTTCATATATATCCAAAACAAGCAACAAATCAGTGAAGCATTTTTTCTGCTGGAACAATGAGCTTTCTCCTCATAGCCTTACACTGTGCCACCTGGGAAGGACAATGTGCAACAGCAGCCACCTGCCTGAGCATATGGGTCACATGGAGCCAGCACTGCAGTGCTTCTTGGGGATCTCAAATGTGTTGTTCAGTAAGTTGCACGCTAAGGGCAGTTCTGTCTTATATGGATTGTGAGGTGAGACTCTGTTGAGCCATTTCTGAACACAGGATAACTGGCCCAACTACTTGTAAGTCACAGTCTGCAGGCCTGCTTTCAGTTTGGCATGGATTTTCATAAAACAAACTGAAATTTGAAGAGGGATAATTTGCAGTGTATCACTATATGCTGCTACATACACTAATAATTAAAAGACTTTCCTTCTGCAATGTACAAGCATTTCTTGAAGTTTAGGATACAAACATAAAGCACATTGTTCAATTCACCTATTGGAAATAATAATCCTATCTGTCAAGCTGAAAACCCTCAGCATTTTCATAAAGAAATGAAAGTAAAGCAATGCATCTTTCTGCCCACACTGTAAGATATGGTAAGTTCTCTTTTATACCATGGGGGGGAACGTATATAAAAACATAACTTTTTTTTTTTTTTTTCAAGTTTTCAAGTGCTGCATTTTGGTTAAATGAAATTATCCAAGTGGAAGAAGGCATAAATCCGCTCCTGTTATAAATGTACGAGTTAGTCAAAACAACTAAACTGAGCAGCAAAAATTACTGCTGAGCCTCTTCTTAATCTCAACAGCTTTTACATGTCAGTCATAAAAATGACAAATTTAAAGAAAGAAGGTATTAGAACAGCACCAGTACAAAAGGGAAGGAGTGGTCTGCGATGTCCCAGGCTGAGACTTCATAGAGCAATTGCTTGGAAAATAATCTAAGGTCAAATCAGCAAGGCACGCTGTTCATGTCTGTCTCAGCTTTTACTTAGCCTGCACATAAGGAGCTTTAATTTGGAGGTGATGAAGTAGTATAACCACCATCAGATAATGAAATACAGCTTTTTACTTGCTGTAAATTAGGCACTTTAGTCCACCCCTTTCCAGAAGTTCTCAGCTGAAAGTATGGAAGAATAAGCAAGGAAGAAAAAGAATATTGTCATCAATTCTTGGCTCCACCTCAATGAGAAAAAAAAAAAAAAGCAGGAGGCACAGTATCACCACCTCATTCTCATGCTCAAGTATTGTTACATTAGAAGGGTTGAGTAATTTAATATAACAGCAGTCGTCTTCATTTCAGAGAACATGAATGCTAGTAGCACTGAGAATTGATTATACTTAGTAAAAACAGCCAGTTTTGTCACCTGAAAATACTACATCTACATCCTGATCTCAAACCTCATCCAGAAGAGGCAGCCCAAACCGAGACTCTCCTCTAGAGCCTCTTCCAGAGAAGGAGGCCCATTGCAGTTGTAAATTATTCTACTGCTCTTGAATATAATGTTTAGGATCTAACGTGGATCTAAGAATGCAGTATGAGGCATTGCTAGTATCACTCTGAACAAACTTGTCTTACTGGAAAACAACAGCTTGCTTTTCCATTATCTGCTTTCACACACACATATAGTATGTTAACACTAAAACAGTAAACTTAAAAACAATATTACGTAATTGCTGCATGGTATAAACTGATAGGCTGTCATTCATAGATCAGCTGATTTTCTAAGCCATTCACAGACTCTTTAATAAATAAGATGCTCCTATCAAATAAAGGAAACAGTGGGTTTTATACTTTTCTGTGCTACTTTTTTTTTTTTTTAAACAAAGAAAAATCTCTAGGTGATGAGTTTTATTAAGGTACACGATGAACTACCCTCTTCTTCCCCTCCCAAACAGACTGGTTAGCATCTGTTTGATTCATACGCTGTGACTTTTTCCTGCTGCTTTCTATCAACCTTAATTGTGAAAAATGGTGCCTAGTTGCCCTTTTGATATTATTTTGGAGATTGACTCAGTCTTAAAGTATCCAGATGCGTACAGTTGTACAAATATCTGTGGAATTAGCTCACTGAGGTCTGGTTCGCAATATTTTTAATTGACTTACATGTTCTGTGGGAAAAGAAGAATCATAAAAAGTCTTTGCTATAGCATTCCATTCTTCAGTAGAGTCTCCCTGGGGGTCTCGGTGGATACTAGAGGTATTCAAAGTGTCGGCGGCTCCGTTAGAACTGGTAGAACCTGATTGACGAAAAGGAAATGGTAACAACTGCGATTTATTCTCTAGGCACTAATTGTAAAGTAACTACATTTCTGGTTTACCTCTGATCTTAAAAAAAATAATAATATACTTTTGGTTCTAATCACCAAATCTCTGTTGCAGGCTTTTCATCCATTTTTCTTTCATATTCTTCTGCAAAGATGAGGAACGCTCCTATTCCAGTTAAAGATGTTTTGTGTCATTTTCATGCATTAAGTTAATGAAAATGGGGATTTATACAGAACATAAGCATTTTCAGTATACCAACTGAATATCCCTTTTATTAACCAGTACACCTCTGAGACTCACCTTCTGAAAATGATTATAAAGTATATAAGTACTGGCATCCTGACCTAAGATTGCAAGATGACTTGTAACAAGGACATTCTAAATACAAAGTTGTTTAGATGACAACATCTTTAAAGTAAGCAATCTTTTTTTGTACATAAACCTAATATTTCATAAGATCAGGCTATAGCTGTCAACTAAAGGTAAAAAGGACAAGTGGGTAGATCAACTGTAGCAGCATAAGGCTCCACTCCTGCGGTGGCTTTATGCACCTCTGCCAGACTCCACTGAAGCCAACACCAAACTACTTGCAGAATCAAAACAAGCATACTTTAAAAATTACTAATAATGCAAAACAGTCTCTTTCACAACACAGATGCCTGTCTGTTACAGATATAATAGTAAAATCATTACTTTGCAGAATCAAATAAGCAGAGAGTTCTCCAGGAAGATTCTGCCCACTCTCAGTTAATTCCTGTACTCAGTGAGATGTGGCTGCTGGAACCAGAAATGTTGTATCAATAGCAGATTGCATTGTCCTTAAGCAGTAAAAGGAGTTCCCTCAAACAGGATTACTGAACTTCAGTGCTCAGTGTTTCATGTGGTTAGCTGTGCCTTGATGAGGAAAAACATAAGCAAAGAAAGGAACACATCCACACTGATTCCACCCCTCAGTTGCCATTTGGGAAAATATTTGGGAAAAAAAAAACCAACACAATAAATCTTGGAAGTTGCAGTGCTGAGTGTACAGCAATGACTAATTCTTAGGTGCCCTGTCAGTAAGATTTTCTACTCTCCAAGAGGCAGGCAAGCAGAAATAGGGGCTTATATAAATTAGGCAGATGAGAGGGAGAGGCAGATCTGGGACCCAACCCAAGATCTTCAGCTATGAAGTTCTGCCAGAATTAAAGAGGTCTGGTGACTGTACCGGTCACTAGGTAACTCGTTTGTGGAAGCACAGTCATAATCAAATCCCCACTGGCTCCTTTGGATGAACTTGTTAGACTCACTTCTTGGAATTACCCTACTTTGCATACAAGAAAAGAAGGAACAGCACATGGATTAACTTCAGATTGCATGATCGGTTCATGCAGAAAAAAACCAACATGTGGAACATCACATAACTGTGTAAGGATTTCATTGAAACTGCTTCTGAAATTCACATCACTAAGATAAATAACACACTGTCGTGAGATCAGGATTCTGCTACCACTACTACTGTTTTAGTGACAAAGGCTCATCTGAAACCAAAGAAAACTAAACTGAAAAAATGGTGTCAGTATACAGAGGCATGTGAGGGACCAGCTATGGGAACAAATAACCAATAGACCTAAATCCATATTACCAGAACATGATTAGGAAATCAGACTGCTAGTTTTCTGTGCCATTGCCACTGGCTGCCAAACTGTGGATAGGTCAGGGGTGGGATGGGGTGTCCATTCTGCTCTGAATGCACTCAGGTGGCAAAGATAAAACAGACACACACCCCCTATTACATAGCGGCTGGCTCTCCTAAGAAACATCTCAGCACCCAAAGTTCCATTTTTAACAAAGCTAGGGCCTTTCAGCTCTTCAGACTAAAAAAGTTTCTCCAAACTTACAGCATACGGGGATTATAAACAACCCATATGCAAGCTTTATTTTGAGAGGAAGACAACACTAATACCATCTTTTATTCTGTCCTTTCAACTCCTTTCACATGCTCAGCTCATTCAGATGGTTCAAACTGTCCATCTGAACCGAAGATGTACAATAAAAATGGGTAAGTTTTCTCTAACTGTGATTCAAAAGAATAGCTATTGGTTCATAAATTACCCTATTTTTTTTTTTTAATGTGAAATGAGAGCATTGAATGATTTCGAGAACCTTCACAGTGCTTTTCAGATCATATGCAAAGCTCTGATAAAATACACCTTGCATTACAGTTGCAAATGCCTATAAAAATTCCATTTGAAATTGCCCTGCTCTTCTATCACAAGGAAAATATGGACAAAAATTTATTTAATCAAATAATGAATCAAACAAAAACTGCTTAGCTACATTTATACTATAAATTGAGGAATATCATGGTATTTTTCACTCTTTTTAGCATAAGCCTCCTAATACGAAGTTTCTGCATTTAAGCAGTGCAGTGTAATATTTTGGTAATTTCTAAAACAACATATTCAGGGCAGACTTAACAATGTACATACGTATCTTTCTTACCTGGTCCCACCTCTTTCCTGCCAACATTTTCACTGTTGTTTTGAAACAGCGCTCTTGAAATCACCTTTTTGTTTTCCACTAGACACGGTAGTTTCTCTTTCAAAACAGAAGGTTCTTGGCATGATGAAGTCCATGCAGCCTGACTTCTCATTTGATTTACACTTGAACAAGAACTGAGGTCGAAAAATTTGAAGCATACTGAAGTTTTCTCAGCTTTTTTATCTGAACTTGAGAGATCAAAGAATGACCTTCCACTTACATTTTCAGATGTTCTCATGGGTAAAGAGCATGATTCCTTCAGGTGAACCTCAGCAAACTTCTTTCCTGGAACTGTACTGTGCACTGAATCTTTGGTCTGTTTTAACACAGTGTTATTTACTGATTTATCAGTAACGTACAGGGAATGTCCATTTTTGATGGGCTGTATCTGAAGTTCTTCATTAAGTTTATCTGCAGCACTTCCATCTGCTGGGACCTTTTGACCAGTTGTGTCAAGACCATCATCCTTTACTGGAGGCATGGCTTCAGCATTCAAGGTACATGTACTTCTGTCACCTCCTAATTGCTCAGTACTGTCATGTTCAGGTTGTTTGCTGTGCACATCACCCACATTTATGCCCTTATTTATTTTTCCAGGGCATAAATTATAAGTACTTGTAAGAGGCATGTTACTACTATGTTCTTTTGCAGCTTTATCAGTACTTGCATCATTGCAATAAACAGCTAGTAAATTTTGAGCATCCATTGCTGGAAAACCAGTATGCCTTAGCGTACCACTTCTGTTGCTGTTTGAGGCATTATCATTGTAATTTTTGTCTTCAGCATCTACACGCGTCTGTTTAAAAGGGAATTTATCTCTAGGTAAACCACACAGATTTAACAAGCTTTTCTCTATTCTGTGTGATCTGTTATCCACATCCTTGCCACTGTTTAGCAAGCTACATTTCTGGTGTTCTGTCTGACAATTTTCTTTAGCATAAGATAGGATGCCAAAATGGAACTCATTCACCTGATGATTACCTGTATTTCTTTCGCACACAGCACTCTTCTCAGTGCCAACAGCTGCTTCAGATTCTTTTTTGGATGCTTCGGTTGTAAGAACACTTTTGTCAAGTTCTGTGATACTTGAGTTTTTGTCTGCTTTCGTACAAATTGATTCGTGTGTAGCATTGCACTGTTCTTGGTTACTAGAGTTCATCTCTTGAATTGCATTTTTCTCACAGACAATTACTCTGTCAGCAGCATCTAGAAGTGCCTTACTTGTTTCTGTGTGATGTGCTGCTGCTGGACCACTGCTGTCCTGTTGCTTTTGTTGTACGTTTGCACTGTTTCCCTCCAGTAACACTTTACATGTTGTTTCTAGATTTTCTGCTTCTTTACATTCAGTGACAGGCACTTCCAACTTCTGTCCTTGGGTAATTAAATCAGTATCAGCGCAGAGAGTATTCCTGGGAGAAGCCTCCTTTTCCTTTCCTTCCAAAGGGCTAGTTGTGTTAATCTCACCCTTTAAACTGTTCTCGAGAACTTGTAACTCTGTTAGAATAAGTGCATTTTCTAGTTAGTGATGGATCACCCACACATTAAATAAAAGATTGTTTTTACAGTTTAAGATTTAAAAAATACTTCTTCCTAACCCATACCCACTTGCCTGGAACATGGAAGAAGATATTTTAATAGCTTGAGGAGCAACAATACAGAACTTACTTCACTGTCCCAGGGCAACCACTAGGAGCACTGTGCTTTTGTGCAGAGCCTTGGGAATTTATCACAAACTAGCATTGCTGACATCAAGAATTTACTGCTATTAGACTAACATTTAATTTGGGATTCAAACATTTTCTTACCATACATTATACTGTAATTATTTATACCTTTATCAACAATACTACTTATCTCTTCTATCCATGTAATCTTATTACTTGGTTCTATCTGTAACTCCTCGGTGCCTAAGGAGAAGTTCACTATGTTTTTTACTTCAATTTCATCTTCATGTCCAAAGTTATTGTCTTTTCCTAGTATAGATGGCATACAATGGTTTTCTTTCTGAATAGTCTGTATTTCACTGTCTTTTGATTGTTCTTGACCACTCTAGTATAAGAAAGAAAAAGATCACACATTTTAATAATCTACTACAGCCTCTGATTCTGAATTCATTTTACAATTCAGATGGAAACAGAAGACCATTCTCCCAAAGTATATGAAGTTAATGTAAATAGAGGAAAAATAAGCAGGCTAGGACTCAAGAAGAACAGGGAAGACATTAAGCCCTTATGATTTCTAATCACAGTCCATAAAAACAAATTACACAAATTGTCAGTTTTTCAGAGGAAGGATGTTTTCCATGTGCACTGACTGGATAACGCCCTCTGTCTGCAGGTTAAATCAGTGACCTGCTCAGTAATTATATGTAGATCACTAATTATGCTCTAACTCACATGTACCTATTAACACTTTTTATTTGTTCCCCCCTAACAAACCAGCTGGGATTTTTTACTCAGTTTCATACACAAATAAGGCTTATGAATTCGCTCTTTGCCAATTCCTCATTCCTTCTCAGGTGGATTTTGAATCTGAACAATCAAAATCAACAGATGTAGAACCCTGAAAGGTGATTAATTCCATTATATTCTGTTAAAACTGTCAGCTAAATAGTGAAGAAGCTACCTGAATGAAAAATCACCCACCCTTTTCCACATAAAAAAAAAGGAAAAGAAGAAGCATCCATCCATTATCTGCAGCAGAAGGCAGGAGCATGTGCTGGCTCAAATAAAAGTAGGTGGATGTGGGAGGGAGCAGGGACACTGCCTAGTCTATAAAAGGAGAAAGGAAAAGCTAAAGATACTGGGGTGGCTGGAGGTGTTAGAGCAGGAAGGAAGGTTGGGATGTGGGAGGGAGTTACGAGTGCTGTACTTGGGCATAAGATCTTTGGGGAGGACAGAGTATATTGTAAAATGGAGGGAGGTGCATATAGAACACTGGTCAAAATTGGATAATCACAGTGGTATGATAGTAGATGACATACAATAGAAACCTTCAGGAAACAATTTTTTGCAGGTCACATAAACATCCTTATGCTCCCAGCTTAATTTATTTGGGGAAGGGAAGAGTCATGGCAAATGAAAGAGAGGCCTGAAATTAATTTTCCTAATGCCAAATAGTCTATCTTCAACTTTTTTTTTAGTCCTGTCACTTGTAGAGATTCTGATTTGAGACTGTAAATATTTAGTATTTTTGTTTTCTATATTTTTAATTAGTTTTGTTTTCTGGCTATATGCAGCCTTGACTCTAGGCTTACAAGCTTTTCTTTTCAACTACAAGGACTAGAAAGTTTCTCTCATAAAAGCTGTAATTCTTTCACAATCTCTTGCTTCTAAGAGCTGTTTCTTAAGCCAGAAACAGAAAGCAACTCAGTATAACTTTGTCTGTACAGGTATAGAATAACTGCTATGCTGCAACTTACATTTCTTGTTACAGGATGAACTGTCAAATGGATCTGAAACAAACATGATGAAACATTTTTAGAGAGAAAAGTTACAGTTCTTCTGATTTTCAGATGGATTGAATACGTCGTTCAAAAATAAGGTCTAAGATGCCTAAAACTGAAAGGCTTAAATATCAAAACTTTCCAACATAGATATGATTTCATTCCCCCACCCCCATAATTTAGGAAAATACATCTGTGCAATGCAAGCGTACATAAGATGACCTTTTACATACATGCTAAATGTCACACCCCACAAATAATCATAGGGACTTCAGATTACACTAGGTGTAAAAATATATACACATGCATTTCCTTGTGGTATTCCTTCACCCAAATCTCAGCCAACACTTTGCCCTTCTTTATTATCTTAGACCCGGACTCATTACTGATACAAGATGAAATTCCATGAAATAGAATAATCAACATGATGTGTGCCTGTAATTTCTTGCCAGTGTTTTCTTTGGAGATTTTAGCCTAACTTGTCTAAGGTTTGAAATCTTATACAGTAGTATGGCAATTTGATGTAAAATAGTTAAGGATACATATTTAGATGACATCTCAGGTTTTTTTTACTCCTATTCATAACTGTATGTTTCAAGCATATCTACACAGAGGATGATCTCAGTAAGCACAGGTACACCTCATCACAGAAGTCTGATAGCACCCTTTGATTCTGCATCCTAAGTATAATTCAGTTTTTAATTCAAAGAAACGATGATTTTCCATAGTTACAAAATTTACATTATACCTTGGAGAATTCTTACAGATACTGCACAATGAATATGCATGTCAAGTTTAATTTCCACAGAATTATTAAGTGCATGCCAGACATGTGTGAAGTCATATGCATGTATGCTTGAATGAATGCGTGGAGAAATTCACTTAAGTTCTTCCAAATTCTAAGGTCATTTCAGTTTGTCATTTTACTTCCAATTCACAGCCTAATCCTCAAAAGGAGTGTTGTTACCTAGTGTCATCCTAACACTGAAAGAGAAAAATTGTAGAGGTGCAAAATAATGGCTCATCCTTCAAAGAAGGAAAAAAAATCATCTGAGTGAAAAAAAGAATGGAACAACGATGTAGACAACACACTGCCAAATAACACAATACACTCCATACACAAGAAATTTTTCTCTTACAGCTTGCGACCTTGTTTTTTCCAGCTTATGAAAGACTAGAAAATATATTTGCAATACAGTTTAAGGGGTAACACTTAACTACAGTGCTATGTGATCCTCTTCTTGCTTCAAAAGACAACCTCCACACGCTTAACCATTTAATGACTTCTCATACATATCCTGAATATGAAGCTGAGTGCAGACTTGGCTCACCCAGCAATGCAAGCTCTTTTAATGGGATCTAGGATCACTGTCTACATCAGAGAAGCTTTTAGGCTTAAGTAACGTCAAAGGAAGATCACTGAGAGCCAGACTAGAAAAACTGTCATGACTTTCATTCTCTAAACTCATTTATGAGAAAACAAAACAAAACAAAACAAAAACACACACAAAAAAAAACCCTCACAAAAACAAAAAAACAAAAACAAAAACACACAAAAAAACCCAAACCACAAAATACTGCAGCCATTAGAGGCACTCACCTGAAGATTTTCAACTTGCTCAGAATGCTGGTTTCCCTGAGGAAGATGGCAATCATCAAGACGTCCTTGGGCCTCTTTAAGGGAATTCAGCTCATTTTTAATAGTGTCCATCTCTCTCCTCAAAGTTTCTTCCTAAAATAAAGCAGAGCACACAAACACAGACCCTTATTTAACATGTTCAAATACAAAACCACTATTTATCAACAGCTTAGCAAGTTAAAGCAATCCTTTAAAAGAATGAAGAAACAATAAGGAAATCTGTGTACAAAAAAAAAAAAGGCAACTCAAGATTTTTATTCACACCAGGATTTTAATCCCATTCCAATGCCACACAGACTATCCTTTTTTATTATTTGGCTCAGGATCATTATTTGCAGCTTTTTCCCCTTTTTCCTGTTTAAAAATAAACACGTTTGTAAATGTTCATTCTCTAACACATTTTCAATGAACTATAACAATAAAGGATTTTCTTCCCACTACTTCTGTAACAGCCTCAAGAAAACAGTATTCTTCAGTGAGCATGCAATAATTACATCTTTCTATTCAGAGCAAAAACTAATTGCAAGACAAGTTGTAAAAACAAAAACAAGCAAGGAAACAGAGTAATTTTTCAGAAATACTCTAATCTGATTTACAACTATTTCCAAAGCACTGTATAACATTAATGCTATCCATGATTATGCTGTTAAGAAACTAAAAGTCCAAAATTAGCCACAGCAGAAAAATGGCTGTTGGAGTGGGGAGTGTCAGACGCAAAGACAGACATTATCTTCTAAAAAGGAGATGCAAATACTCCTGTTAAATAAGTAGGGAATTCCCATGTCTACACAGGATACTATGTTATAAGACACTGCTAGAAATCAGAGATAGTAAGTATCTCAGAGCAGAGAGCATCAGAACAACGCAGTTATTTTGTAGTCTCATGGTTGCAGTGATCTTCACAGTGGCAATAAAGTCAAGGAATTAAGACAGCAGGATTACAATTTCCACACAGATTCCCTGTGTCAGTCCATCAGCTTCAAAACCTTTGTAATAGTAGATGTAGAAGAAATAATTAGCAATTACTGAAGTATTTAAAAAAATAAAATTACAATGTAGAAAGGATAGCAAATTCTGCGGATAAAACATTGTTTAGATGTATATAGAAATGAACGTGGTTTTATCTAATCTAATCACCTTTTGCTTCACAGTAAGAGTTGAATAATTCCAGTCAAATGTGGACTTCTGCTTCAATGCAAGCCTTCAGCAGCTCTACCTGATTCAGGTTGAGATTGCTTCCCCACCACCACCTTTGGAACTATGGCCCTGCACAGGTACCTTCCAGGTACCCCAGATAGTGTTGTCCTGTTTTGTTTTTTTTTCACCCCCACAGTATGTAACTGACTACTGATTTTTCAAGGTTTCTTAAGGGTAAAAGAGTGCAGCCTAGAAATGCTGGTATTCCCTTAATATTGTAAAAAACTGTACTGAAAAATACATAAAATTACATCCATTTCCATGCCTGGGCGTAATTCCAGAATATCTTAAAGCACTAAAGACAAGACAACACCAAACACCCTGGGGCTCTTACTTTGTAGAACTGCACTGACCTTTTAAAGCATAGAATTCAACATTTCTCCTAAATCTACCTTTTAAAAATATTCATTTCTAGATGAGTCTGCATTAATGGAAAAGAAATTGGTTGCTTTTATTGTAGTAATTCTGCGATATTTTCTTGTTTTTTAGGAATTATCTGAAAGTCTTGATGACTATTTCAAAACCCTTTTAATACTTGAACATTTAATTTAATAAACCTACCTCTTTCTTCCAAATTCTTAGTGCTTTCTCATGCTCATTCTGAAGATTAAGGAACTTTTCTTCATTTTCCTTTGCCTTCTCCCTTTGCAGCTCATTATCTCTTTCAAGTGTCTGCAATAAAATTAATTATCCAAAAAATAATCAATACCACATTAATGAATTTTGATGTGTTTTATGTTGCTTGGACCTTTGCTTCTAACATGCTGAAAGTGCCACACAGATCAGTGATAATGTGCTATCTCAACAATAATTTTCATAAATTAACAGAAAGGTGCTTATAGTTTTGCTAACAGGAAACAGGGGGAGGTTATGAAAAAAGAAATGGCTATAAAAGGGTATAAAAACACTTGCCATTATTCAGTTTCACTGCATAAGTTTTAATGTGCTGAAAAAAAAGTCATATAAAGTCCAGAGATGAGAAATGTGAAATGTAGCACAATCTAGACCTTAAAGAAAGTACTTAAAGAAAAAGCTACTCTAGAGCAGAAGAGAAAATATTAATATTCTGACCAGTTTTCTATCCTAAATTGTTTAGTAACCTATCCTATAAACTGCATAAACTTCAAATTCTAAAACATCTATTGGAACGTGAAGCATTTACTATGTGACTGATTATCATTTAATTAATTTTACACAACCAAAACAGAATAGGAATGCACTAAAATAAAAGTAATGCTAAGACTTTATACCACCTTAATTGTACTTGCAACATTTTTTTAGTTAATTGTTTGAACTCTACTGTGCCAAATTAATGCACTTGTATAAATCAACAGTAACTTCTGGGACACCTCAGGTACTGTTGGAATTTTTATTGTATCACATTTTTACAGCAAACAATAGAGAAGATAAAGGACTTACTGCATCCATTACCTATTATAGATGACACAAGTATATTTGATAATGTAAACATACCTTTAATGCATGTAGCTATATGACCAGCTATATATTTATGGCTCTGCTGAGTTTCTTTGGAAATCCACAAGAAAAATGTTGAGACATTACTCCAAAGCTGTTCCTTCCTATTTAATCTTTTAACTAGAAGTGAGTCTCCTTCCTGACTCACTTAACAATTTTTAATACCTATTTTAATTTATCTGTACCACTAATATATATATATTATACATACATACATATATTACATATATATGTGTGTGTATATATATATATATATATATATATTTTTTTTTTTCAAAGGTATGACACTAGGAAAACTCAGATTACCTGGCATGTTTATATACATGGAAAAAGTTGTTCATAAGTATATAATGATTCTCTCTAACATATTATGCAATTAAAAAGATGAAACAATTCAGCAATACATTGATTGTATAGACTGTATAATTGTACACTTGTTCAGTATCTTTCACACAGTTCTACAAAACAGGAGTGCCATGATATCCTTTCTCTTCCTCTCTAACTAAAGGATTCTTTGGTCCTTGAAGATAAACACATCTCAAATTCAGTCTCCTCTGAAGTGGAATGTGTTATAGCGTAGCTCTTAAGGCAAAAGAAGCAGCAGATTAAAGTATAGACATGACTGCAGAAAGAGGAGTTTGCTGTCTCGCCCAGGCTTTCCTTGAAAATCTCCACTCCAAAAGCAAACCTTACCTTTGCCCATTTAGTGCAAAAAACTACTGTGTAATGAGCCCACTGGGTACTGGGCCCTCCCAGTTTGACAGCCTTTGCTTACCAAAACACTTGAAACAGCAATAATTCAGAGTTAAACTGTCTCAAATGCCTCCATATAATCAAAAAGAGACATAATAGAGAAGCAGTATGGATGTCAGGAAAATAGCATCAGCCTAAAGATATTAAGTAACTGTAAACACTTAAAATCCTAAAGATCCTACATAGAATTATCAACAGATGCATTTCTTTCTTAAACAGAGCACTCCCATTGTTTCAATATTAAGTACTGTTACACCACTTGAACTTGAAATTTGAGGGACAGGTGTGCAGTACAAAATAAAGCTGCATCCATTATAAATATACAAATCAACAAATCTAGCAGTAAGAATATTCTTTGGAGATCAAGAAATGGTTTCTGATTCCAAGGGATAGTGACCAAAAGTATTCAGTTAGTAATCCCCAAAGGACAGAGGTTTTGGAATGACTGGCAGATGGATCCATTAGTGTGTGTGAACATTGTCCCAGCACTGCAGAACAGAACTCACCTAAGCCAGAGTCAACACAGTCATCTCAGTTAAAGGTTTGTATGTAATTTGTGAAATTAGTGGAATTAAAACTTAGGTATGTGTTAGTCCAGTAATTCAACATATATCCACTGCACCCCTTTCTATACAAGGCTCAAATAGCTTCTTGTACAGCTGCTGACAAGACTAACAGAAGCAAACCTGTCTCAGGCTTGTACACCTTGTTCAACAATATCTTACACAAATAGATACAATGCATTGGGATGTTGAATACAAATAATTCATCACCTTCAGAACCTACTCATCATATTGAGATTGAATTGGTAGAAACAAGAGCAATAGATCTCAAATTAGCAGGAAAGCAGGTAGAGTATTAGTTACATGGAAAAATCCCTATTCATATTTTCTACTTGTCACTAGTAAAAAATGACAAGGCAAAGTAAGCATCTTACAAGGTCTCATCCCCTGGAACACCTCAGTAATTGTCTTACACTGTCAGCCAAATGAGTAGCTGTGAAAAGCAACATATATTTTACAACTACTATTTAAAAATGGAGACAGATATTTTTGATAGAGCAAAATAATGTCCACAGTTTACATGGAAATGACCAGAATGTAACATCCACTTTTAAGATCCTTAAGGATCCTTGTATCCTGAAATCTGTCAGTAATGTTATGAATCGATTATCTCAAGCTTCTGCTTTTGTTTACAAAGTCATTGCAATCAACTTAAAAAACAAACAAACAAAAAAAGCACCCTTCCAAAATAGTATTGTACAGTTATAGTTAGATATGGATAAAAATAACATATAATTAAGAATAGTTCTATTAGTAATCCCTAAATGGCAGATCTGATCAGAAAAGATGACCATAATCTTCAGTGCATTGGGCCAATTATAAGGAACAAGTCATATAATCATTTTATTTCAAAATACTTGAAAGTAACTTTAGAAATGTTCTGGTTTTACCCTCCAGAAGTGGCTGATCAGAACGGCAACCATAATTTACTTTAGGGGAAGAACTAAAAGAGGGAAACCATAGACTGTGTTTCAAGGTTCACGCTGACAGTTAAGGAGCTGAGGGAGCAATGGAAGTGGGGTCAAAAGTTCTGAGAAGCTTACAGATGTCTTTAACAGCCCTAGACTTTAAAAATACATAATAGATAGAAGCAGCTTGTCTAATCAAGGAAAATCTGACCTGATATTCTTCTCTCAGTGCATTTAATTCACTTTCCATTCTAACATTCGTTTGGGTTATTCGCTGAAGCTGCTTCTGTGCACATTGTAGAGATCTGAGGATTTCCTTGTGAACAAATAAATCAGGGTACATTGAATAACTGTTTCTCAAGTTTAAACAGAAACCAATTTACACATTTGAGATTAACATACATAAATATGTTATATTCCTGTATCTTATTGCAACCAACATTTGGAAAGCAACCACAACTCCTCTGAGCTCTTTCAGCCTTCTTTCTAGAAAGAAATATTCTTTTCATTGAAGTTTAATTTACACTTAGTTGGATTTCACATCTAGAAAACTGAACCCAGCATCACCTGATATGTCAGCAGCACAGCTGGTTATGTCTTTTGAATCCAGTACAGTGTCCACTGAACTAGACAAGATCACTTCTCTACATACTGTTCAGTGTAAATCAGCCTATAATTTAGATAATATATGCAGTCCAATAGCCACTGAAAACAACATATTCAGTTAGTCCAGACAGTGATTTTGTAGCTCTCTATAATAGAAAAATCTGGGTGTTCTAACCCAAGTTCTTGAAGAAAACATGAAATTAATCTCTGTATTAGAGCTACCCCCACCTCCAATTTATACTAAACTAGACGTATATTAAAACAAACAATCCTAGCTACTCACATGGAATTTTGTAGAGAAATATAGGCAATACCATTCCTTCTCTTTGATAACACAAAATGACCGCGTGAATTTGGCAACAAGCATCTCCACAGCAATGCTTTTAATACATTCAGAAATGTATATGACATATCACTCATTTTGTTGGTTCCTCTCCCCCCCCCCCCCCCCCCCCAAGTTTATCAGTACTAATTTTTTAAAAGTGGATTCAAAATGCAAATCAAACTTCTACAGATTATCCTTTATCTCCTATCCTTTAACATGTGCTCAGTGAGTATACAAGGAAGTTGCTAATTTTGACCCTTCCTTAGAAGGAGGATGGATCACACTGTCTTGAAATGGTAGTTTAATGAACTGCAGAATGAGGATTCTGCAACTATGTAGGAAAATAATATTTGCAAAGCAATGTATTATGGTTATTATTACAGGGAATAAAATTTTCATGCTGTTTTTGTTATTTGATTCCACGTACCTGGTTTGAACATTAGGATTTGCTCAGGAAATTAGCAAATAGTAACTTAAGTTTGTTACAGAGGAACTGTAATGCTGATCAGCTTTGTACAGGTGTAGTTTTATAATCTAAACATATAAGCTCTGTATGAATTCTACCTGGTTGCGTCATCAACAGTATTATAACAAACTGTTGGCAACCAGAAAGCAAAACAGCAAGAATAACATGCAAACTTTATTGCTTATTTGTTCTCAAGAGTTATGTTAAAAACTATTTTCACAGGTGTACCAGATGCCTCCAATCTGAACTTAAAGATGAAAGTTGACTTGGAACAAGGCATCAACTTAGTTGATACTGCTAACTTACCTTGTAAACATTGAGAAGACCCCACTTATATACTTTTCAGAAGTATTTTATTAATAACACAAGTGATTTTATTTGCTAAGATCTTTTAGGAATCTTAAATATATAATGCATTTTCCTAAGCAATCTTAAATAGCAAAGTTATTAATATAACTTACTAGCTTCTCTTCTTTAATGTTAGCGTTTTCTTCTTGAACTCTTTCACTGATTGCTGTCTCCTTAAAAGAAAAAGGATAGAAGGAGCACAAAATGTTATTGAAGGCATCCAAAATTACTGGTTTTGATTTTTCAGTAATATTGCATGAATAGAATATTTTGAATCCTCATGAGACTATCTAAAAATGTGAAAACTATTTAAACTATATTGAAATGTCTTTTCTTTTAGCTATAAAAATACACTTCCATTCACGTTCAGATGAAGAACAGAACATATTAACCAAAAATTTAATGTGTTTAAATTCCAAAATACCATTCTGATTTTTTGTTGCAGTTCTTGAAACTGTTTTTCCTTTGCTGCAAGATTGATGTTTTCTTCTCCCACCCTGTTCTGAGATGTGACCTTGGACCTTATCAAGTCTGTAGTTACTTTCTTCAGTTCCTTAACACAGGAAACACATATAAATAGTTCATCCAGGATAGGCATTGCAATTCAAAACAAAGACAAATCTTTTAAACTATCCTGAGTCATGCCCTACTTTTAAATAACGTATGGAAACAGCTAAATATATTAAATCAAGGAACCAAAATTGACTCACTAAACTTTAAACTTGTCAAATGTGGCTGAAAGTTTATGTTAATTGGTAAAATGTTATTGGACTGATATTGCTTTCATTGTTTGAAGTACATATGATACTTCCAGATTTGATATTTTCTCTTCCTGGAAGTGCACACTGTGTTGATATTGGTGAGGCCTCTTACACAGCAGGAATAAAGTACATTCTGAATTACTGGGTATGTTCCTTGGATTCAGGAGGGAAAAAAGAAGGATGGTGACTATCTGGTAAAAGCAGGAACTGGCTATAAATTTGAAGGATCTTTGCTTCTTCCTGAAACATTAATTACTTAATCTCAGGAGAATTCTAAATTAATTTTATATTAGAAGCTTCAACAACATGATTTTCCATCTAAAATATGCCTTTGATTTTATAGTCCTTATAATCTCTTAAATATCCTGCTTCTTTTTTCCTTTTTTTCCTCTGGTGGGGTGGTATCTGTTTTCTAACCAGTTTATTCTGAGCTCCTAGTGCAGCAAATAAACAGCAAAAGCTTTGATCTCATTAAATTACAACTTATAGTTCCTGGAGTCATAAATATTGTGCCCTATTCTCCCCCACCCCTCCCATTCTGCTACAAGGTAGTCTGTTTAATATCGCTCTCTCCTTGAGCGCTCTGACGTTTACTCAGACAAATAGCAGAGGTTATGAATGCTGTTCACAGATAGTATCAAGAATTCTTCATGATGCCATAGCGGTGAACCATGCATTCAGAATGGTAATAGTTTTATCTAACAACTAAGTTTGGTCTGTTTAACTTTTCTTCACAAAACTGGAATTCCATCTTATCAGAGACCAATGGGTTTAACTGTTCTGGACAAAATCAAATAACAGTACAAAAGAAAAGGGAAGATTATGTAGCTGGAACTTACAAATACAAAGTTACACGGAAAATACAAGTATAGATACCACTTTTAAATAAATCATTTTGTTTCCTCAAGGCTTTATTTCTCATGTATTTGAGCCATAAATAAATCTAAAATGATTTAGCAAGGACTAAGTGTAATAGCAGAATCAATTATAAAATTCAAAGAAGATAATGCTCTACAACTGCAATATTCTGTAAGCTAGTAAGGTTTTTCCCACCTTTGCAAAAAACAACCACTACCACTACACATCTTTTAATTGTACTGTATTCACTAAAACAGCAAGAAGAGTTCTTACATTTAAGAGGCAGAAGGTGCAGTTTTAGTTTCGTAAAACTGAAAAGTGCACCACACCGATCTTCTACAGAGAACCAAATTCATGGTACAGAGGTTGTGTGTAGTACTACACAAGCAGGTGCATAAGCCTGCTATGGATCTGAGACACACCTTGTACAATTCAAAGCATATTGCCTGGTGAATTATCACTTATTTTGTGATGGGGAAAGAAAAGTAATTAGTCATTAGTAAGTAATCATGGTTTTGTGGAAGAAAAGATAACTGGATTTTCTTCTTCATATATAGCAGGTGGATGTGTATAATCTATCTGGAATAAAACCCACATCTGCTAATCTGCCAGATCTGTGAGCAGAAAAGCAAACAAAAACAAGAGAGCCAACACAAACCTGTTCACCAAAAATAATGGGAAAGTTTAACCGCAGTGAGGCAATATATGTAAGGTATGTAGCTGTAAAAATAATTTTAATGCATAATATACATTTTCTTCTATTTTGAAAGTGAAAAAGAAAAAAATCAGCCCCAGAATTCTTGCTTCCTTTTATAGCAGCTTTCTGCCATTAACACAATCACTAGAAACATTTGAACTCTAGAAATTGCATCTAGAAAATAATTTTATCAGTTTCAGGGGAATACTAAAAAAGAAAAATAAGGCTTTTAATCTCTTCCTTGGGTGTGTTGTTAGCAGCACCACTCAGACACATGCTTTCAAGCCAGCTTAAAAGTAAAGGGTATCACAAAAGAAACAGACCTGTTCTTTAAATATCTTTCTTTCCTTTTGCTAGTTAATCTAAGCCATAAGTTGCTCCTTCTATCTTTTTCTTGGTACAATTCAATTTGATCAACACAAAATTTTATTCTACTCTTCCTCAGGGCCACACAAACGTGTATGTCAGCATGATGTGGTAGCACAGCATGGGAAAGGGAGCCAGCACAGGCATATGTAACTGCTTCCCAAGACAGGATTCATACCTTATGCAAATGGAAAGTTTGTCTAAAGTAACAACCACATCTTTCTGCACTCTCCAATCAGTGCAATCTGATAATTTGATAATCCTCCAGGCCTTAAGCATCGTAGCTCTTTCTCAAAGGTTAGCTTCATTCTATTGCTTTTAATGGTCAGATTTCAATGCAAGCTTTTGCACAACACTAGAAAAAATACCCCCACATTGACTATGTGTTCAAATTCTAAGACAAACATTACTGAAAAGGAAATTAAGCCAAGCTATCTATCAGAACCAGACTAGTAAGTGGACAATGCAAAGAGCAAGCTACCACCTCTCCAAATACTTCTTTCCACAAATTCTTGTGCAGAATGGACATCAACTTAAATCAGGTTTTACTGTTCTATGTATGACTAAACACCTACATCATATGTAATTTCACCAAACCTGGAGATTAGTTTACTGTTTATGCATAAATTTTGACTAGAATTTACTAGCTTCATATTCCTATTAAGGAAAGAGTAAGAGATCATTGTAGTCCAAGTTAAAATAAAGGCTGAGGTAAGAGCTAACAGCTCACAGGTGGTAAGACCTGTTAGAGGTCAGTCAAGTATCCAACACAGATAAAAACCAGTTACATAAGATACCACAACTGGTGTTGCAGATTTAAAGACTTCTTTGAGCCTTGTAGCAACTGAAGATACTGGTGTCCTCAATACCAGTTTCCTCCGTGGTCTGGATCTGTTAAAAGTCCCATCACCTCCACAACGGTTACATTTGCACAATAAGGGAAAACTCCTGACTGCTGTCTCTTGCAATGGTTATGCTAAGTGAAAGGTAACTGCGATGAAATAAATCTACCTCAATTCTTTGGGGTTCAAGAACTTCCTTTCTAGTCAGTTATGTACTGATCCAAGAGATGAGCCCACCACCATTCACTAAGAAAATCTGTGAACTTAGTGTCGCTAGAGGTACACATCAGCAATATACATTCATACTACTTAACTTTCCATAGATGTTCTATAAGCTGCAACTTACAATTTATCACCCAAGAGCTTAAGAGTCAGTAGTGTGACTTTAAAAAAAAAAAAAAAAAGGGGGATCAAGCAATATGTTTCAATACTGAAACACACAAAACATTATTAGTTTATCTCACACACCTCTGTTACTCACAAATTTAATTACATAAAATTTTCCTTAACGTTATTTATTTTTCTACTTCTCCAATTACTTACCCTTGGAAGACTTCTCTGCAATTAATTATTCTTGGTTTCTTAACTAAAAGCAACAAATCTAATTGAATGTAATGCTTGAAAGTTTCTAAAGACTCCTGGAATTTTGATATTTATAATACATTTTTTCACATAGATCGTCACTCACAATCCTCAGTACTTTTTCTTCTGCTCTTCCACCCCACTAAACTTGTTAAAATATATTTATCTAGTCGATAATATTAAAATGTTTGAGAAGGTGTGGATGAAACAAATGAAAATGAAGCTTAGTAGTAGATCAGGAAGCTAAAAATAATCATGCATTGGCAAAGCAAGGGATAAACCAAACTGGATTTTTGGGTGGTTCCATGTAGAGTGAGGAGTTGAACTCAATCCTTACAGGTCCCCTCCAACCCAAGGTGTTCTATGATTTGTTCCTTTTCTGAAATCCTCACAAAATCAAAAAGAAAGAGGATAGCCAACAGGAAGGAAAGGATATGGAAACAATGAAGTATGGAGGATATAGTGTTTACAGAATAGAATTTTGTCTTCAGATGGTCTTTCACCTCTTCTCATGACTGTATTTAAAAAACAGCTTAAAAGATAACTTTATTCTTACTCCTTTTTTTTTTTTATAACTCAAACAGTATCCAGCAAATACTAGCTTCAGAATACAGGAGGGGCAGGAAAATGCTTAACAGCCAGGCAACTTTGTCCATGGCATCCCTTTGACCTGACTCGGTCACCCTGCCTCGAAATTCCCTCACTTTTGAAAGAGATTCAATTACCTGTATAATTCTGTGTTCAAGATCGCAGTTCAATTCTATAGCTCTTTCTACCCTTTCGTGTTCTGTCTGCCTTTAACTACACTGAAAAGACTACTGTTACCCTTCTGCATCAGATGGGAGATACAATAACTACATAGTGCAGGAAGAAGACAGATGGGTAATACTCCACAAAAAACAAGTAGGCCACTATGAAGTAAATAAAAATCCATCAATCATCCAATGCATCTATGTTTAAAATAGGATGCTAAGACAAATATAACCATTACTGATAGAATGAAGAACAGTCCTACACTGCTTGTACACTACTTCTATTAATACTAAAGCAGCTTGAAGAAGTCCAGAAGTCCACCTACAGATTATGAAATGAGTACTGTACTTACTTCCTTCAGATTACTTATTTCAGTCTCTTGTCTTTTATTCACTGACGTTAGTTTCTTATTGAGCTGTATTGCTTCCTGTACTTTAAACAGAAGTTAAAATGTTTATATATACACCTCCAGATTTAAAGTATTATTTGATTTATATCTGCTATGTATATGCATATAATACCTAAAATCATTAAACAACCATTTGGAAAGCAGGCTAGTATGCAAAATAGGACTCAAGAACTCTGTGTATATATTATGATCATATATGGAAGATTTACAACAGATAGTATCCGTTGTTCTATACTTCAAAGAACTACTTTAATTGTAATTTGTAACTGTAACTTCATTTTTACTGTCATTTAGCATCACTTTATTAGCATTACTTCTCAATTAACAAAACATTAACAGAAGAAAATACTGAAAAATGTCTTCTGGTAAAACATAGGCAAAAATTGGTAAAATTTTCAACAAGAGTCATGTATTCCCAATCTATCTTTAAAGTACTAATAATGGGACACTGGTAAGGCAATAAAGTAAATATATTACACAGTGCAGCATTTTGCATATCAACACCATAACATCAGTTTTCACTTTCTCATATTCCTACATGCTGTTTTAATACAGCAAATAAAGTCCAAACAGTTTATAAATGTAAACAATTTGCATAATAATAAACGACTCACACCCTTTGTGCATGACTTTTCCTCTGACTGCCATTTCTTACTCAGAATTTACAAGTTGCCTATGTACCTACTGCAGGTCTTACATGCTGCAGTGCAAATTGAATCCCCACTGCAGTAAAATGGCTGAACATAGTAGGTATGCAAAGCAATACATACACACATTTCAGACAAATTTCTATGTAGACACTGCAGTGCATTACTTCATTATGCAAAACAAAGGCTTCCTTCTCAAATTATTAGGTTCCAAGCTTCTTATAAATGTGATATTTTTTATTACTCAATACATTAGTCTTATGTTTTACAGATGAAAAAATATATACTAAAAAGGTCATGTAGAATGATATTTTTGTTTGTTTGCAGATTCACAAATAACTTTGTAGTATCTTGACATAAGAATGGGGTTAACGTATACATTTGTAAAGCTTCAATAGCCACATAGCCATGATAACTATATGGAGTTATTCATCCATCCTATTTACTGAAATATTTTCAAGTTACATTATTTCTACATATTAAATGTTTTATATGTATTTACATAAGAAAAAAATTGTATTTCATTAATCCCATTGTAATGGAATTGTATTTCATTAATGCCATTTCCCAACATTAACACTAGTCCCAACAAGACTTCTTTTGCATTACTTGCCAGTTCCTTTTCTTTCATCTCCTCCTTTGAGCTGGTACAGTTGTTTATGTCTGCTGAACAGCAACAAGAAGCTGATCCAGATTAAATCTAAAGACTTTTTTGGAAGGAGCAGTTCTGCTACTGGCTGATTTTGAACAAAAATCAGTTCTCTGATATATGGTCTCACACACACAGCTGTAGCAGCAAAGAGCAGAAGACATACAGGGCCTGTGCTTCTTAACCTGGCACTATCATAGAAACATCATAGAAGCAGCTGATATGTGGTGCTTGATACATCATAGATGCTATATTTTGAATTTAGTCACACATCTCCAACTCAGTGTAGTCAAAAATAAAGAAAGAAAATGAATACCAGAGGACACTTAAGATATACATACCACTGTGCTCCAATTTTCCATGGACACCTTTAACGACTCCAAACTGACTTGCAATAGTAGCATAACACCTCTCAACTTCATTCAGTTTCTTGTGATGCTCTTCTCTCGCTGTTAAGTGCATCTGTAATTTCTGATCCTGTTAGAAACAATGGAAGCACCTGCTGACTGTCACCAACTAGCATGTATCAATCAACACTCCAAATGCTTATCAAAATGGCATAAACACAAACTCATTCTCAGGGTATCTCAATTGTCTACTTCATATCTGATGATCAACTCCCACTTCCAGATAATCATGCTAAAATCTTCACCTGTGTTTCAGTATATTTTCATATTTTCTTGCTTATATTCAGGATAACTTGCATATAAATGCATGCAGGATTGTATTAACTGTTTACAAAAGCTGATTTCAAGTTTTCCTTTGTTACACGGCTTACTCTAAACATGTTATTCTACCTGTCACTGTATTGCAGACACAGCCTAGCATGCTAATAGTGCTTCCATCTGTCTGTGGTTAGTACATGTCCTCCTGCACTACCATTCAGTGCAGCACTGCATACTCTTATTCCCTTGATGTAGGATGTCCTTGGAATTCAACACTGTCCAAACCCCGACACCAGCTACTCAGACTAGCACTATTAAACAAACGATAGTGTTTTATTTTGTAAAAACACCAGTACAAGTATCATCATCTTATTACAGACCTGAACACTTTCCAGTACATCATGGCTCAAAACTACAAGGAAAACTTTTTTGGGCTACATAATAGTACAAATACAAACTCAAATGGAAGTCTTGTTTTTCCAATACAGTGCTATTAAGAGAAGGAGCCATGAAGGAGCTAGAGCACTTGACACAAGGAAAGGCTGACCAAGCTGGGACTGGTCATCTTGGAGATTCTAACACAGTTTAATCTGCACAAATACCTTGGAAGGATGAGAATAAGAAAAATGAGAGACTCTCCTCAGCAGTGCCCAGTGGTCAGGCACTGAAACACACTGCAAAGACAGGCTGTGGTTTCCACCTGTGGAGATACTCAAAACCCACCCGGACAGTAATCTGCTCTAAATGCTTTGAGCATGGAGTGATCTGCAGAGGTACCCACCAGCCTCATCCTCTCCAGCCCCATGATCATAACTAGAAAAGGAAGAGTGCAAAGACAGTCCATCTATTTCTAATCTACAGTAGAGGAACACAGCAATTAAAATGAATTGGGCCAAATTCATTCCACTGTGTAAATTGAGGTTACACAAAGATGGATCTGGCCCAGGCTATTCAGCTTCTGTAAGGCTTTCTTCCCATACAGTAACAAATGCAATACATGTCCAAACATCAGAAGATAATAAAAGCTCACAGTAATCAAAAGAAATGACCAACATAAGGCTAGCAAAACAGAATATACAATACAAATTTCTCATGTTTTATAAGGTATGAAATTAAACACATCACAGCAAATAGAAAGTCATAATGGAAACATGAGTAAAGAAACACCACCACTTACAGAATCGCTGCACAAAACACAGGCTGTGAATTTTCACATACTTCCTTTTTTTTTTCTTAGCAAGCAAATTTCTGAAAAGCTGTGTTTAACTAATGCTAGAATTCAGGCTTCATAGAAAATAAAAAGGAAAAAAAACAAAAACAAAAAACACTAATCCTTCTATTTCTCCTGATAATAATTCAGATGTATTTACTCTTAAGTGAGTGATGAATAAGGGAGCCTAATCAATATGAAACCTGAACAACTTCTAGCAAGATGAGAGGTTTTGCACTTTTGTATGACTGTTCTTTACGTTCTTCTGATTTCTTAAGTCAGAAAGACAGCATTATCCCCTCCTCCTCACTAGAGAAATAGAAATATTATTTCCCTAGTTTCTCTCTCATGAGAAAAGGAAGTGCCCTGCCATATCCTCAAAAAGTTTCTATTAAGAGTTTACCACTGGTCTAAAAATGATTTTTGATGGCAAGCTGCTCTCCAGCCTCAGTGCGTAAATACAAGTAGTTTCATTCACCTGTGTTTATGGATCTTCTCATCACAGTGAAAAGGTCTTAAAACATCTCCCATGGAAGAAAATAATAAAGAGATGATAAAGAAACACTGAGCGACTCCACAGGATAGGGAGGATCTGACCTGGAGCAAGACCCACAGAATCTTGGTTCTCCTTCCTTAAGTCTGATATTGTACAAACAGGAATTATTGTCCTAGCTTCCACCACTAATAAAGATAAGCTGAGATGGGGAGTGGAACTGATTTTGGCCATATGGTTTGTTGAGGAACAATCACTTCTTGGTAGAAACTGGACCAAAGAAATAGCTCAGGGTCAGGTAGGTGACTGGAGGAAGACAAAGAAGGAATTGCTCATATCTCAAAAATATTCTGGAAATTGAGTCACTGGTCAGCGTTACTCAGTGAATCAGAAGGTGATAACTGGAGGGTGAAAGTGTCAGAGGAACAAAGGAGTTGTAATGAAATGAAGACATAAGGCAAGATCATATGAGAATCATGCAAAGGGCTACTGCCTGTAAAACTTTCAAGCAGGAAAATGTTTCCACAGTACTTTTTCTACTTCACAGTGTTTTTCTACTTAGTTTTTGCAGTACCACTTCCTTCACACTATTTTTAAACAACATAACACAAATATGAGTGAATTCCTAACCATGGAAAGAATTAGATGTATTTTTAAAAGTTGGTTTATTTCCAATAATCCAGAATAAGTATGTTATATATATTGTTAATTCATTTTCATTCATCCAGGATTTATTTTCCATTGGTAACTATCTCTGCATTAGAGAGCTAAACGGTGGCAGGGATGCTCTCAGGAAATGCTTATAATGTGAAGTTGTTAAATTCCCAGGCATATTTTGGCTGAAGAGTACTCAAACTGTTCCTAGGTACAATTCAGAAGGCTGTCTACTGAGAACAGTCTGATTTATGAAGCTTCCTCTCTCTTAAAGAATAGCAGAGTTTAATGTAACTAGGCTATTTCATATCTCTTGAATTGAGCTTCAATTAATGGCCTCACAAACATTTAGTTCATCAATATAGACATTCAGTTAAACTAGACTACCATTCATTCAGTTATTCACCTCACCTACTTTAATCACTCATCAATACACTGAATTGCTACCATATGAACAGTGACATCTCCCTATTAACTACACCGAGAATTTCCATTCCAGATTTACTTTTTGGAACTATACACAGGATTTAGTCTCTAAGCCAAACAAAGCTCATCTCATTCTTGTTTTTCACATTTTAGCATCGCGAGATATTTTGAAGGTTATGTACTATAAAAGTAAAATTGAGTGTAGAAGAGAATTAACTCTAAATGCTCTCTTTCTATGACATGCTCAGGATCAGCCAATGCAAGCTAACAGAGGAACATGTGAATAGATGAATTTTACTTGCAGAGTAGAAAACAAACAAAAGTCTGCATTTACTTTAGTTCTGTTCTCTCAGAGTTTTAGCAGTCTATGTTGTATGCAACAGGAAATCAGCAGAGGAGGAAACAAAGACCTGACCAGAATCATTTTCCTCTAGCTACTCCTTCATTTCAGCAGTAAGAAAACATTACAGTGTAGAAGCCACATCTAAGTTTATTCTATCAGATGACTAGATTTGTTGTAACCACCCTGCAATCTCCTGCATCCATATGCAATCATGTGCAAAGTGAAAATAACACACAAAAATTGGTATTTTTTGTTTGGAAAAAAAAGAAAAATGGAAGAAAAAGGCTTCGTAAGTCTATATAGACTTCCAATACAAAATAGAAACCATCTACTTTCACACAATTATAGCACATATCACACACGACATCAGCACTGTAATTCTCACAATATTTCACTAGGGATGGGGAGTGGAACTTCACATGCTAAAATAGCATGCGATATATTAACAACGCCAATGCTAGATTAAAAGAACAGAATAAAATGAACAAAATTGGAATAAAGTAGCACTTCAATCCCCAGAACACACAAAAGCTACTTTACTGACTGGCAGGGTTTCCAAGTGCCAGACATAAACTAGATAGTGCATTTTCTTACTTTCAAAGCACTAGACAGAACAAGATCTAATCTTAAACAAGCTACACACTGAAATGTAAATTGGTTTCAGAAATCGACTCTACTTCTGAATATTTTGCCATTTGTGATAATAAAGACACTACACTCACCACTTATTTTTGCAGAACTACTGAAGGAACGGTTAGTAGAAACTGACCCAGCCTGAAACTGTATTAGTCACTGCTGAGTACGGTTGCAGGAAAGAATGAACTTCTTCTTCCTTGTGTTTTTGCCTTTTACATCTTGAATATACATGGCCAGACCACGTGTTAGGTCTAGTGCTACATGAAAAGTGGAATTCTAACATTTTTTCCCAAACCTCAATGACATTTTTAATAATCACACTCTGTATCGAAATCACACAGCACCAATATTTTAATAATATTAAATCATTGTTGATTTAATAACGTTTAAAAATGTTTGTGTTTAAACATATGAAAGGAATAAAGTTATCTAAGCAATTCAGATGCATTTCTACCTCATAGAAAAGTTCTTGTGATTTAAATACTCTCATTCATATGGAAGACTGAACTTGCAAATTATTAAAGGTAATATGTGAATTGATCTAATAGGAAATTCAATAACTTTGTATATTTTAAGCATCTCTCTAGATTAAATTTATTTTAAGAATAAATGCAAGTTAAAAGTGAAGTAAGACTAAACACATTTTATGTTGCCTTTGATCTTTAACTTGTAGCCTTATCTCCCAGGTCAGAGGGCACATTATTCAATTTCACCATATTTTGTGTAAAACCACTGTAGCGTTGAAGATGACTTTCAGTACAAATGTCATGGTACTTAAAGCTAAACTGGACCCTAGTTTTTTAAGCTTCTTAATTAAAATCACAGTTTATAATGGTCTGACAATATTATCTTTATACTTTCCAGTTGAGCAGCAGCAGAATTTTCACAGCATTTATTCATTCAAGCTTAGCAATGTTTCTGCAGCTCATTCTTCCACTTCCTAAAACAGGCAACGGGGTTCAGGGTAACTAAGCTGTCACTCTATATAAATTTATTCCCTGTGTCAAAGGGAGTAAACTGGATTGGATGAAATCTAAACTGTTCAGGGGAACCGATGTAATTCTGAACAGAGGAATGAAAAAGAGAGAAAAAACAACACTTTTTCTTAAACAAGAAACAAAAGCAAAATAAGTGCCTCGAATTTCTACTACTCCTTTGGGATGAATACTAGGTCCTACAAGTACAATGATAATAAGATTACATTGTTCAATTAACATTTATTTGTACCATGAGAGAAGGATTTCCATGTTAATCTATTAAAATACTAATATACTAACTATACTTTAATGCATGGAGTTCCACATGATAAACAGCAGCTATCACAACACAAGAACCTAAGAATGTTGTGTGTGAAAGTATTTTACTTTCAAAGGAAATATCACCTCTTTTGATTATTTGTTTTAATTGTCATCTATCAAAGTATGCAAGATTGTATTTGGATTATACTATAAACTGACATTCTCTTTTCACAAACTATTACTTAAATCACTTTCTTACCATTTCGTTCAGTTTCTTCTGTAACGTGTATTTTGCAATCTGTAAAATGAAAAGGAGCTGTTAATTGAATTGCAGTAACAATTCTTTCTGAAGACCAACTGCAGATTTTGAAAACATTCTCAGACCTAAGATTTAATTGCCTATCCAATACAGTAACATGGTTTTCAAATTAATAGTTTAACTATTCCTTTATTATGAGATTCACTTTATAAAACTTCTCAAAGCTTTAAATTGCACACTTAAATTCCATTAAAAAAAAAAAACACAACATTACAACAATTTGTATCTACAGTAATTTTAAGAAATGCGTAACATCTACAACCTCTTGACACATATCACAGAAACTAAGTGCAATGGGACTACAGCAATAACTTCAACCTTTGAACTAAACAGAGAAGAAAACACAGATAAGAATGAAAGTATTTCCTTAAATCCTAGGAGAATGAAGTGGGTTGTCTGCTGGGGAAAAAAGTACCCTTTTAGGTATAGGTTCCAAAGGATGTGATATAAAGACATGTTGTAGCAATCCTGCATATTTTAAACTCACAGGGTTGACATTTGAAGTTATTAACATTATTTTTCATACTCCACTGGCATCACAGAATTTTGATTTTTATAATATATAAATCTCCAGGTCTTTAGTCTTGAGTGTTTTTTGAACACCCTAACATGTACTCACAATGCCTAAAAATAAAGATTAAAAAAACCCACAAGTATGAACGAAACCACTGTGTAAATACTATAGAGCAATCATTCCTGAGATAGTATTCTGACTTTGTAGAAACGGGACTACAGCATTGAATTAGAAATTGCTCGCTCACATTTTATACTGATGTACAATTTCCTAGAGCCCACAGGTTCTTCAGGCTACAGCAGCATTTTCTATATCCAAACTATACTCTTAGACACTTGATCAGTACTTTCAACTAAACAATAAAAAAAGCTAAACTTACACAAGGTAAACAGAAACTTAAAAATAAAAAAGCCAGCAGAATATTTTCAGTACTTGACAAAAAAAAAAAAACAAGTGGCTGCACCAGCAGTAACTTCAAAGTCTTCAGCCTCTCAGGCTGAAACATGACTTCTAACTTGATGATATTAACAGTTCACTGGTGGTCACTGTAGGAATGCCAAACAGATGGCAAAGTGGCAGCACAACCCCTTGCAAGGCATCCACTCATTCAGATTTAGAAAGCGTTGATGTAAAATGAATTATATGCCAAGGTGACAACTGAAATCTACCACTCAAGAATTTGTAAATAATAAAAAAGACATGATTGACTTTCTCCATTTTAATTCTTATACAAATGCATTAAATGAATCAAGTGGAAAATATAGGAACTTCCTGATGGAACTAACTAGGGAAATCAACACAAAGGATGTGTAACTTTGTGAGTTGGATGTCCAGTGTAAATATTTTTGTTGTTGTTGCTTAGAAATTTCTAAAACCACAGTTTTCAGACAGGCAAGAAGAGATTAATACAAGCATAAACGAATACTGTGGGGAACAGGAAGAAAAACAATTGTCACATTTCACATGCCATTTGGGTTATGGAATCTGTGCTTTCCTCTAGCAGAGAAGAATTTCAGCTGACAGTATGCTTGAAGCTGAAGGCTAAAACAGAAACTCATTGTTAGAAAGGGAGGTATAAACATCCTAGGCAGATTGAAAGGGATGATCTTAATGACCCTCTTAAAAATAACTATTTTTGCTTGGGGAGGAGAGAGGCATGTGAAAACAACACTATAATATCAATAACATTTATTTAACAAAAATAATTTACCTGTAATTCTCTTAATGTCTCTTTCAATCCATCAATTTCTTTTTCTTTTATTTCTACAGCAAGTTGATATTTTCCCTTTCAAAACATAATCTGTACTTTAGAATTTGGGCAGAATACATATTTTTAATGACAAAGGCTTAACTATGAGAGTGTTATGAAGATAACAAACAACTCTGCTAAATATTTTGAGATATACATCTATAATGCTCTGAAGAGCAAACTGAATACATGATAGTATGTTTTCATCACTTATAACAAGCCTGACAAAGGCAGAACTAAAACTATTAACATTTAAAAAATAATTAAAATCTTATAGGTTATAAAGAAAGCATAACAGTTCTCAAGAAACCATAGCTCGTAACTTTAGTAAAGGCCACAATAAGAAAAATAATCATAATATACTTAGTACGTGTTCAATAAGTTATGTAACATTATAGCGTACATATGGGTGTTGGTAATCGGCAAATAATGAATTATAATGAAGTACCTTTTCTTCTTCCATGGCAAACATCCTTGTCTGTAACTTGATTCAGTGGCATAAGAATAAACATAAATAAATAAATACAGTACTTAGAATTTTGTTCACACAATAAACCAGAAAACATGCTATACTACTTTGTTTAGCCTATTTCCCGTAGGTGTATTTTACATATATACACACATACATACACACTGCTCTGCAGCAGCAGCAAGCTGGTGAATAACAAATTATTTTTTCAAGATGGAAAGAACTGTTTGGTTTTTGTGATATGACTGAAATCTGTAGCATTAGTGATAAAATTACTCATCTCCGTGTGTAACAGTTTTTGTTCCTATCGCTGCTCACTATTAATGGATAAAAACACAACCCTGACTGGAAAGACTAAAACACTCTTTCAGATACTGAACTAAATAAGTTATATTGCAGATTTTCCCCTTAATTTTTATTAAACAATTTCCAGAAGAGACAACATTTTAGAAAGAGTTTGGGAAGAGGGAGTAAATGTGAGGGGACACAGGATGGGGACACAACAAATTTTTTTGAGGTGTATATTCCACCATTTTACATGCAGCTTAGGTGTTTTAATAGCAAAAGGAAACTTGCTGTCATTTTCAATTCTTATTGTGTAGGCTGGAAGGACTTATTTTGCTACCTGCTTTTTAAAAGCTGCCATGGCTTCTTTGTTTTGTTGTTGTAACGTGTCTGTCTGATGCTGCAGAGTTTCCTGCTCATGGGAAATAACAACAACCATTTAAATATAATCTTAATGCAATATATATACATATATATGGTCTTTTAAGAAAAACACTGGTTCTCTCTTACATAACTTTAGGAAGATGTCACTGATTAAAAGCAAAACCTGAGGATGAGACACCTATTAACCAACTATCATCTTTTCAGCAGTGGCTTCTCTTCTAGGTAGCAGTTACCACCCTTAGAAGACATGTTGCTGCTGGGACTTGTAAGAGTAATTCCTACCAACCCTATCAAGGTACAGAAGCAATTCAATATCCATTGCCACCTTGTGACACTATCTTCATGCAGTTCAAAAAGTCATAGCAGGATTTTAATTCTCATCTCCATTAAAAAAAATTTACTCTATTTTCCAGCTAAATTTTAGTCATTTCTCAAACTACATAAAAGAGTTGAAGGATGACAGAACAAACTAAGCACAAGGTCATATGGTAAGATTTCCTATTTTAATTATTCCACTGCCTGGCTTTACTCACACACACAAAATATGTATACAAGAAAATTAGTTAAAGATATACTACTATTTTTGTGTTTGCTACTGTTTTATATCATAATTTCATGCACTAATTCTCTGCTCTGCAAGTTGGCAGCCTTTGAGATCTTTAAATATCACACTCCTATGCTCAAGACAGGAAAAAAAACCAAAAACCTAGGGGTTAGTAATAAATGATATATTTTGTTAGATCATCTTTTGAAGTTCTAGATACTAAAAAAAAAATAATAATAATCAAGGCAGTCAAAAACAACTATCACAAAATACAGAGGAGCATTTAGCTAAGAAGTCTTACTGAAAAATAAGGATTATGCAATAACTGTACAAAAATAAACACAAATTCAGACTATTAAAGAGTGACAGATGAGAAACTGAACTGATAAGTCATTTCACCCACTACAGGAATAATAAGGCTTTATAACTACAGCACTGCGAAATTAAGATGATACTTCTATAGGAATTCAAGCCAACTCTAGATAATTTACTTAAATATAAATTTGGTTTCACCAAGTTGTTATCTTCAATACAACTTTGTCGCTGGTGTAATTTATAACCTGATAAAGTACTACTGAATTCTTCAATATATACTGCATTTTTTCTTACCTTGTACATCCAAGTGACGTGCCTTACTACAAACCTCTACCTAAGTCTATTAAGTAATGTGATTGATTGTACGTAACTAGCTCAAAAATTTATTTTGGGGATATATTTTGCTCACATGACTTGTACACGTGATGCACAGGATATAAAGAAGAAAGCCACTTTCTTAAATACGCAATATCACCTTTGATACTGCGACAAGTAATCTAATATATAGTATACTGTGATAAGTATAATGCATATAATTACCAGATTAAAGAGTATTTTGTCCACTGATTTTCCCTACATAAATATTTTTTCTAACAGCAACAACAATATTCTTAAAACTAATATTACAATTTGAAAGCAAATTTCTGTCTTAAATCCGAAAATTCTCTTTCATTACCTTTATTTGAAACTACTTCACTATGTTTAAGATAAAACATAATGCATATTGAACCACAGAAATGTTGGCAGAAAGAGATCTCTAAAGGGAAAATATAAAAGAATATTTGAAAAGCCCAAAGGAGGAGCTGTCTACTTACTTACTGAACTTCAACTACTGTCAATGTGATTTTGCACTTTGGAAATAACTTGGTCAAAAACTCAAGTTAAATTTCATACTTCTTAGCATTTTCATCTTACTTAAATCTCCAGAATCAGAAACAAATATCAGCTTGTTCTTTTGAAGTTCTAGAGTTTTACATAAGTGTCCCCCTGAAGTCCCTAAAAGCTACAAGTCATTTTTTACACTGGGATTGCCATAAGCAAAATAAAATACAAGCATGAGGAAAACAAAAAAAAATCCAACCACAAAATGATTACACCTAGCTAACTTTAAGTCCCATCTTTCTATAAACAGTAAATTACTGTTAAGATCTTGGAAAGAATAGAAATCACCCCCTTTTGAACCTGGATTATTAAGGACTGCAACGCTATGTTAAGAAAAGCAAAGAAAGGTTACAAATTGAAAGCACTGCTGCTTCTACAAATATAAAACGTTTCCTGTTTCTGTGTGCACATATATATCTTTTAGGAAAAAAAGAAAAGCACATAGTTGAGGTTATTAATTTAAGATGGTTAGGATGAACTCCAAGAAGAAGTAGTCTTCCTTTACTACTAAGATGTTAAAGATCCCAAGATCAAGGATAGAGCTGAAGTTATTGTTTTTTCTGTGATCATAAAATATACAGAGTGAAGCCTTTTATCTTGTGACCCAGTGGCAAGGGTCATAGTTTTGATTGTATTTGAGAAAGGAATGGATTTCCTATGAAAGCATAACCTCAGGAGCCCTAACCCTAGAAAGAACGTTAGGCTTGTTTTACTGAAAACTTCATTCCGAGCAAAGGTGACAAACTTCTGGGTCTATCTAACTTGTAATTTAATGTTTCATACTGCTACTTATAAGTATACACACACACAAACATTAGAAAAGAAATCTTAAAAGCACAACACTACAAGTTATTTGTGCAACTGCAACGATACTGGCACTGGCCAAAGCCAGGCACAGTACAGAGATGTTTCTATGTAGCTTCTGCCACATTACTGTGTCAAGATTCCTCACGTTCTACTTCTTCAATATTACTATCCCTTTTGACTGAAGATGTCCAGTCAAACCAATTATGATGTGATTCCTTTGTTAAGCAGATCTTTAAATTCAGAACAATTAAAAGCAATACAAAAGCTACAGCATGACTAGACAAACTATTGTCTAACACATTCTACTGTTATAAGTAACAAAAGACTTAAAAACTGCACCAAACCACAATCCAGATTAGTATTATCTTAAAACCAGATTTCAGCAGCTGAAAGGCAAAAATCACATAAAAGTTACCTTCTGCCACTCGAGTTCCTGTTTCTCCACAACAATTTTACTTAATTGATCTTCATAATTTATCTCTGTTTCCTAAATAAAAATAAATGAAAGACAGTCACCTGCAAATCAAACACCAACATAATTTGTCTACTTTTACTCTTCCTTCTTGACAGCCCAGCACACAGAAGTTACTATACACTGTGCTTATACACTGCACAACAAGAAGGAAACGGTAGAAGAGATCAGCTGTTTCAGTCAGAAATCTTGCAGAATTAATAACATAGATTTATGCGAACAGCAGAACATTATGAGCTAGGATCATAGCTCTCTTAATTGACAGGAGCAGCCCACTCTTCTCTTCTGCACTTTACAACAAAACCAGGCTCAAATGAAACAAAATAGACTTAACTTTACTCCACAGCTGAAAAGTGACTGGATATCCTGATGAAGCAAGTCAATGATTACTCAGTTAATCAATGATACAAATAATCACGGCTAATAACTGAGAATCTTTGGGATACCTTAATGATTTCTCAATTGCACTCAGAGCGCTAAATCTCTTCTGTTTCCTCCCCGCTCCTCTTCCCCCCCCTTTTATTTTTGACATCTCCTACAGCAACTAAAAGTCTGAGACAGCAATAAACATTGCTATCATGGAAAGTGAAACATTTATTGCAACTTTATGTGCCAATAAGGCTTCTGATCTACCAGACTGATTAAAAAAATGTTAATGGGAATTCCTGGATAATCACTGCATTTTTTTAATAAGATGAGCTACCTGCAAAGGACACAACTAAGGCCAAAGGTTCTTCACAATCCAGGTGATGGAGAAGTAACAGTTCAGTAGGTGTGTTACGTCATCTGTTCTTAGAGAACTACCTTGTCAAGAATCAAATTATTACTGTGATAACAAGATGTACCAGCTGGTAATCACAGCTTTTAACAATTTCTTGTTGTTCTCCTGAAACATTCTGGCACTAAAATGAGATTTTCCTAACAAGAATCAGTTTTCCTTGTGTATTATTTTTATTTTCTCTCAGAAGCACAGTCCCCCTCCCCTTTTTTTTTTCTTTCCCAAATGCAATACTAAAAGGAAGAACAATTCCCCTACCAATAACAACCACAATGGTATTTATACCTTAGATGTATATCATTATAACTAACACACTGCTCTCCTATAACATACAGCCAAATAATGAATATCCTTTAAAGATCTAAGACTGTTTCTATGTTGAAGCAGGTAATAGATTCAGCTGCATGAATGATACACATCAAAGAACCACAGTTCTTTCTTAAATCCTGTACAAATGAGAGTGTTTAGCTTTAAGAGGACAGTTACAATGCCTCAACTTGTGCAAGGCTGTTTTAAAGCAGATTATGCAACATTTTTTCCCCTTACTCTAGTATTTGATTAATAGTCTCACTATATTATCCAGAAAGTGGCAAAATACGTCCCAAGAACATTTAACATAGGTTTTTGATACTGACACCTTCTTTAATTTCTAGGATCAAAACAGATATCCTTATTTAACATACAGTGCACAAGCGTGTGTATGGACAGAAATAACAAACACTTTAATGCACAAGACGTTACTCCGAAATAAGAGTTGTGTGCTGATCTAAAATCATGCCTCAAAACTCACATCAACGTTACACAGAAAATACTGAACACATATTTATAATTAAAATCTACTTCACAGAGAACTAGCTAAGATTTTTTAGCTTTTATTTCCCTGATATGTACCAAGAGGGTATAAATTTTTTCAAGACTTATGGTAAGAAATGCATTTAAAATTCTGAAGAAATAACAGTGTCTCAGTTTTGCCTTTACAAATCATACTTCAGTTATAATGATTTTGTTTTGCCGTACTCATCTATAAACAAATATTAATACATTCTCCTAAAAACATGGTAGGCTGATTTACAGCTTCTTGTAGAAGTGCAATCTTAAGCAACGAGGCAACAAATGCTATCAGAACAATACACCATTAGCTAAAGTTTTGTACATTAGAAGTCTGTAAAACAATGATCCTTAACCTCCACCTTTATCCAGGCACCAGCTTATGCAGTGGACAATTAAGCTGGGAGAAGGAGGTGGCAAAAATATCACTGATTTCAATGGTTGTTGGAGATCAACCAGTATCTATCCACATTAAGCTTAGCATGAAATCAAGAGAAAAGAGTGTAATATTTTACAGGGGAGCAACAGAATATAAATCAGAGTTACTAATTCTTGACAAAGCAAATTTACACTCGAACAAACTGGGATGGCTGATCTTAATAAGTTATCAGGCCTTCAATAAAGATAAAAACAGAAGTTATTACAAACTAACAAGAAGGTTTTAATTCAAATTTTCAAATTATTTGTAATCACGTATACACCATTTCTGTTTTAAAACACCTAAATATTTTAAAACTTAATGAGGCTGCTAAAAATGTAACATTTTACAATTGATCTAGGAAACAGCGTGTCACATTTTAAGGCCCACTGATAAATAGTAACCACTGCATCTATACTGAGCCCTTTATATTTAAGGTAAATAAAGTCTGAGAACCACATAAAACTCCATTTCAATTGAGCCCTTCGCTTCAAATACTAGTGAAGACAAGAACTGAAGTTCTCTATGTGAACAACACTCCTCCAACTTACTCCCAGATTATAATGGAAAACCTGCAAGCTCTCAAAAATGTGTACATGTACGTAACTACTGTTGAAAAAAAACAATAAACATCGTAAATACTCAAAGTGAGAATGACAATTATATGCTGAAAGTGTTCTTATGTGAAATCGCTAATAATTATAAGCCTTATCCATCATTTTTACTTCTTTCTAAGGACATTTATAGTTTCCCCATTTTGAAATTAAAGCTTTAAAAACTTGTGAAACACTTCTATTTTTTTTTTTAAGAAGTTCCAACAGCTGTTTAATACGACAAAAACACTTCTGCTGTACTTGGGAGCTTAATGCTGTATATAACTTTGATGAGGCATCAAAAAACCACAAAACCTTAAAAAGTGTTCATTTTTTATTAGCTGCCTTAGGACTACATGGATTTAAGGGTTTTTATAAAAACACTACCATAACAATAAAAGAGGAGTCATTTGATGGTTTATTTACTCGTTATAACCTTTGGAAAGTGTCAAGCGTTCTTTAAAGCCTTTGCTTCAGGCTGCAGTTTTACAAGATGGGCTGTGGATTGGTCAAGCCCCCTCGATTCTTGACCCTGAACAGATTTAGGAACACAGTACAGCTGGCTCACGTCCAAGCAGCCAAAACTGCTCCTAGGTACTTTTATTATCTTTTTCAAACTCATAATATACCTCCTACGAAATTGCACAGCCAATTTCTCATGCAGCTCAATCAAACACTACTCATAGAAAATACAGTTTATGATTGTCTCATGCTATAATTAGAATACCCTCCATGAACTAAACAGTCAAGTTGAACTTTTAAAAGACTGCACAGAAATTCATTTTAAGTTTCGATACCAGGACAAATGTTAAAGGCAGAGAAAAACATAACAGCTTGATTCTAGTTTTCAATTGTGATGATTTGTGATGAATTTGTGATGTTTTTGGTTCTTCAAAGCTATGAGAGTTGGTAAAAAATCTTTAGTAGCCATATATGTGGAATTTAGTCTCAAATACTGTCCTTCTTCAGAAGCACACTATCAGCTATTCCTCCACACAAGTAAAGAAAAAGGGATGTATTCCAGTCACCTCTTTTTTTTCCTCTGGAAACTTTTCATTGCTCCACCCATCACACCATGCAGTTTATCTGTAGTTAAATTAATCTCATCTATCTATCTTTAAATGCTTTACTGTTACTTAGTGTCGTATTTCCAACTTCAAGTAATAGATTCCTAATCAAAAGACACATTTGATAATAGGAGCTATAAGCTAACAGTGCTTATTGACTTAAATAAATACACTGTGTGTATTTGTTGGGAGATCCAGAAATTCCAGTGCTGCTTATTCTTTTATATCTGGACCTATTTATCACTTTTTGATAAATATTCAGCTTCCCCCCCACCCAACCCTCCATCATTTGTTAACAAGTACCTAATATACACAGAAATCCTAGCTATAAGGACTTCTTGTTCTGTTTATTGCAGTAAGCCTCACCAAAATATCCAAAAAAACCCAGTGTGATCATAGCTGATAAGTCCACAGATGTTTTAATATCTCCACTAACTCAAGCTTACTTAGCAGCAGGAACAAACCATAAAGTCTAAGCTTATAGTTTCATCAGTTTTCTTAATATAACAAACACCAATTTATCCTGTGAGTTTAAGTGACCTTTTCAAGTACTGACTAACAGTTTTCAATTTGCATCTCAGTACTGAACCCCACTTGTCCGTATTATCTGCAAAGCAGTGCTAGAATCATCTGTCAGCTCTGCCAGCATATTCAAATACGCCACTGTTCTGGATCAGGCTATCTCCTGTATCTTTGAACATAATGGCATTAAAGCATTTGACTTTATAAACCCAAGAAACAAGTTACAGGATCAACAGTATTGAAGTTGTGATGTTTTAGTTAACATCAGGAAAGGCCACAGCAGGTGCAGGTTTTCAGGCATGGAACCAGGTCACTGAAACTTGTCATTTGTATCAAAGAAAAGTGTTAGTAATTTTATTAAAATTATTTTAATTATCACTAAAATTTCATTTTACATTCAATTTACATTCTCACACTTCTCCCACTGAGGACTTTTTTCTCCATCTGGAAAAAGAAGCTTATTCAATACACAACACATAAGCTTCCTTGTAACTCAAACTTGGCCTTCAAATGCACTTTCAGCTTCTTATATGCATTGTGCTTCAGGAAACACAAGAGCCTTCCAGTGTAACTTATTGCATGGCAACTTTATACAGTTAAATATATGGTATGTATCTATAGATAAATATATGATACTTATTTATCTATTAAAAAAAGAGTTGCCTCATGTTACTCAATTAAACCAGCCTGATTGCAGAGCAATACTGAGAGACTTTGGAACAAAGTGAATTCAACGTATTTAAATAAGCATCTGCCAAGCTTTGCTATGATTGTTTCATCTGCAAATTTATTTTTATAAATTTGAGTTCATACCACAGCATAACCAACAACACAAGGCAGTTTATTAAACACAAAATATCTGTTAGTTCCCATTGTGAAGAGAACCCTGTCTAAATGACAAGACAAGCAACAGAAAGAGGAACAGAAGCAAATAGATGTAGGATTACTCCTCTAAGGTCAAGCCACAGGTCATAGGCACAGAAAGAAAACCCCACAATACCTGGCTATACTGCCTCCATTGGGCTACCAAATTTCCTAACGACTCACACAAGCAACATGGAGGGGTGAGGGGAAGAAGCAAGAAAGAGCAGAGCTTTAACTCTGCCTACATTTACCTATTTAGCAGGTGACAATGTTTTAATTAAGTCGTTTATTCTTGTCCATAGGAAAACTACCACAGAGCAAAACAAGATCTGTAATTCCTGAGTTAGTATTTTGGTGCATGCGCTGCCTTTATCCCAGTGCTGATTATAAATTCATAAAATAACCCCGTGGTAGTTGGATTTGTAACAGATTTATAGCTAAATTCAGGAAAGGATCTTGTGGAATCATTTGTAAGCAAGAACATCCATAAAATTCCTACTTAAAAAAAAAAAAAAAAAGGTACTATACATGGCCATATCATTTTATAACCTTCGGTTGTTCATAATCTTGAAGTTTTTTATTCCAATTTCCAATGATACTAAGCAATCAGCCCTAAATTTGTCATTAAAGTCAATAAAATGCATGCAGAAACTCAGTTTTCAGATTGATTAGGCATCAAACAATTAACTTCTTCTGGTATAATTCTAATTACAAGCAGGTAAATTATTTTTAAGGATGAAGGATTTGCTCAAATGCAACAGCCACAGATATAAGGGAAAGAAGCTGCTTATCTGCAGAAGGCCACAGGTAGGCAGGGATCTCCAGCAAGATCCCTTTCCTCCACTATCAAACCCTTAAATGAGGTCTGGGAAGGGGTGGATGCTGTCTCCATCCCTTCCAGTCACTCAGCTACATTGCTTGCACCTGAGCTCTCCTGAGCTGACCCTACCTTCCCACCAGGTGCTCAATCACTGCTTCAAGCCATGAGTTAGCATTTTTGCTATTAACATCAATTTTGAGACTGAAGACACATTCAACCAAGGCAGATTGTTTACCCACTTGAGAAAACATTGACTAAAAACAGTCACTTACCCCTGTAATATGGCAGACACAAAAGAGACAGTCCAAACAAAACTAAAACTAAAGATGATTTATGACCCTAAAAATTTTGAGACTCCCACTGAAGAGATTAAGAAAGCAAACTTAGCAAAAACCCAACAGTGTAAATGAAGTTTAGCTAATATCTTCCGAGGTACGCTCTAGTAATTATCACATCAGTTACGTCACTCAGATGTTTTAATACAAAAAATAAATAGACAAAGCTAAACATTGCCATTATGACAAGAGTCCAGGGATCAAACTGCAGTGAATTTTAAGAATAGTGCTGCACAGTGAAAGTGGGAACATGTGGCTTTTAAAGAAGATTATAACCTTTCACTTGAATCAAAATAAGCATAAATCAAACATGTCACTGATACTAATATTTTTAAAGTAATAGCGAACATCCTTTGAACAGGTCAAACGCATCAAGCACAGAATATTTGAGGTCTTTCAAAAAATCAGCAGTTCAGAAATGTTAGAGAAAAAAAAGTTGTGTACCTACAGACAACTGAGAAATCAACCACAAAAATTATAACTGCCTTCAACCGTGTAGAAACAATTTTACTTTATTACTACATGATGATCCTCATCTTATTTCAGAAAGTCCACCCCCTTCGTATACTAGTTCTGTAGGGCACTAACTTAGAATTTTAGCTCATGCTGAATCCATCTATTAAATGAGACTTCATAGATTTTATGACTATCTTTATCAATAGCCACTCTTAAAGAGAAGAAATAACTACAATGAAATACTGAAGTCTAATGTAAACAATTTGTGTTAATAGCCGGGTGATCAACAGTAGCAACTTACACATAATAATATGAAAGTCAAATTCATGGTTCCCACGCAACTGTTTTCTTGTAAAACCCACAGAGAAAATTTCAGTTGCAGTCACTGCTTTGATCACATGCAATTCTTAAAATACGATGTGAAATTTACCCACACTTATGCAACATTTTCTATAATGACAGGCAGGAAAACAGAATTAAAACATAAAAAAAACCAAACCAAACCAAACACATGTTTACCCTTCTAATACGCAGTTCTTCTATAGTCTCCAATAAACTTGTTTTGAAGTCCAGGAGACGAATGGAAAGCAATGTCTCTGATGGACCCTGAAGAGCAGAGTCAAGTGCCTGCATTTTAAGGTCTTTGTCCATTCTTAGAACTTGTCTGCAATAGAAAAACATACATTTTGTCTTCAGTTGATCCTGAAGACAATACTGAAATGATAAGAAATGCAAGTAAATGCATTTTGTAAATAGTAAAACTACCTGTTAAAGCCATTATGCAATCTTTTACATTTCCATTTTAAATGGCACTGTTAAAAAACAAACAACAAAAAAACCCACCAGTTTTACCATCACTTCATGATGTTTACTTACTTCCCTCTATACTTTGAACTTGGATTTTAGTTTTAAACGAAGACCACGGTGAGCATGAAGTAGAGCTTCCTTTTTCCCCAGAG